>NC_086448.1:148194174-148508817 GCF_028390025.1 Pseudophryne corroboree | reverse complement strand
TTAGGAAGCCTTAAAAATCGGCAATTTACCGGGTTCAAGCTGCGGTGTGAAAGCGGTATTAGGGGTCTATTTACTAAGCCTTAGACGGAGATAAAGTGGACAGAGATAAAGTACCAGCCAACAAGCTCCTGTCAGTTTTCAAACCCAACCTGTGACATGGTAGTTAGGAGCTTATTGGCTGGTATATTATCTCCGTCCACTTTATCTCCGTTCAAGGCTTTGTAAATAGACCCATTAGCTCCTAATAATTCCTGATTACCTGGTTAGTTTTTCTCTGTTTGATAACACTGGATGAAAAATGAACAAAGATTATGTTTTTTAGGGTCACCAGAATAATGGGAAAGAACTGTAATCAATGATTGATGAGTGCATGGATAATAACAACACAACCAATGAGATAAAATCCTATTTTAGCTTCTGCAGAAACTGCTTCCTGGGACCCATTAGAATGATTATCCTCTTTCTCTGTTGAAGAAATAATATATGTAACTAAAGAGGAAACATAAACCCTCTGTAATGTTTAGCAGTTACTGTTATCCAGGCAAAACTTATGACCCATTCAACAGATTTCAAATCTTTGAGAGTTGCCCAATGTAAGCTTGGACATTAGCTGTATCCATATGGGCACTTCAGCAAGAAATAATGTAACCTATAAACTAGTCTTCCTCACTTTACTTGTCTTAGTATGTAACGATTAATGGGAGATGTCCTTTACTATCCCTTTTCCACAGCTGCTAAAACCTGGGTTATTGCCGTGATAACCCGGGTCATGGAAAAGGGTTAACCTGGTTCCAACCTGGGTACCTTGCAGGGCTGGTCCCAGGGTGGACCCGGATTAAGGGGCGGTGTAAACAGGGGCATATCTGCACACAGGACACTGTGCTGAACTTCCTGCTGCCCTGACACTGAACTGGGGGTGGGGTTAGTGATAAATATTGCATGAATTATTTACAAATCAGTTCGATTGTTAATGTCTTTTGATTCATGTTTCCACTATTCTAATTGTGACAATATTTTATTATGTATGTTTTTTTTATCAGAATAAATACTTTTTATAATATAAAAAGTTGTTTTCTCTATGAGAAATCTGCGGTTTTTAAGCGCCCATCAGTGAGCCTACCCGTAGAAATTATTCATGCTAAATGGGAAACCAAGTGCTCGTCTCCAAGGTTCACTAAGGCTGATAAAATAAACTCTAACTGCGCAGAATTTGGTGTATCGAATATTCCTATTCTCCAATCGTAATAGGGTGTACAGTGATAACATCATGTCACGGAAACAGGTTGTTGTCACCCACATTCCCCAGTCTGCTGAGGTGTCTCCTGAGGCACACCATTCAGAAACAACAAGGCAGTACGGATTGTGTAATGGTTAGCATTACTACCTCCCAGCACTGAGGTCATGGGTTCGATTCCTACCATGGCCCTAACTGTATGGAGTTTGTATAGTCTCTCCGTACATGCGTGGGTTTCCTCCGGAAAGTTCCACTGGGGCAGGGACTGAAGTGAATGGGCAAATATTCTCTGTAAAGCACTGCGTAATATGTGTGCGCTATATAAATAACTGGTAATAAATAAATAAACAGGGCAAAACCTGGATGTTTTCAGGTAAACATCATAACACGGCCCAATGTACGCAGCAGTACTTGGTTGCCTCAGATAGCCAAAGAAGCAAGGTAAACCTAACACAAAATCATCAGGAGAAAGCAGAATCAATGAAACTTCATGTTACATTAATGTGGATGATTTCTCATTCAACAGGAACCATAAATGGAAGAGAAAGTCTTACCTCGATGGACCATATCTGCAGGCCAGGCTTCCTACTGATGTTATCAAGCAGTTGCATGCTCATTTTGGCGGAGAGGCTGTAAGACATGGATTGAGAAAAATATGTTGAAACCCTATGTATTTCCCTTTATTAATGACAAACATTTAGGACTCAATTTGTGTTGGACATACAGTACAGTATGTAAATGTTTGTGCTGTACACTGTACAGTACTGCACATGCATACTGTACTGTACATGTATATGGTGTTATTGGTGTTATTTCATTCCAATAAAAGAACCACAATCTCCTGTTGTGAGTCTTAATTGATAAATTGACTTTGCTAACACTATGACTTTTTTTCATGCCCCCCATGGCCCTCTAGCCAGTCAAATCCATTCTGACAGAATATTGGACAGTCATTTATGTTGTGACTCTTACCATACTACATGATTTGGGGGGGGAATGTGCGGTGAGGTAAATGGCTGGGGAGGCACTGGCTAGTATCAGAGCCAGATTTACACTCACATATGCAGTATGAACCTGTGGGCATTATACAAATGTGCAGCAGTATATACTGCTGGAAATTTAATGAGTTTTCATCAGTGATGTGCGGACAAAGTAGACAGAGGAGGCAGGGCCTCACCTGTCATAGTCCAGTATACTCCAGAGTTTTGACTCTAAAAATATAGTAATATGGGATTAGTTATGTGACCGACGGTCAAGAGACCGACAGTCGCAATAACTCCCCCTGCATCCCTAACACTCAAAAGACCGACAGTCGACATGCCGACTAGAAGGGACTATTCCTGCTCGTGGGTGTCCACGAACCTGTGGCGAGCCCAGCTCGCCACCGAGCCCGCAGCATGGCGAGCACAGCAAGCCCGCAAAGGGCTACGTTGCGCTTGCCCCCCTCCCCGAAGGGATGCTGACCGTCGGGATCCCTGCCGCCGGTAAAACAGCCCCAGTAATACAAATAAGTTATTTATAATGTCTTCTTTGTATTTTTTCATATAACTTTTATCAGTGCCGTAACTAGACATTGTAGCGCTGGACGGTGACCTCCTCCCATTTTTCTCCAGGCCTATGTTCAACTACACCATGGGTCTTCAACTTCAGGGCAGTGTCGCTGACTGCACACGCACCGCCTATTCAGTGAAACCTGAGGAGTGAATAGAGGATAGAGCCGCTGACATCACACCAGGGGCGGAGTCTACTAGTACTGCCTCCAGCCAGTTACGGCTACTTGTACCATTATGTTTTGTTCTGGAAGCGCTGTGGCCAGAGGGGGGGATCTGCAGCTATCGGCGGTGGTCAGCGTTGCAGTCCTGCCTGTTTTGCCGGCGGTCCTGCACTCACAGAGTTTTTGCACTGTGTGCCAGGCACCCATAGCTACTTACGGCCCTGACTTTTATATTCAAAACTCTGGAGTATATGGAGTATGACAGAAGAGGCTCTGCCTCACCTGACCGCACATCACTGGGTTTAACCCCTGGATTACTAAAGGAAAGTAGAACACAAAAAGAATGCAGTGGGGTTTCATATTATGATGGGTGCACTGAGAGAACTCCACGGCAGCTGTAACCAGACCAGGCTAGGAGTGCTGCTACTGGATTGACCTCTGGGACCAGGAAGTTGGTAATGTTGGCTTCCAATATAAATTATTTATTTTCTAAAAACATTTTAATTGATCAGTAATGACATGTCTACTATGCAACAATGTAGACTTAAAAGTACATTTAAATCATATCTTGATTGGTCGTATCTAAGTGTGGATTAGTCCTGCGCAGGTTTGTAAGACACTTCTACCTTTAAATATGTGAGCACACTGTTGTGCATTTATGCAGTTTACACATATACGTCTTGTCTGCACAACTGCGCATTCAACTCTAAATGATTTCCTAATCTCAAGTATTCCGTATAATACATGCCTTAGCGCACTGTAATGTGAGCTGTAGGAAACCTTTTTGAATATATTCAAATCCATAGACGATGCAATCATACCACAGGGTAATAAGGGATACAATGTGAGGTGTAGACAGGCAGTACAGTGCAGCAGTATTTATTGCAGACATATTGAATAGTGAGCCACACTGTGGCCTAATTCATGTTTGTATGCAAAGGCAATTGTGATTGTTTAGGCTACAGAACTGCTGATGTTAACAAGTGAAGCAGCCGCCCAGTAACATACCTCCAAACTTTTCATTTTTCTAAAGAGGAACACACACGTGGCGAAGCCGCGCGCACTCCCGAAAAGGGCGTGGCCTAAGAAAAGGGGCGTAGCTTCATGGAGGACCCGTGATCACGAGCCATGCCCCCTGTTTTCGTCATTGAGGGGGCATGCCCAGCACTCTGAGAGCCGCTGGCATGCCCCCTCTCCCTCTGACTCCAGTGAATAGACGTCTATTCACCGCTGCTCTGCTAAGCAGGGCAGCGAGTGCATGAGCCTCCCTACTGCCCCCTCCATCCCCCACACCGCGGGACACTGAGACCCGCAGGTGGGACAGCGGGGCAGTCCCCAAAAAACGGGACTGTCCCGCGAAAATCGGGACAGTTGGGAGGTATGCAGTAATGAAAAGAGATGCCCTCCTCCTGTACACTTTCTCTTGGTAGTACAGCTACATTGTCCTTCAATGCCTCCTCTATGCTGATGAGATACAAATCTCTCTGACCTGACCCTCTCCCTACTCTCTCGCCATACTTGAATACCCTCCCTTATTCTGCAGGAGACTCCCTGAAATAGCAGCAATCTCTCTGACTCCGTGAATAGTCCAGCAATTTCCCTGAATGCACCTTAACCCTATTATGCAGCTGTTACATTCTTGGGGTAAAAAATATATCATAGATACATACATTCAAATGGGAACATAAGTGCGGTGTGGTTATAAGTAGAGATGAGCGGATTCGGTTTTACTCGGTTCTCAAAACGGCATCTTATTGGCTATTCAAAACACGTGACATCCGTGAGCCAATAAGATGCCGTTTTGAGAACCGAGTAAAACCGAGTAAAACCGAATCCGCTCATCTCTAGTTATAAGGCACAATGATCCCTATGGCTACATGCATTTTAAATAGCTTCTTGTGGCCACCTACAATATATGGAACCTCTTGTAAAGCACAATACACAAACAAATTCTGCAAAAATATAAGTGTCTTTTCTTCAACAAGTAGATCTTACTAACTTGGGGGCTCATTTACATTTGGATGTAAGTAATTTTTATGACACACCTCTCAGATGTAGCAGTACACGTCCGCACTGATAGGTGTTACTTTCACATCTCCCTGAAATGCTTTTTTCAAAAGTAGGCAAGTATGCATTAAGTCGGGTTCTGTTGTATAACCTGGGCAGAGTCAAGTTCCGCAGAAGCATGACCGGAACACCAACTGTGAGTGCAGTGCTATACGCTGGAAGTCCAGCTGCACTAAGGGAGTTTAATAATTCCACTCATACTGTATAGTCATTTTGGGTGGGTTGGTATGGGGTGACTGGCGGTTGGGAGACTGGTGGTCACCATACCGACACTGGGATCCCATCAGTCAGATGGCCAACGGGGGGGGGGGGGGATTAGTGCAACAAAGCCCCCTGTGGGATCGCTGCGCTTGCCACGCAGCGGGCACGCCACAGGTCCTATTCACACTCTATGGAAATAGTCCCTATCGGTCAGCATGCCAACCGGCGGGCTAGTCAGTGTTCGAGATGCTGGTGCTGGTATTGTGACCGCCGGTCACATAACCACATCCCTTTTGGACTTGAGGAGCCTGCACACTGCAAGCATCTGTTTTTTTATTTATTGTTCCTCTCCCTGATGTCAGATCGAGATCATACATACCTCCGTCCTTTTCTAGGTCACTAAGCTATACAATAGTGAAAATGCAATATAAATTCATACAGTAGTTTTTGTGTGATGCCAGAATGTACAGCCAGACAGACTTAGGGCCAAATGTAATAGAGTGAGAGTTTCAAAAAGTGAGAGATTTGGTAAGGTTTTGCAGTTTTCTTTAAAGTGACAATCAAAAAGCAGGTTGATCTTGCTGTGTAAATGATTGCTACTTTAAAAAAAAACCTGAAAAACCTTACCAAATCTCTCACTTTTTGAAACTCTCACTCTATTACATTTGGCCCTAAATTTAACTTTTTTTTTTGTCTCGATTGTCCATAAACCATCCTTACAAGTATAATTCTCCCCCAAAAAAATGTCTATGTACAGACACAACCCTTACAGTTTTCTTATATGTATAGATTTTTATTATAGGGTTTCCTTATTTATCTTTGGCTATGTAAGACTTTATATGAACCCAATTTCTACTGTTGTTTATTACTGTTACAGACAGTGTTTCAGTGGTAAGATCATTTAAGGACAAAATTATAAAAAAAAAACATGAGTAAAGCTGTGACAAGCATAAACATAATCTGATTGGTCTGATTCTGCATATGCTACAGCAGTGTTTTTCAACCACTGTGCCGTGGCACACTAGTGTGCCCTGAGCAGTCTCCAGGTGTGCCGCCATAGAAGTAGAGCCAGGCTCGCCAGTGTGCTGCCGCTACTGAGTCCCTGGAACGATCAATACTGGTGGGTTTAGTGGTTGCAGAGCCAGTTCTAATTTTGGGCCCGGGCAGTGTTGGGCTCCTCTGGCTTTCTCATATGTGGCTCAGGCGTTACCTATGGAGAAGCTGCGACATGACATCCTAGGACATGCAACTGCACCATGCATCACCATTATATTTGAGTGTGCCTTGGCCATATTTAAATCTTGTTCAGTGCGCTGCGAGCTGTAAAAGGTTGAAAATCTCTGTGCTACCTGATTTAAGATACCTGCACTGCCGCCGGAGACCGGACTGAGGAGTAGGAGAGACAGGAATGGCCCTAGGCGTAGGCAAACTAGGCAAATGCCGAGGACATTTGGTATGCCTAGTGGCACAAGCAGCTTCTGCTGATTAAAATGATATGCGGCATGCCTATATTCTGTGTGTGACTGCGGCTGTATCTGCATACGAAATGCTACGTTACGGTGTATTCCTGGAAATCACTGTAACATAGCATTTCGTATACAGATACAGTCACAATCGCACACAGAATATAGGCAAGCTGCATATCATTTTAATCAGCAGAAGATGCTAGCGCATCGTTGTCAATAGTAATTTAAATAAGATGCATTTTCATTAAAAAAAAAGCCACCCAACATTACCAGAGCTGCCAACTGACTCACGCCAGGCATCTCCTGCTGCATGGCGTATTGAGGCAAGATGTATGTAGCTGTATGGATACTGGCATTAGCTCTATGGGTACTGGCATTAGCTGTACGGATACTGGCTATAGCTGTATGGGTACTGGCATTAGCTGTATGGGTACTCGCATTAGCTGTATGGGTACTCGCATTAGCTGTACGGATACTGGCATTAGGTGTACGGATACTGGCATTAGCTGTATGGGTACTCGCATTAGCTGTATGGGTATTCGCATTAGCTGTACGGGTACTCGCATTAGCTGTATGGGTATTCGCATTAGCTGTACGGGTACTCGCATTAGCTGTACGGATACTGGCATTAGCTGTATGGGTACTCGAATTAGCTGTACGGATACTGGCATTAGCTGTATGGGTACTGGCATTAACTGTATGGGTACTCGCATTACCTGTACGGATACTGGCTTTAGCTGTGCGGGTACTGACATTAGCTGTACAGATACTGGCTTTAGCTGTGCGGATACTGGCATTAGCTGTATGGGACTCGCATTAGCTGTACGGATACTGGCATTAGCTGTATGGATACTGGCATTAGCTGTATGGGTACTGGCTGGGTGGCGACTATCTGATCGCAGACCTCTGCAAATTTGCAGTGGAGCGATCAGGTCTGAATTAGGCCCATGGTCTGCTGTCCCGATACACTAGTATAAGGACCTAATTCATCAAGCTTTAAAAATACTACATTTTCAGAGCTTGATAGTGGGAACCTCTCACCATCTTCAGATGGCGTTTGTTCCCG
Source organism: Pseudophryne corroboree (assembly GCF_028390025.1). NCBI lineage: Eukaryota > Metazoa > Chordata > Amphibia > Anura > Myobatrachidae > Pseudophryne > Pseudophryne corroboree. The sequence goes on along the minus strand of NC_086448.1, from coordinate 148,501,069 downwards.
CACCCCCGCTCCGTCCTATGGGAAGGAGGTCCTGCGGTTGCAAAAAGGGATCCGATCGGATCTCTCTGTCCATGTTCGACTTCTTCCACTGGACGCAGGCTTCTTGTGCGCTTTTGGAACCCCAGTTCACTAGTCAGACTCAGCAGTGCTAAAGTAGCGGTGATAGGAATTGCGGGAAAATCTTCGGATCAGCTGTCTCTGCACCGCAGCAATGTTGCTGAATTGCTACAGAGTTTTTTTGTATCCACTGCTACTCGCAGTGAGATGGATACTTAATTATCAGTGGCCATCCAGCCCTCGATAATTAACATGATGAATAGGTCCTAACATGTTTCTGTATTGTTAATTTGTGCTATTCTATTAATTTGTGTTAAAACTGAGAGTGCAGTTGGCCTGGAGATATTTTTATTTTCTTTGAACATAATTTCACCATCTTTCCTTCTTGTTTTCCAGTACCATTCATTAACCTAACCATGATTAGCTAATAGATGTTAAGGAGCCCCACTGTTTCTACGGAGAGATGCCTTTAAATCAGTACCGTAACTAGACATTGTAGCGCTGTGCGCAAGAAACAACATCTGCACCCCCCCCCCATATCACATACAAAACAGGACCAGTGCACACCATAGGCGCGCGCTAAAAATATAGGGGTGATGGCTTCATGGGGAAGATAACAAAATAATACCAATTCATATTACGCTGTACAGAAGTTTCCATTATTCATTTTATGCTGCACAGTAGCACCACTTACACACATTGCACTAGGTACAGCCCCTTTTACACATTGCGGCAAGTAGAGTCCCTGCCACATATTGCGCCAGGTAGAGTCCCATTTACACATTACTCCAGGTAGAATCCCATTTACACATTACTCCAGGTAGAGTCCCCTTTTACACAGTACAGCAGGCAGAGTGCCCTTCTGGTGTTACAGTGCTGTGCAGCTGTAGCCAGCAATGCCCGATCCCACCCCATCCCTACTGCTGGAGCTTATACACACCCCATCCCCACTGCCGGAGCTTATACCCACCCCATCCCCACGGCTGGAGCCCAGACACCCCCTCCCCCTGACAGGAAGGTTAAACTGAGCTGCGGGCAATACTGCCCGATCTCCCCACCCATGCTGCCGCCACCGGAGTACGTAGTGACAGTGAGCCGTTCAGACCATAATACTCGATCGCCTTCCCCATCACCCCTGTCCGTCGTAGTTACATTCAGCGCTGACAACTCCCTTCCCTTCAGGACACTGAGCCCGTGTCTCAGTTGTTCGGCTGCATTCACTCACTGTAACTCTGGCAGTGGGGATCGGATATTATATACTGCAGCCCAGACACCCCATCCCCCTGATGGTAGGGTAATCTGATCCGCGGACAATACTGCCCGATCCCCCCACCCCCGCTGCCGGAGTATACAGCGAGCCGCGCGGAATATATAATGCCACCAGAGTTACAGTGAGTGAATGCAGCCGAACAACTGAGCTGCGGGCTCACTGTCCTGAAGGGAAGGGAGTTGTCTGCGCTGAATGTAACTCCGACGGACAGAGGTGATGGGGAGGGTGATCGAGCATAATAGTCTGCACGGCTCACTGTCACTGTGTACTCCGGCGATGGCAGCATGGGTGGGGGATCAGGCAGTGTTGTCTGCCGTTCAGTTTAACCTCCCGTCAGCGGGGGAAGGGGTGTCTGGGCTGCAATATAAGCTCAAGGCAGTGGGGATGGGGTGGGATCGGGCATTGCTGCCCGCCACTGCACAGCACACCGAAACTACAGGGGTTGCCGGCGGTACTGTGCCCACAGTGCATATGCGCTGTGTACAAGGCACCGGCGGCACACACCTAGTTACGGCTCTGCTTTAAATCCCCTCATTTATCTGGACCACTTCCTGTCTGATACTCTGCTGTGTGCAACTCAGTACTTCAAGCTCAGAGAGCCAGCCAACATTACAGTCCCTCACTTCTCTAAGCAGAACTCAAGTATGAAGCTCTAGAATGTGGCTCGCACCCGTATAATAGTTCTGTGTTGTTTAGGAAACAAGTACCCTATCACCTCAGTTTTCTGTAACAAATATAAAAGCACTTGGCCGGGAACATCATGCCTGTATGTGGTAACATAACTCCTCTCCTCGGTAACTAATAATATCCATATGGTTTACCTTGAGTACTACATTGTCTCATATTATTTCACTCATTGCATTGGTTTATAACTACCCCATTTGCAAATATGTTTATTCTCTTCATATTCTACTAATACTTCTAGATGTCTCAATGAGAGGTGAAAACGTCACTTATGTATTGATGGTAAGGATAGTGGCTGTGTCAGCACAAATACTGGGTGTACTCAGGCTGCCACTGGCTCCTATGATGGCAGGTAAAAGGTTAACACGATAAATCTCATCTCTTATTCCCTGCATTGGCAGGAAGTCAGCGAAGTACGTGGCTGCATATATTGTATTATTTGTTGCCTGGCAGGTGGCCTGTCCTCTCCTCACAAAGGCTGAATTCACTATTAATTCAGGTACTGTAGAGTGATACTTTCAGGTGAGACCTGTTTATAGTGCTTCGCAATCCAATAATATCCAATACAAACACAGTGATTCCAGCAAAGAGCAACTGTCTCATCATTCATGTTTTAACTCATTGCAAATTACTGTGTTCATTTCCAGGCTGTTTACCTGCCAAGATGATCTGTTTTGCCTTGTACACATTGGGGGTCATTCCGAGTTGATCGTAGCTGTGCTAAATTTAGCACAGCTACGATTATTCACACTGACATGCGGGGGGACACCCAGCACAGGGCTAGTCCGCCCCGCATGTCAGTGCCGGCCCCCCCGCAGAAGTGAATGGCATCGCACAGCAGCTATGCCTTCGCACTTCAAGAGTACCTCCCGGCCAGCGCAGCTTTTGCGTGCTGGCCAGAGATACTCATCGCTCCCCGGCCCGCTGCGGCTGCGTGTGACATCACGCAGCCGCTGCGGCCCGCCCCCCGTTTGGTCCGGCCACGCCTGCGTTGGCCGGACCGCTCCCACGAAACGGCGGCCAAATGCCGCCGTTCTGCCCCCTCCCGCCCAGCGATTGGCTCTGCCTGTCAATCAGGCAGAGGTGATCGCAGTCCTGCAACGGCCTTCGGCCGTCTGGCATGCGCTGGCGCACTATGGCGCCGGCGCATGCGCAGTAAGGACCCGTTCGCTCGGCTGCGACAAATTCCTCCAATGAGCTAACCTGGAGAGAACCGTATGATTGGTGCTAGAGTTTTATTTGTAAACAACAATTCATTAATTCAGCTCTGATTCATTCTGTGCAGCTATAAGCAGGAAAATACGAGCAGACTCCTGTATCCTGTATGAGATGGATCATGGGTCCAATTCAGATCTGATAGCAGCAGCAAATTTGTTAGCTAACGGGCAAAACAATGTGCACTGCGGGGGGAGGGGGGGGCAGATATAACGTGCAGAAAGAGTTAGATTTGGGTGGGTTATTTTGTTTCTGTGCAGGGTAAATACTGGCTGCTTTATTTTTACACTGCAATTTAGATTTCAGTTTGAACACACCCCACCCAATCCTGTCTCTGAACGTTATTTCTGCCCCCCCTGCAGTGCACATGGTTTTTGCCCATTAGCCAACAAATTTGCTGCTGCGATCAGATCTGAATTAGGCCCCTATGTTTGGAGGTATGAGGCTGTGATAGTCAGAGCCATAACTAGGTGTGTGCCGGTGGTGCCTTGCACACAGCACATATGCACTGGGGGCGCAGTACCGCCGGCAACATCCTTAGTTTTGGTGTGCTGTGCAGTGACGGGCAGCAATGCCCGATCCCACCCCATCCCCACTGTGTTGAGCTTATACTGCAGCCCAGACACCCCCGACGCCAGAATTACAGTGAGTGAATGTAGCTGAACAACTGAGACGCGGGCTCAGTGTCCTGAAGGGAAGGGAGTTGTCAGCGCTGAATGTAACTACGACGGACAGGGGTGATGGGGAGGGGGATCGAGCATTATAGTCTGCGCGGCTCACTGTCACTGTGTACTCTGGCGGCGGCAGCATGGGTGGGGGGACCGGGCAGTATTGCCTGCGGCTCAGTTTAACCTTCCCGTCAGGGGGAGTAGGTGTCTGGGCTCCGGCAGTGGGGATGGGGTGGGTATAAGCTCCGGCAGTGGGGATGGGGTGGGTATAAGCTCCGTCAGTGGGGATGGGGTGAGATCGGACATTGCTGGCCACAGCTGCACAGCACTGTAACACCAGAAGGGGATTCTGCCTGCCGTACTGTGTAAAAGGGAGACTCTGTCATGGTAGGCATTCTGGTACCCCAAGGTCCATGCAGCACCAGACAGGGTCAGTCCTATCATTAGGTGGTGAACCTAGGCAGTGAGGTATGCCACCAATGGTTAGGTACAGGGCTGGATTGGCCATCTGGCACTACGGGCAAATGCCAGAAGCGCCGATGGATTGATGGGACGGTCCGGCCCACAGCACAGAGAGAGACAGGAGCTGGTTGAGCAGCTCTGTCTTATGGCGCTCTACTTGGACCCCCGGCACAGATAGAGATGGGGGAGTGCCACAAAGCCAGACCCCTAGTATGCCGCCTTGAGATGTGACCATACTCCCTCCTCATGCGCACAAACTAGAATGCCAGGGCTGTTTCAGAGCCCAAGTAAGTTCCTGGTTAGGGAGCATGTGAAACTCCAAGAGCATACTTACCGACATTCTGGCTGCTCTCTGCGGGAGAGAGCAGCCAGGTCAGCTCAACAGGCGAGCCGGGAAGCACTGCGACGTAAGGAGGGGGTGGGCCGGAGGCGTTACAGGGGTGGAGCAAGGGTGGAACGGGGGTGGGTTACGGTGACGCCTCCTTTATGCCACCCCCCCCCCCCCCCGCTCTGAAATGCCGCGATCGCCGGCATTACACTACTGGGGGCGTGGCTATGATGATGCGATTCAGCAAGAATCGCGTCATCAACTGCCCGGACCGCCCACTTTACACACAAAGTGGGAGGATGGGCAGGGGGGACCCCTCAAATCGGGAGACTTGCCTGCTCTTCCGGGGGGGCGGGAGGGTCACCCGATTTTTGGGAGCCTCCCGGCCATTCCGGGAGAGTAGGCAAGTATGTCCAAGAGAGAGGTAATGTTACCAATGCATTATTTTAAAATTCCACTTGGCGCCCAAATGCTAAGCAATGGATGCTGACAAGCTGGCTGCTGCGCCTCCAGGTCTGTGATATGATGGGAGTGTGGTGCTGGAACATGATGTCACACACTAGTGCCAGAAACAGGAGGTGCCGCACCTACCTCCTCATTTTTGAAGCACAAGGTGTTTACTTTGCCTTTGGATATTTAAAGATATTAGAAAAATCTACATTTATTTCTTTTTAGAAAATGTGAATAATCTAGCATATAATTATCTTATACTTGTTCTTAACAATATAAACAGACAACCTACAGTATGTTTTTCCCCAGATCTCCAGTTCTATTGCACACAGGACCTGTATCTGTGACTACGGCTCTGACTTTTTTACTGTTTATTAACGAACAGGAACAGCAACAGGAATCAAATAGGTGAGACAATCATTTCAGAAGCTTAATATGTTTTGTAAGTAACAATCTCTAGGACACCAACCATGGCTCATCGGTTATGAACAATACCTAAGCTGCATGTATATCACATATATACAAAACACAATTACAGTATCTAACCTATGCCACTAATACGATTGTCTATAATCCAGCTTCAGTTAGAACCACAAGTGTGTTACATGTAACTCCTTACAGTGGAGTAACTAGGCTTCATGGCTGTAGTATAGAAGAATATTCCCTTTAGATCTTGCAGCCATACTGCGCGACCATAGCTCTGAGAATGTCAATAATCAACTGATGTGCAATGGATGATGCATCTTTGTACGCAGCCAATGGGATTTGCAAAGCCGCCAGTGGGCGTTTCAATACAAATCCAAACGACAGGCACATTTGCATACTTTCACACAGCCGCTGCAAATGCATTAGCGTATAACACCCTCAGAATGACCCACCACAGATACCTTACTGTACAAGGCATATGTATACAACTGCTCAGAATATGACTATGTAGACATCTGAAATGGTGAGGGCCATTTATCCATCTTAGCACCCAAGATCGCATTGCAGGATGTGCATACATCGGCCAGATATGAAGCCGCAACCACAGGGACAAGGGCCCGGACAGAAGTCCATCCTTACGATGTGCTTGCTTCAGTGACGGGACTCCTATGCACGAGCGGTCGGCACTGAAGCTCATGTATAGGAGGCCATTACCAGGAAGGGTTTGCTGTGATTCTTGCGATATGTAGCCCATAGGCTACAACAGGCTAATTTCATTTTTAGATGGCCTTAGCTGGGGGCCAATCTCCGGAATGTGAAGGTAAATATGGAAGCATTACATCTCCCATAGAAACTTATGGGGGTTGCGGCTGCAGTTAGGAATGGAGGGTCGAAGCAATCGATTGCTCCTTAATACATTGGAGTGATACTCATTTTTTTGGGCCCCTATAGAAGAAGATATACAGCTGGTACACTTAGTAAATGTAGCACAGGTTTAAGCACTGTATATATTGTCTGTTTACTGTGTGTAGTTGTCAGGTCAGTTTTAGTAGACATTTACTGTACATAGCAGTATTCATAATGCACCGTCCAGAGAAGAACCTGTAATCTAACATCACCAGTGGCAATGTATTACTTTCCATTCACTCAGCTCAACCTCTTCTACCGGTTTGTCCAGTTCTCTAATACCGCAGTTTACAAAATGCAGTGAAAATTCCATTCTACGTTGCTTTGTTTCACATGAGTCATCTGACTAGGGGCATATTTACTAAGTATCGGGTTTTAGACTAGAAAATTTTAATTTCTTTGCTGCGATCTGTGGCTATAAGAAACTAACATTCGGCAAAATGTACTAAAAAGTAACTGTTTTTTTTAGATCTTTTGCTCGACTATAGGAAGGTTTTGGGTTTCCCAACACTGCCTTCTGTAGGTACTTCTAACTTAGGCATGTTTTACAAACTCATTTAGGCGTAACTCCACCTGTGCTGTCCCCTTCTCCAGATAAATGTACAGTTTAAATTACTGTTCTATTCCATATGTATTAGATAGAGATGAGCGGGTTCGGTTCCCTGAGACCCGAACCCCCCCGAACTTCACCTATTTTACACGGTTCCGAGGCAGCCTCGGATCTTCCCGCCTTGCTCAGTTAACCCGAACGCGGCCGAACGTCATCATCCCGCTGTCGGATTCTCACGAGATTCGTATTCTATATAAAGAGCCGCGCGTCGCCGCCATTTTCACTCGTGCATTGGAGATTGAACGGAGAGGACATGGCTGCGTTCTCTCCCTGAAATCTGTGCTCAGTGTGCTGCAAATATCTGTGCTCAGTGTGCTGAAAATATCTGTGCTCAGTGTGCTGAAAATATCTACGTTCTCTGCCTGAAAACGCTCCATATCTGTGCTCAGTGTGCTGAAAATATCTGTGCTCAGTGTGCTGCATTGTGGGGACCACCAGTATATAATTATAGTAGTACAGTACAGTAGGCCATTGCTGTATCTTGCAGCTCTGTGTCAAGTATACTATCCATATCTGTGCTGCATTATTGTGAGCAGTATATAGTAGGACAGGGCAGCATTTTGGTGACCAGCAGTATACATATAGTACAGTACAGTAGGCCATTGCTGTATCTTGCAGCTCTGTGTCAAGTATACTATCCATATCTGTGCTGCATTATTGTGAGCAGTATATAGTAGGACAGGGCAGCATTTTGGTGACCAGCAGTATACATGTAGTACAGTACAGTAGGCCATTGCTGTATCTTGCAGCTCTGTGTCAAATATATTATCCATATCTGTGCTGCATTATTGTGAGCAGTATATAGAAGGACAGTGCAGCATTTTGGTGACCAGCAGTATACATATAGTACACTACAGTAGGCCATTGCTGTATCTTGCAGCTCTGTGTCAAGTATACTATCCATACCTGTGCTGCATTATTGTGAGCAGTATATAGTAGGACAGTGCAGCATTTTGGTGACCAGCAGTATACATATAGTACAGTACAGTAGGCCATTGCTGTATCTTGCAGCTCTGTGTCAAGTATACTATCCATATCTGTGCTGCATTATTGTGAGCAGTATATAGTAGGACAGTGCAGCATTTTGGTGACCAGCAGTATACATATAGTACAGTACAGTAGGCCATTGCTATTGATATATTACTGGCATATAATTCCACACATTAAAAAATGGCGAAGAAATATGTGGAGGGTAAAATAGGGAAAGATCAAGATCCACTTCCACCTCGTGCTGAAGCTGCTGCCACTAGTCATGGCCGAGACAATGAAATGCCACAAACGTCGTCTGCCAAGGCCGATGCCCAATGTCATAGTAGAAAGCATGTAAAATCCAAAAAACAAAAGTTCAGTAAAATGACCCAAAAATCAAAATTAAAAGCGTCTGAGGAGAAGCGTAAACTTGGTAATATGCCATTTATGACACGGAGTGGCAAGGAACGGCTGAGGCCCTGGCCTATGTTCATGGCTAGTGGTTCAGCTACACATGAGGATGAAAGCACTCATCCTCCCGCTAGAAAAATGAAAAGACTTAAGCTGGCAAAAGCACAGCAAAGAACTGTGCGTTCTTCTAAATCACAAATCTCCAAGGAGAGTCCAATTGTGTCGGTTGCGATGCCTGACCTTCCCAACACTGGACGGGAAGAGGTGCAGGGCCGTCTTTTCGTATGGGCTCAATGGGCTCTTGCCCAAGGGCCCCAAGAGAATAAGGGCCCTAGGCTGATAGCTGAGGCCCTGGGGAACCAGAGATATCTGACTTGAAAGCAGTGGTCCCCATCCAAGCCTGTTAATTGCTCTTCCCAGCCAGATATTTCGGGTTCTGTCTGACTTTGAGTATTTCTAAGGGTATAAGCCAAAAGCCGGGACTCTCCACTTTTAGTGGACACTGGCAGCTTGTTTCTACTATGCCCAGAACCAGAGATATCAGCCTTCAAGCAGCTGGTCCCTGCTCCAGCTCCACATGCCTAATATGCAGTTTTAGATTTTCGTTGGGGAATTGCTCTGGCTCCTGAACTCTGATCCCCAAGTCCCCAGAACCTTCTGAAAGGTGGAACTCTCTAGTATTTTATTCCAAAGCTAAGAAATATATTTTCAGGAACTTGAGATATCTGCAGTCAAGCAAGCTGCCCTCCCACCGTAAAATGATATTAAGTCCACTCCACTAGCCACCCCTACCCTACGTATTAAACACCCCCTACCACCCTAGAAGTCATGTACCAGGGCTTCTTCATTCAGCACAATGACCCCTTCTACAGTTTAGCCCATCTGTGCAGTAAAGGAGTAATTAGCAGAAATCACTGCTTCTGGTCCTACATGCTGAGCAGAAGATAGAACACCCCCTACTGCCCGCGGGACATCAAAGCTGCTGCTGATAGCTCCTCCCACCCCTACCGCTGGAGCATGGGTAGGGGGCCCAATGCATTGTTGTGCCCAGGGGCCCACACTGCTGTTAAGACGGCTCTGAAGAGGTGGCACCTTCCACCATTTGCACGCCCCCTGCAAGTGCTGGAAGGAGCACCCACAGTCCAGTTCCTGATAGTCAAATTGAAGATGTCCCTGTTGAAGTACACCAGGATGAGGATATGGGTGTTGCTGGCGCTGAGGAGGAAATTGACAAGGAGGATTCTGATGGTGAGCTGGTTTGTTTAAGTCAGGTACCCGGGGAGACACCTGTTGTCCGTGGGATGAATATGGCCATTGACATGCCTGGTCAAATTACAAAAAAAATCACCTCTTCGGTGTGGAATTATTTTAACAGAAATGCGGACAACAGGTGTCAAGCCGTGTGTTGCCTTTGTCAAGCTGTAATAAGTAGGGGTAAGGACGTTAACCACCTAGGAACATCCTCCCTTATACGTCACTTGGAGCGCATTCATCAGAAGTCATTGACAAGTTCAAAAACTTTGGGTGACAGCGGAAGCAGTCCACTGACAACTAAATCCCTTCCTCTTGTACCCAAGCTCCTGCAAACCACACCACCAACTCCCTCAGTGTCAATTTCCTCCTTAGACAGGAATGCCAATAGTCCTGCAGGCTATGTCACTGGCAAGTCTGACGAGTCCTCTCTTGACTGGGATTTCTCTGATGCATCCTTGAGTGTAATGCCTACTGCTGCTGGCGCTGCTGTTGTTGCTGCTGGGAGTCGATCGTCATGCCAGAGGGGAAGTCAGAAGACCACTTGTACTACTTCCAATAAGCAATTGACTGTCCAACAGTCCTTTTCGAGGAAGATTAAATATCACAGCAGTCATCCTGCTGCAAAGCGGATAACTCAGGCCTTGGCAGCTGTGTTGGTGTTAGACGTGTGTCCGGTATCCACCGTTAATTCACAGGGACTTAGAGAATTGCTTGAGGTAGTGTGTCCCCGGTACCAAATACCATCTAGGTTCCACTTCTCTAGGCAGGCGATACCGAGAATGTACACAGACGTCAGAAAAAGACTCACCAGTGTCCTAAAAAATGCAGTTGTACCCAATGTCCACTTAACCACGGACATGTGGACAAGTGGAGCAGGGCAGACTCAGGACTATATGACTGTGACAGCCCACTGGGTAGATGTATTGCCTCCCGCAGCAACAACAGCAGCGGCGGCACCAGTAGCAGCATCTCGCAAACGCCAACTCGTTCCTAGACAGGCTACGCTTTGTATCACCGCTTTCCATAAGAGGCACACAGCTTACAACCTCTTAAGGAAATTGAGGAACATCATCGCAGAATGGCTTACCCCAATTGGACTCTCCTGGGGATTTGTGACATCGGACAACGCCACCAATATTTTGCGTGCATTACATCTGGGCAAATTCCCATGTTTTGCACATACATTGAATTTGGTGGCGCAGAATTTTTAAAAAACAACAGAGGCGTGCAAGAGATGCTGTCGGTGACCCGAAGAATTGCGGGCCACTTTCGGCATTCAGCCACCACGTGCCGAAGACTGGAGCACCAGCAAACACTCCTGAACCTGCCCCGCCATCATCTGAAGCAAGAGGTGGTAACGAGGTGGAATTCAACCCTCTATATGCTTCAGAGGATGGAGGAGCAGCAAAAGGCCATTAAAGCCTATACATCTGCCTACGATATAGGCAAAGGAGGGGGAATGCACCTGACTCAAGCGCAGTCGAGAATGATTTCAACGTTGTGCAAGGTTCTGCAACCCTTTGAACTTGCCACACGTGAAGTCAGTTCAGACACTGCCAGCCTGAGTCAGGTCATTCCCCTCATCAGGCTTTTGCAGAAGCAGCTGGAGAGATTGAAGGAGGAGCTAAAACAGAGCGATTCCGCTAGGCATGTGGGACTTGTGGATGGAGCCCTTCATTCGCTTAACCAGGATTCACGGGTGGTCAATCTGTTGAAATCAGAGCACTACATTTTGGCCACCATGCTCGATCCTAGGTTTAAAGCCTACGTTGTATCTCTATTTCCGGCAGACAGAAGTCTGCACATGTTCAAAGACCTGCTGGTGAGACACTTGTCAACTCAAGCGGAACGTGACCCATCAACAGCTCCTCCTTCACATTCTCCTGCAACTGGGGCTGCGAGGAAAAGGCTAAGAATTCCGAGCCCACCCGCTGGCGGTGATGCAGGGCAGTCTGGAGCGAGTGCTGACATCTGGTCCGGACTGAAGGACCTGCCAACGATTACTGACATGTCGTCTACTGTCACTGCATATGATTCTGTCACCATTGAAAGAATGGTGGAGGATTATATGAGTGACCGCATCCAAGTAGGCATGTCAGACAGTCCGTACGTATACTGGCAGGGAAAAGAGGCAATTTGGAGGCCCTTGCACAAACTGGCTTTATTTTACATAAGTTGCCCCCCCTCCAGTGTGTACTCAGAGTGTTTAGTGCAGCCAGTCACCTTGTCAGCGATCAGCGTACGAGGTTACTTCCACAAAATGTGGAGAAGATGATGTTCATCAAAATGAATTTTAATCAATTCCTCCGTGGAGACATTCACCATCAATTGCCTCCAGAAAGTACACAGGGACCTGAGATGGTGAATTCCAGTGGGGACGAATTAATACTCTGTGAGGAGGGGTATGTACACAGTGAAAGGGGTGAGGAATCGGAGGATGATGATGAGGTGGACATCTTGCCTCTGTAGAGCCAGTTTGAGCAAGGAGAGATTGATTGCTTCTTTTTTTGGTGGGGGCCCAAACCAACCAGTCATTTCAGCCACAATCGTGTGGCAGACCCTGTGGCTGAAATGATGGGTTTGTTAAAGTGTGCATGTCCTGTTTATACAGCATAAGGGTGGGTGGGGGGGGGGCCCAAGGACAATTCCATCTTGCCCCTCTTTTTAAATGTTTTTATCTTTGCATCATGTGATGTTTGGGGCCAATTTTTTTAAGTGCCATCCTGTCTGACACTGCAGTGCCACTCCTAGATGGGCCAGGTGTTTGTGCTGCCCACTTGGGTCGCTTAGCTTAGTCATCCAGCGACCTCGGTGCAAATTTTAGGACTAAAAATAATATTGTGAGGTGTGAGGTGTTCAGAATAGACTGGAAATGAGTGGAAATTATGGTTATTGAGGTTAATAATACTATAGGATCAAAATTACCCCCAAATTCTATGATTAAAGCTGTTTTTGAGGGGGTTTTGAAAAAAAACACCCGAATCCAAAACACACCCAAATCCGACAAAAAATTTTCAGGGAGGTTTTGCCAAAACGCGTCTGAATCCAAAACACGGCCGCGGAACCGAATCCAATGCACATCTCTAGTATTAGACCCTTTTAAAATCAAATGGGAAGCAGACCTTGGGTCTTAAAGTCCACTGGGTGCAGATTTTGGCATCTACCACTCCTTGTGTTTGTTACGTCCTTCAGAGTTTATTGCACTCATGATTCCTTAGTGATCCTGGGTCTCTGCACTACTGCCAATTGCCCGAAGTGTGACTCAAGCAGAGGCAGGCTTTTGGCATTTACTATGGGACTGGTTTTCCTGCTGGACTGAGGTCTAGGATGATATTAGGGTAACTATCCCTTCTCTTCCTCCCTTGATCCCTAGAATATGTTTATTTGACCTTGACCTAGAAGAATCACATACTCTGGTAATCTACAGCCATACCTTTTGCCGTACTACACTTGTAAAGTCTACTGTCACTAGGACATGGTTTGCACAAGAGCCCCTGGGCCCTGATATTTTTAAGTGGAGGGCTTTAGTTAATAATGTTACCAAACATGAACGGTTTCTATATAAGAGTCGTAAGTCCATGACCAATTACCACAAAAAGTGTGACAAGTGGTGTCAGTCCAGATTAGGTAATCATAATGATAGTCCCTTGGACTCATGACGCCAAGTCTAGGTATTGAATTATGTCTGCTTGTTCCCCCTCACTTTCCTCCTTTTTTTGTGTTCTATTACTATTATTGCGTACGTGTGCGTCCCAAATGTTTTTATGTGATATTTGTTTATATACTTATTCTTTTTACTTTATTTTTTGTTATTTTGATTATGCTATTTTGGTTTGTATGTCCATATATTGTTTACAGCCTCGATGTACATGCTCGATGGTCCACTTGGTGATACCCAATGATGTCTTGTTTTCTTCTTGTACAAATCTTCAAATGTATTAAGAAAAAACACACAATTTAAAAAAAAAAAAAGTTACATGCAGGGACAGGGTCCCTGCCATGTGTAAAGAGGTGAGAGGGGAAATTATCGCAAATGGGAGAATTTAATTTCTATTTCAGCTGCTGTGGCTGCTCTGCTGATCACACATGTGCGGCACCAATTGCCGAGGAGGGTTCATATGGAACCCTCTCCCAGGATTGTTTTGCAAAATTAAACCCATAAGCTACGGCATACTGTAATTGCCGACGTAATTAGACCCCACTGAAGATACTAAAAATATGCGATTTGTGTCATTTTAGCCTCGCCCCTTCCCCACGGACTCATAATGCGGTGTTTTAGCTCCCCATACTGCAGTGTCCACTTCACGCTGGAGATCAGGCCACTCTTCCAGAGGTGCAGGGGACTACCCCAAAAATATTCAGCGATAGGGCCCTAAATCTTTACAGCACATATGATGTCAGGTTTCCCACAGAGGAGGGCTGACAATGTTTGCATTGAGGGGATATTACAAATAGTGGCACATACTCACTTCTGTACATAACCAGACTGTTATTGGAATGAAGAAAACAGTTTGACAGCTCTGTGATTCCAGTATAATCCTTTCCATGACTATCTGCTCCCAACATTTCCAGTGGCCAATATGGACTTTCTAATTGAGTTGCAGACCCTCAGATTACTTTCAATTATTACCTGTTGCGTGCATTACTACAATTTTTACTAAATATACCGCTTAGGGGGACATTTACTAAGCAGTGATAAGAGCGGAGAAGTGAGCCATTGGAGAAATTGTCCCATCAACCAATCAGCAGCTCTGTATCATTTAATAGTATGCAAATTATAGATGTTACTTCAGTGCTGATTGGTTGCCATGGGCAACTTCTCCACTGGCTCACTTCTCCGCTCTTATCACTGCTTAGTAAATGTCACTCCTAATCTTTTGTGCGTACTTCTATGAATCCGTACTCACTATACTTTCTATTTTTACTTTCATCGTACATGTGTGAGTGGGCGCAGCAGACTCTCCTGATACATTCTGCAAATGTAGCCCACTGGTTACAACGAGCTAATGCCATATAAAGATGGCATTAGCTGCCACGGTCAAGAATGCTTTGCAGTTTACTACACCCTCCTGCATCCACCCATTTCTACCATTCTTCTTCCCTGCCCTCTGATACTCTGACACTGGATCACCCCATACACCAGCTTACTCCTCGTTTGTCTCCCCCCCTTCCCTTTAGATTGTAAGCTCCTCCCTCCTGTTGTCACAGCCTCTTTACACCTCTGTTCTCCACCCATTCGTTGCTTCTGTACCTCTCTCAGCAGCTCTAAAATTTAGCTAGAAGTTGATTAGTTGCTAAAGGAAATTTCACCACGTGTCCTCTTCAGAAGGTTTCATAAATCTTCCCCCAACTAAACAAATTTCTTGTAGAAACGGTGTCACGTGTCTCCAACTGTTCTAGGTACTTAGGGAGAGATTTATCAAACCTTCTAAAAAAAAGCAAAGTGGGGGGGCAAATCGTACCCTTAGTTCTATGATGCATTGCACTAATGTTGTTCTTTCATCACAAGGTAGAGCATCGTCCAATTAAAACACTTTACAATGGTGAGCAAGACCTTGTCACTGCAGACCAAGAGTTTATTTACAAAGCATCAGGTTGTAAAACCCGGCATTACTGATCATCTTTTTGTTTGATATTTCAAAGAGCAATGCTTTTGCTAGCCTTATCTTGCTAGTTACAGCATTGCCCTTTTAAATATTGGACATAAACATGATCAGAAGCATCATGGGGGTGCAGTCAAAATACCGTCTGTTGGGATCCCGGAGTTCAGGAGACAGACAACGGAATCTGAACCACCGCTGGGTATTCCAACTCAGTTGGTGGGTCCGCGCCATCAACTGAGGGGGAATATATCATGTGGCGAAGCCCACCCACCACCACCGTTCCTGTCTCTTCCCCAGGTTCAACTCTATGTGCATGCTTCTGTCTCAGACCTAGTCAGCATTCCTCAATTACCATGCATTCTGTTAGTCCTGCCATCCTTCACTCCTCTATTTGTCTTCTGCTTTCCCTCTGACCTCACTAAACGTTGCTTCCCTTAGCCTCTCTCATCCTGAGTCTGCTCTCTGTATCTCTCTCTCTCTCTCCATCATCCTGCTTCTTCTCCCCTCTGGTACACCAGCTACTAAAATAACTCCTTAAATTTTAAAAAGAACTTGTGCATGAAATGCCCTGCTTAACCCCTTAACTGGCTAATATTTTTTCCAAACAATCCTCCAAAATGTCAGGTTCTTTAATGAATGAATAAAGGCCCATATAGACGGGCCGATGCAGGAGAGATGTGTGCTGAGCGAACCGCTCAGCACACATCTCTCCCGCTGCTCAGCACAGCGCGATCTGTGCTGAGCGTGCGGGGGGAGACGGGGGGGCCGCTCATTTCACCCAGCCGGTGCAGGCCAATCTAGCAGCAGCGATAGCGATGCGCGGGGTTGAGCATTGCTATCGCTGAGGGGGGTACACACGGAGCGATAATGCTGAAATTCTAAGCAATCAGATTGCTTAGAATATCGCTCGGTGAGTACACCCCTTTAGGTTAAGAACATTTATTTAAAACATATCCAATACGATTTAAAAAAAAAAAAAAAAAAGGAAAACTTTTTTTGTAGTAAACATCTATGGACGATATATCGGACCATCGATGATTATTCCACCGCAACTCTATATTTTCCCGGAAGCTGCTCCTCTTTGCAACGTCAAGTGGCCACATGGAAGGTGATGGGCTGCTAATCCTTGCAGCCGTGGGGTGGGGGTGCTGCTGGGCTGCTCAATCAGCAGTGATTGGCAGCACCGCAGGTACTGGGAGTAGGGAACCAGGAAGCAGAGGGTCTGTGAGGTTCCTCTGATAGCGGCAGCTGCTGGAAGACTCTTTTCCAGCAGCTGCACAGTGGGCTTTCTGACTTGTGGCATCAGATGCGACCATGTCAGGGAAAGCCCAGCTTAGTGTTTTTTTGCATTTGATGCAACCACAGAAACACTGTCATTTGAGCAGCTTTGGAAGCAAATATATTGATTTAAAAAGCTCTATATAATGTAATAGATTTTGTGTAAATGTAACTGTGGAATGTTGGTAAATATTTGAACTTCAGGTGTGTTTCACAATCTAGATTTTACTCAGCTTACAGTTATCTTCTTTCCCCTGGCAGAGCGTGGGAATAAGTACACAGAATGTTCTGGGATAGTCGATGCTGGCAGTGATTTCCCAGCTCCGCTGCCATTAGGGCATTATTAAAGTGTCCTGGTAAGTCACCAGGCAGTGTTGTTTAAGAAATAGATAAGTGTCAAAGTTAAATTTGATAGTGTAGACGATGATGTTAATGTTATATATTTGGATTTTGTCAAAGTGATCGTTAATTTTATTATTATTGAACTTTATTTACTTATAGTGGTAACATACTACATAGTGCAGTGTTTGCCAAATCCAATCTTCAGGGAACCCTAACAGTACATGTTTTCCAGGTCTCCTCTCAGAATCACCAGTGTAATAAATAGAACCACCTGTGGATCTTTCTGCTGCGGGGTACACTGGGCACCACAGGGAATGACATTGGGGTGTAGAGTAGGATCTTGATCCGAGGCACCAACAGGCTCAAAGCTTTGACCTTCTTCCCAGAACGCCTAGCGCCGCCTCCTCTATAACCCCGCCTCCATGCACAGGAGCTCAGTTTTGTTGTTGGTGCCATGCAGTAAGCAGGCATACAACAGGGGGCTGCTCCAGCAGCCCTGAGAAGAAGCTTTTTAAGAACAATGAAGACTTCTAGGGCTGCAGCAGAGGCACTGTCTGTGTTAGATGTCAGTCAGACATCTCCTGCTGCAGCTCCATCACCTCCCTCAGCGGCGCTGTATACTCCTGCGCCCTGGTTGCCGGGTACTTACAGCGGAAGCTCCGGTTTCTTCCTGTTAGTCACACACACACCGCCGCTGTTCTCCTGGATCGCGTGGCCACACTTCAGGGAAGAGGTAAGTGGGTCCCCTCCGCGGGACCCGCTTTAAATTGCTATCCCTCGCGGCCGGTGGGAGGCGGGCCGTGCATGCTGGCGTGGACACTAAGGCAGTACAGGGACCCCACTAGACCACCAGGGCAAGGGCACAGGTCGGTTTCTCCTAAAAACCATTTATTCTAAGCCCATAGCCCGGTGGTGAAGTCCAGCAGGGGTATAAGGCTTTGACCTGTAGCCCCTCCCCCAGCCCCAGGGCGCCATTTAGAGTAAATGTTCCCGCCCTGGAGCTGCATATCTTTCTCTCCCTCACTCCCTGTCAGCGTTTGGGCGCCATTAGGACAAGCTGAGCTGATTACATAGTATCTAAGGTTGAAAAAAAGACAATTGTCCATCGGGTTCAACCTATTTGTGGTCTCCTATGCACGATTATTTTGTATAAAATTTTGACTGAAGTTGCTGACTGCCGTTCCGATTAACCCCTCTTTTTTATAATAACCATAGTGCGTGACTATGCCCCGTAACCCTGGATATCCTTATCCATTAGGAATTTATCTAACCCATTCTTAAAGGTGTTGACTGAGTTGGCCATTACAACTCCCTCAGGCAGGGAATTCCAAACACGTATCGTCCTTACTGTAAAAAAGCCTTTACGCCGTATTGTGTGGAATCTCCTCTCCTCTAACCTGAGCGAGTGTCCACGAGTTCTCTGTGTTGATCTAACCAAAAACAGGTCTTGCGCAAGATCTGTATATTGTCCCCTTATATATTTGTAAATGTTGATCATGTCCCCTCTTAATCTCCTCTTTTCCAGTGTAAACATGCCTAGTCTTGCAAGCCTTTCCTCGTATTTCAGCGTCTCCATACCCTTAATTAGTTTGGTCGCCCGCCTTTGAACCTTTTCTAGCTCCAGGATATCCTTTTTGTAGTAAGGTGCCCAGAATTGTACACAGTATTCAAGGTGTGGCCTCACAAGTGATTTATATAACGGGAGTATAATACTCTCGTCCCTAGCATCAATTCCCCGTTTTATGCATGCTAATATCTTATTAGCCTTCTTTGCTGCAGTCCTACTTTGGGTACTACTGCTTAGTTTGCTATCTATGAGGACACCTAAGTGCTTTTTCAGTACAGAATCCGCTAATTTTACCCCATTTAGTAGGTAGGTGTTATTTTTGTTCTTGTTACCACAGTGCATTACCTTACACTTGTCTGTATTGAAGCGCATTCTCCATTTCGCTGCCCAAGCTTCTAATTTAACTAAGTCATTCTGAAGCGACTCAGCATTCCCCTCCGCATTTATAACTTTACACAATTTGGTATCATCTGCAAAAATTGACACCATGTTCTCTAGACCTTCTGTTAGGTCGTTAATGAAAATATTGAACAATAGTGGTCCTAATACTGAGCCTTGCGGGACACCACTTAGCACTTCAGTCCAAGTTGAAAAAGATCCATTAACCACAACGCACTGCTCCCTATTATCTAACCAGTTTTTTACCCAAGTGCATATTGTGCTTCCTAGCCCTGATTCTTGTAGCTTGTAGATAAGTCTCATGTGTGGTACAGTATCGAACGCTTTGGCAAAATCTAAAAAGATTACATCCACCTCTTTACCCTGATCTAGGTTTGCGCTTACTGTTTCATAAAAGCCAAGTAAGTTGGTTTGACAGGATCTGTCCTTCATAAACCCATGTTGATTCCTTTTAATGACCTTATTGACTTCAAGGAACTTCTGAATACTATCTCTTAGAATACCTTCCAATACTTTCCTCACTATAGATGTAAGACTAACTGGTCTATAATTACCTGGTTCAGCTTTACTTCCCTTTTTGAATATAGGCACTACTTCCGCTATACGCCAGTCTTTGGGAACCATACCTGATATTACTGAATCCTTAAAGATCAAAAATAGCGGTTTTGCAAGTTCAGAATGAAGCTCCATTAGAACTCTTGGGTGCATACCATCGGGACCTGGTGACTTATTAATCTTTAAATGTTTTAATCGTTCACAGACTACTTCCTCGCTTAAATAAGTACCTATCAGTGGGATATTCTCATTATTGAGATTATATGTTAGTCCCTGAATTGGGTCCTCTCTAGTAAATACTGTTGAAAAAAAATAATTTAGTGTTTCCGCTATGTCATTATCATTTTTGCTTAAGACTCCCAACTTGTCTTTTAAAGGCCTTTACTCTCCTTCTTTAATCTCTTGCTATTAATGTATTTAAATAATTTTTTGGGATTCGCTTTGCTTTCCTTTGCTACTAGTTTTTCAGTTTCTACTTTAGCCGCTCTTATTTCCTTTTTGCAATTTTTGTTACATTCCTTATAGTGCTGAAATGACTCTGCTTCCCCGTCAGATTTGTATTTTTTGAATGGTCGCCTTTTCTTGCCCATAAGTTCCTTAATCTTTTTGTTAAGCCACATCGGTTTATGATTTTTATTCCTTTTTTTGCTGCTCGTGGGAATAAATTTGAGTGTATTTTTAGCTAGCAGGAATTTTAGTACCTCCCATTTCTCCGTAGTATTTTTTCCTAAAAACAAACCTTCCCATTCAATATCCCTGAAAAATACCCTCATCTTATCAAAATTTGCTTTGCTAAAGTTTAGAGTCCTAGTTGAGCCAGTATAGGGCTGTTTATGGAAACTGATATTGAATGTGACCATATTGTGGTCGCTGTTTCCTATGGGTTCCCCTACTATAATACCTGATACCAAATCCCCATTGTTTGTTAATACCAGGTCTAAGATTGGATTGTACCTAGTTGGTTCCTCAATTAGTTGAACTAAGTAGTTATCATTAAGTGTGTTTAAAAACATATTGCCCCTAGCAGTATCACATGAATCGTTTTTCCATTTTATCTCTGGATAGTTAAAATCTCCCATCACTACTATGTCTCCTACTCCTGCTGCTATATCAATTTGCTTTAGTAACAATTCCTCATCAGATGCGTTGACACCAGGCGGCCTATAGCATACACCCAATACTAACTTTTTTATTCCTTTTTCCCCGCATGCAATTTCTACCCATAATGTCTCGACAGTGTCTACAGTCCCCTCCTGAATATCTTCCTGTATATCAGGTTTTAAAAACGGCTTTACGTAAAGACACACCCCTCCACCCTTTTTATTTAGTCTGTCTCTCCTAAACAGTGTATAGCCCTCTAGATTGACTGTCCAATCGTGAGATTTCATCCCACCAAGTTTCAGTAATGCCTATAATATCATACTGTTTGCTTGCTGCAAGTATTTCTAGTTCACCCTTTTTACCAGTAATGCTTCTGGCGTTTACATACATACAACTAATATAAGTATTTTCCCTTGCGTTAGGGACATCTTTCACCTTATGTAGCAATGATGACCTGTAATCGTCATTGGTTAGTGCTTTGGTAAAATCTCTTAGTACCCATGTTAGTAACCTTACCGCCTGCTCTTACCCTCCCCCCAACTTCTCCCCCATTTCGTTTACTACTGCCATCCCCACTATTCTCACTGCATGACCCGTAGTTTCTAGCTAAACCCTCCCCCCAGGCTCCTAGTTTAAAATCTCCTCCAACCTTCTAACCATCCTTCCCCCCAGAACCGCTGCCCCCTCCTCAGTCAGGTGCAATCCGTCACGACAAAAGAGATGGCACCTGACTGAGAAGTCCGCCCAGTGTTCCAGGAACACAAACCCCTCTTTCCTGCACCAATCCCTAAGCCACACATTTACCTCCCTAATCTCCCTCTGCCTCCCTGGACTAGCGCGTGGCATGGGTAATAATTCCGAGAATATTACCTTAGATGTCCTTGCCTTCAGTTTCTTTCCTAAGTCCCTATAGTCTTTCTTAAGGACAACCCACCTTCCGCTAACTTTGTCATTGGTGCCAACGTGCACCAAGACCGCCGGGTCTTTCCCAGCCCCTCCCAACAATCTATCTACCCGGTCTGCGATGTGCCGTACCCGAGCACCCGGGAGACAACAGACTGTACGGCGATCGCGGTCCCGGTAGCAGATTGCCCTATCTGCCTTCCTGATGATAGAATCCCCTACCACCACCATCTGACTAGGTACCTCACTATCTTTTATCCCATCCGCGCCAGAGGGACCGCTCCTCTGGATGCTAGAGGGAGCAGTCTCCTCCGGCACCGTCATTTCTTCACTATCATCCTCCGATTCCTCGTCCAGTCGGGCAAATTTGTTCGGGTTTGATAGTTCGGAGATGTCAAGCCTCCCCCTCTTTTTCTTCCTTCTAACTGTGACCTAGCTGGCTACCTGATCATCATCCTCTTCTACCAGTGACCCCTCCCGCAACTCCTCCATCATTCTGTCTAAACTTCGCTCGAGATTGCGAATCTCCCTCAGTCGCGTAACGGTTTGCTCTAGATCAGTTACCTGGGCTTCCAGGGCAACCGTTCGCACACACCTCGTGCAGATGTAATCACACTGGGCCGGTAGCTCCAGGTGTGCATACATCTTGCACGACATGCACTGAGTGAGGTCCCCAATCACAGCCCCTCCCATATTGTTTGTAAGGTCTAACTCCCTGTTACTCTCAAAGAAAAAGCAGCAAAAATAAAAAGTAGAAGACAAACAATCTCACTTATACAATAATTAAGCTGGCTTATACTTATCTATCTTCGTGCGGTTCTTGGTCCTTCACTTTTATGCAGCCATAGTACTCTCTCCTGCGGCACCTATACTCCACTTAGCAGTTGCAGTTGTTCCAGCTCACTGCACTTCCTTTTCACTCGGCTTCCAGCTCCTGCTTTTGCTGTTACCAACTCACACTTACAAATCCAAGCAGCACTTTAAAATACAAGCCCTTACAAAGAGCAAGCTCCAAAGAGTCTAATCACTGATTATATAGGCTCAGCCAGCTGCTTTAGTCAGCCCCTCCTCCTCCTGATTACTCACACCAGCTTTTGGGACTGCTTGGGCAAATCCTCCTCTGTAAAGCCGCATGCATGTCAGCGATGTGCATTTTACAGGACACTTAAGTATTTTACATGTCTGCTGACAGTGTTAGTTAAGAAAGAGTGCATTTAGGCCCTCATTCCGAGTTGTTCGCTCGCTAGCTGCTTTTAGCAGCATTGCACACGCTAGGCCGCCGCCCTCTGGGAGTGTATCTGGGAGTGTATCTTAGCTTAGCAGAATAGCGAACGAAAGATTAGCAGAACTGCTACTAAATAATTTGCTGCAGTTTCTGACTACCTCCAGACCTACTCCTAGACTGCGATCACTTCAGTCCGTTTAGTTCCTTTGGCCAACCACTCCCCCGTTTCTCCAGCCACTCCTGCATTTTTACCTGGCACGCCTGCATTTTTTAGCACACTCCCTGAAAACGGCCAGTTTCCGCCCAGAAACACCCACTTCCTGTCAATCACACTATGATCACTCGAGCGATGAAAAAACGTTGCTCGAGCTTGTGTAAATCTACAAAGTTTTGTGTGAAAGTACATAGTGCATGCGCCCTGCGTACCATGCACATGCGTATTTTTGCAGTTTTTTCACTTGATCGCTGCGCTGCGAAAATCGCCAGTGAGCGAACAACTTGGAATGACCACCCTAGTCAGGGTTATTTAGTACAAGTACCATGTGATATACATCCAGTCTTTACTGTGCATTGTTATATCTATTGACTGTATAGCTATACTTAGTATTACTCTGTATTGCTAGTTCAGTGCAGTTTTATTGCATGTCATAATTTCTGCATTGTAAACTGTGACTAAGTGTGTGTGCATATAGTTGCTGTGTGACCTCCATTTCGTGTCTCTCACTCAGATTGCTATCCCTATATTCTATAACCTGAGGGGGCTAGGTGCGTCAGGTTTATTCTATGATATAGGTGTTTCACAAGATATACTTTTTGGGTATTTTTCTCTGTGAATTTCAGTCACATATACCTCTTGAATTCCCTGTTTGTGCTAATACACTGCACAGGGGGTTCTTGTCAGGTACAGTGCTGCTGATATTGTACTAGGTCGCCTTGTATTGAGATTTCAGATATGTCAGCTACAAGGGGTGACGGGGCTGGGGCTGATCCCACATTGCGTGGTGGTGACGCTGCAGACACATTTGAGGAAAACATAGCAGCTGAGGGCTCTGGTTCCGGGGGTTCCCTACCCCCCAGTGGGACAGGTGCAACGGGGGTTCATAATGACCCACCTTGGGCAACTTTCTCCACGCTTTTGAATACGCTAGTAACTAGACTTGCGCCCCCTATGGGACCTCCTGTGCTGGTACAACCGCTTATGGTCCCTGCGGTTAACCCACCATGGGCAGATCAGCTGTCCGCTCAGTTACAGCAATTGAACCAATCACTGACTACATAGAAGTCTAACCCTCGCCCGCCTAAGACCAAGAGGTTCTCTAAGTGGGCCATTACTTCCTCACAATCCACCAACGTCCCAGACACCTCGTCTGATGAGGACGGAGTATATACTTACCCCACAGATTCTGACCCTGGTGCTTCTGATGAGGAGTCTGCCTCACAGGTGGATGTCCCTGACTTGCTGGAGGCTATCAGGCTAATTCTCCAAATTACTGATGAACCTGAGCCTGATGTGGCCCCTAAGAAACCGGAAAGGTTTAAACGTCAAAAAGTGGTTAAACAGGTTTTACCTCATTCTGACCATCTAGTTGACATACGTCAGGAATCCTGGGAAAATCCAGGAAAGAAATTTACACCTCATAAGAAGTTGCAGGATCGCTACCCCCTTGCGGCAGGGATAAGTAAAAATTGGGAGACACCCCCGCCAGTGGATTCGCAAGTGGCGCGGCTGGTGGTATCCTCAGCTCTGCCGGTCACTACCATCACCTCGCTGAAGAAACCGATGGTAAGTGTGTGGAGGGTTGTTTAAAGGTGATTTACACCCTAACTGGTGCAGCGCATAGGCCCACCATTGCAGCGACATGGGCTGCAGAGGCTGTTGAAGCATGGGCTCAGGAGCTGGAGGCTTCCAACGCTTCTGATCATGCCAGACAATCTCTGTCGTATATTGTCACAGCTTCTCATTACATTAAGGAGGCGGCTTCTGATGCCGATATTCTGGCGGCCAAGGCTTCTACTACTTCCATATTGGCTCGCCGGATTCTTTGGTTGTGGTCCTAGTCTGTGGATTTGGACTCTAAGAAAACCCTGGAGGTACTCCCTTTGAAGGGAGACATTCTTTTTGCGGAAGACCTTAACAAGATAGTTGCTGACTTAGCTTCGGCTAAAACAGCATGTCTGCCTAGTACTGCTCCTTTGGTGCCGAAGGCTAAGAGTACTTCCTTTCGCTCCTTTCGCCCTTTGGCGAAAGCAAAAGGTAAGGCGCACCCAAAACAGGTTCGCACTTCTAAGCCCAATAAGCCCAAACCCAAACGGGCCTGGGCTACCCGTCAGCCTGCTTCCAAAACCGACAAGCCTGCCGCATGATGGGGCGGGCCTCCCTCTGGGGAATCCCAGGGTGGGGGGCCGACTTCTAGGGTATACCCAGGAATGGTTGAAGACCACTTCCGATGTCTGGGTACAGGAAGTCGTCACTCGAGGTTACGCCATATCCTTTAAAAATCGCCCCCCTCATTGATTTTGCCTGACAAACGTCCCTTCGGATCAGGTGAAGGCAAAAACTCTTTATTCGGTGGTACAGTCCCTCCTAGACACAGGAGTGGTAGTACAGGTGCCTCTGGCTCAGAGAGGCAAGATGTACTATTCACCGCTGTTCCTAGTCGCGAAACAGAATGGGTCTTCCTGGCCCATTCTCAACCTCAAGTCCTTGAACAAATTTGTGAGGGTCTCCAAGTTTCGTATGGAAACTCTTCGCTCTATTGTTCTGGCCTTGGAACCTGGGGACTATATGGTCTCCCTGGACATACAGGATGCTTACCTGCACATTCCTATTGCAATGCCGCATCAGCAGTTTCTGAGGTTTGCGGTTGGCAACCTCCATTACCAATTTCGGGCGTTACCTTTTGGTTTGACCACGGCTCCGCAAGTCTTCACCAAGGTCATGGCGGTAATGACGGCTATACTCTGCCATATCTGGACGACTTGTTGATCCTGGCGAATTCCCCAGAAATTTTCCTACGCCATCTGGATCTGACTACCCAGTTTCTGCAAACCCACGGGTGGCTCATCAACTGGAAAAAGTCTTCCCTGGTCCCTGCTCACAGCATGGTGCACCTGGAGGCGTTGTTGGACACTCACAACCAGCGGTAGTTCTTGTCTCAGGAGAAGGTCCTGAAACTTCAGGACAGGATTCAATACTTCCTATCTTGTCCGCTAGTGTCGATACACTCGGCGATGCAAGTGCTAGGTCTAATGGTGTCGGCTTTCAACATGGTGGAGTACGCTCAATTCCATTCCCGCCCTCTGCAGAAGCTGATTCTTGCCAAATGGGATGGCCTGCCTCACCGGATCAGGTCTCAAATGATCTCGTCTCCGGAGGTCCGTCTGTCACTGAGCTGGTGGTTTCAGGACCAACGATTGAGCAGGGGTCGTCCCTTCTGGCTCTCCAACTGGGTCCTTCTGACGACGGATGCCAATCTGAGAGGTTGAGGCGCGGTGTTGGAGCAACACTCCCTTCAGGGTTGGTGGACCAGGGTGGAATCTCTCCTCCCGATAAACATTCTGAAACTGCCGGCGGTGTTCAATGCTCTGAACCTGGCCCAGCATTTAATACAGAACAGACCTGTTCAAGTACAGTCATCAAGGCGGCACTCGAAGCCGCATGGCAATGAGGGAAGTATCAAGAATTCTTCAGTGGGCAGAGCGCCATCTGCCAACCATATCAGCAGTGTTCATTCCGGAGGTCCTAAACAGGGAAGCGGACTTCCTCAGTCGTCAGGACATACATGCCAGAGAGTGGAGCATCCATCCAGAAGTGTTTCGACTCCTCGTGAACAAGTGGGGCCTTCCAAGATGTGGACCTGATGGCGTCTGGACACAATCACAAGGTTCCGGTCTTCGGAGCAAGGACAAGGGATCCTTAAGCAGCGTTCATGGACGCGCTGGCAATTCCATGGAACTTTCGGCTGCCCTCCGGTGTCACTCCTGCCCAGAGTAATAAGGAAGTTCAAGCAAGAAGGAGGAATCCTACTTCTGATCGCTCCCGCATTGCCCAGATGGCATTGGTTCTCAGACCCTCAGGGTCTCTCGATAGAGCGTCCACTTCTACTTCCACAGTGCCCAGATCTCCTCGTTCAGGGCCCCTGTGTATATCAGGATTTAGCCCAACTGGCTTTGATGGTGTGGCTCTTGAAGCTTCCGTCTTGAGGGCCAAAGGATTTTCTGAGGTGGTCATACAAACCATGTTGAAGGCCCGGAAACCGGCTTCTGCTCAGATTTATCATAGGGTCTGGAATTCTTACTTTGCTTAGTGCGCCTCTAACAATTATAACGCTTCCAAGTTTAGTACGGCCAAACTTTTGGCCTTTCTACAACAAGGCCTGGACTTGGGCCTTCGTCTGGCCTCCATCAAGGTTCATATTTCTGCCTTGTCGGTTTGGTTCCAGAGAAAAATTGCGACTTTACCTGATGTTCATACGTTCACTCAGGGTGTGTTGCGGATTCAACCTCCTTATGTCCCACCTGTGGCTCCTTGGGACTTGTCAGTGGTTCTGGAGGTGCTGCAAGGGTCTCCCTTTGAGCCCCTTAAATCAGCAGACCTTAAGTGGCTTTCTCTTAAGATGTTGTTTCTGCTGCTTGCTATTGCCTCTGCTAGACGAGTGTAGGGTTTGGGTGCATTGTCCTGTAGGTCACCTTATCTGATATTTCACCGTGACCGGGCGGTTCTTAGAACACGTCCCGGGTATTTACCTAAGGTGGTGTCTTCTTACCACCTTAATCAGGAGATCGTGGTTCCAGCATTTGCTTCTCCTGAATTGTCTTCCAAAGAGCGGTCTTTGGATGTGGTACGGGCTCTCCGTATCTACGTGTAGAGGCCAGCTCCTATCAGGAAGTCTGATTCTCTCTTTGTACTGTTTGGTTTTCACAAACGTGGCTGGCCTGCTCACAAGCAGACACTGGCCAGATGGATTAGAATGGTGATTGCACATGCTTATGTACAGGCTGGTCGTCCAGCTCCTGGTACTATTAAGGCCCATTCTACTCGGTCTGTGGGACCTTCTTGGGCGGCCCGCCGTGGTGCGACCCTTGAACAATTGTGCAAGGCGGCAATGTGGTCCTCAGTGAACACGTTCATAAGGTTCTATGCCAGAGGTTCTCAAACTCGGTCCTCGGGGGCACACACAGTGCATGTTTTGCAGGTCTCCTCACAGAATCGCAAGTGAAATAATTAGCTCCACCTGTGGACCTTTTAAAATGTGTCAGTGAGTAATTAATACACCTGTGCACCTGCTGGGTTACCTGCAAAACATGCACTGTGTGTGCCCCCGAGGACCGAGTTTGAGAACCTCTGTTCTATGCCTTTGATACATCCGCCTCCCAGGATGCTTCCTTTGGACACCGGGTTTTTGTGCCCGCTACAGTGCGTCCCCTCCCATAAGGAACTGCTTTGGGACATCCCCAATGTCATTCCCTGTGGAGCCCAGTGTACCCCGCAGCAGAAAACGAGATTTATGGTAAGAACTTACCGTTGTTAAATCTCTTTCTGCGAGGTACCCTGTGCTCCACAGGGCGCCCACCCTGACACACTTAGCTTCTTTGGGTTGGTATGGCATTAGTCAGTGATACTTTCTCCTGTCGTGAGAATGTGGTGTATGTGGCTACTAACAGTTGTCGTCTCTTTTGCCTGCTCCTGCATTGGACTGGTTAACAAAAACTGAGCTCCTGTGCACGGAGGCGGGGTTATAGAGGAGGCGGCGCTAGGCATTCTGGGAAGAAGGTCAAAGCTTTGAGCCTGTTGGTGCCTCGGATCAAGATCCTACTCTACACCCCAATGTCATTCCCTGTGGAGCCCAGTGTACCTCGCAGAAAGAGATTTAACAATAGTAAGTTCTTACCATAAATCTCGTTTTTTTTATGTGCCAGATGGTAAAGACTACACCTCTGCACCAGCAAGAAGATATGGAAAACCTGTACGGTAAGGTTTCCCTGAGAACTGGAGTTGGGAAACACTGGCACACTTGAAGAATATATTTAATCAGGCCCTTTCCTGGAGGAGCTTACAGTGTTAAGGGCGGGATGAACTAAAGGGGAAATGCATCCCGGGGTTTCGGCGCAGTGGGTAATGCCAGCTTTTGCTAGTGTTACCTTATAGATGCCGAACGGCTTCTTTCCACATTTGAGTATGAGCGGGATCCAATTAGATCCCTCCCAGCACCCCCTGCAATCTCTGAGTCATTCTGGGCATGTGCAGAGGCACTCCTGGGGCCGAATCCCAGAAACCCCCGTCTTCGCAAAGGACAGTTCTTATCAGGAGAGCTGTCCTTTGCGATGATAATCACATATTTAAGTACATATACAATTAGTACAGATTCATTCAGTGGCCGGATATACCGCATTGCGGAAGCAATGCTTAGTACATCCCGACCTAAATGTGCTACCATTCACATACTAACATTAACCTGCCCCTGTGGATTTAGACTGTAGAAGGAAATACTGTATTAGTGTACCAGCTATGATTATTTACTATTTACTAGTCAGTCAACAAAGGTGTTCATGTGAATATGTATGTGTCAGAGATGCCCCAATGGCTTTATACTATCCAGATTTCCCCACATACAGTACTGTCATGATAACAGCCAGTAGAATGTTCACATAGTAAAGTAACATTCTGTACTGCCCAAAGGCGGATTGGTCATAGGGATCACAGGGAAGATTCCCGGTGGGCCGGCGCACCCGTGGGGCCTGTTTTGTTTGAGGACATGTGGTCCTTTTTATAGACATAATGGGGTAAATTTACTAAGATTCGTATTTTCCCGTTTGAGGTCAAAGTTCAATCACGAATGACATCGAAAGTGTAAATATGCAACTTTTTAAATTGATTACGACTAATTTACTAAGCTGCCGTATTCTGCATTTTCGGGTTTTCCGATGTCGATGTCATTCGTTTTTTTTGGCAGTGTTTTACGTGAGTGACTTGTAAAACACTGCCGACTTTAATACAATGAATCTCGGCCGGATCTGAGAGATCCGTGCTGGGCTTCATTGTGCACCTTGTAAAAATAAAATAAAAAAAATGTTTAAATGTAAAAAAAAAAATTGCGTGGGGTCCCCCCTCCTAAGGCAAACCAACCTCGGGCTCTTTGAGCCGATCCTGGTTGCAGAAATATGGGGAAAAAATTGACAGGGGTTCCCCCATATTTAAACAACCAGCATCGGGCTCTGCGCCTGGTCCTGGTTCCAAAAATACGGGGGACAAAAAGCGTAGGGGTCCCCCGTATTTTTTAAACCAGCACCGGGCTCCACTAGCTGGACAGATAATGCCACAGCCGGGGGTCACTTTTATACAGTGCCTTGCGGCCGTGGCATCAAATATCCAACTAGTCACCCCTGGCCGGGGTACCCTGGGGGAGTGGGGACCCCTTCAATCAAGGGGTCCCCCCCCAGCCACCCAAGGGCCAGGGGTGAAGCCCGAGGCTGTCCCCCCCATCCAATGGGCTGCAGATGGGGGGCTGATAGCCTTTGTTCAAAGTGAATGATATTGTTTTTAGTAGCAGTACTACAAGGCCCAGCAAGCCTCCCCCGCAAGCTGGTACTTGGAGAACCACAAGTACCAGCATGCGGCGGAAAAATGGGCCCGCTGGTACCTGTAGTACTACTACTAAAAAAATACCCCAATAAAGACAACACACACACACACCTTGAAAGTATAACTTTAATACATCCATCCACACCTCCATATACACATACTTACCTTATGTTCCCACACAGGTCGGTCCTCTTCTCCAGTAGAATCCATGGTGTACCTGTTGAAAAAATTATACTCACATAATCCAGTGTCTTAGGCTCCTCGGTAAATCCTTTTGTAATCCACGTACTTGTAAAAATAAAAAAACAGATACCCGACCTCGCACTGAAAGGGGACCCATGTTTTCACATGGGTCCCCTTTCCCCGAATGCCTGGAACCCCCTCTGACTTAAGTCCAAGAAGGTTCCATCAGCCAATCAGGGAGCGCCACGTTTGGCACCCTCCTGATTGGCTGTGTGCTCCTTTACTGTATGACAGGCGGCACACGGCAGTGTTACAATGTAGCGCCTATGCGCTCCATTGTAACCAATGGTGGGAACTTTCAGGTCAGCGGTGAGGTCACTTTCGGTCAACCGCTGACCTGAAAGTTCCCACCATTGGTTACAATGGAGCGCATAGGCGCTACATTGTAACACTGCCGTGTGCCGCCTGTCACACAGTACAGGAGCACACAGCCGATCAGGAGGGTGCCACAACGTGGCGCTCCCTGATTGGCTGAAGAAACCCACTTAGACATCAGTCAGAGGGGGTTTCTGGCATTCGGGGAAAGGGGTCCCATGTGAAAACATGGGTCCCCTTTCAGTTCATGGTCGGGTGTCCCGTTTTTTTATTTTTACAAGTACGTGGATTACAAATGGATTACCCGAGGAGCCCTCTACACTGGATTTGGTGAGTAGGATTTTTTCAACAGGTACACCATGGATTCTACTGGAGAAGAGGACCGACCCTCGTGTGAACATAAGGTAAGTATGTGTATATGGTGGTGTGTATGTATGTATTAAAGTTATACTTTCAAGGTGTGTGTGTATTGTCTTTATTGGGGTATTTTTTTAGTAGTAGTACTACAGGTACCAGCGGGCCTGGTTTTCCGCCGCATGCTGGTACTTGTGGTTCTCCAAGTACCAGCTTGCAGGGGAGGCTTGCTGGGACTTGTAGTACTGCTACTAAAAACAATATTCATTACTTTGAACAAAGGCTATCAGCCCCCCATCCGCAGCCCATTGGATGGGGGGGACAGCCTCGGGCTTCACCCCTGGCCCTTGGGTGGCTGGGGGGGGGACCCCTTGATTGAAGGGGTCCCCACTCCCCCAGGGTACCCCGGCCAGGGGTGACTAGTTGGATATTTGATGCCACGGCCGCAAGGCACTGTATAAAAGTGACCCCCGGCTGTGGCATTATCTGTCCAGCTAGTGGAGCCCGGTGCTGGTTTCAAAAATACGGGGGACCCCTACGCTTTTTGTCCCCCGTATTTTTGGAACCAGGACCAGGCGCAGAGCCCGGTGCTGGTTGCTTAAATATGGGGGAACCCCTGTCAATTTTTTCCCCATATTTTTGCAACCAGGGCCGGCTCAAAGAGCCCGAGGCTGGTTTGGTTAAGGAGGGGGGACCCCACGCAATTTAAAAAAAAAAAATTATAACATTTCCCACCCCTTCCCACTGATAAACATGCACGGATCTCATGGATCCGTGCATGCCTATACAAACACGGGATAAAAAAGCAG
The DNA here is from genome assembly GCF_028390025.1 of Pseudophryne corroboree. Taxonomy (NCBI): domain Eukaryota; kingdom Metazoa; phylum Chordata; class Amphibia; order Anura; family Myobatrachidae; genus Pseudophryne; species Pseudophryne corroboree. The sequence continues at coordinate 148,469,083 of NC_086448.1, read as the reverse complement.
GTCTGTTTTTTTTTTAGCACTTTTTCACGATTTGTATTTCAGCACGGCAGTGTTTGGCTATTGGCCCTCATTCCGAGTTGATCGGTCGCAAGGCGAATTTAGCAGAGTTACACACGCTAAGCCGCCGCCTACTGGGAGTGAATCTTAGCTTCTTAAAATTGCGACCGATGTATTCGCAATATTGCGATTACTAACTACTTAGCAGTTTCAGAGTAGCTCCAGACTTACTCTGCCTGTGCGATCAGTTCAGTGCTTGTCGTTCCTGGTTGACGTCACAAACACACCCAGCGTTCGCCCAGGCACTCCCACCGTTTCTCCGGCCACTCCTGCGTTTTTTCCGGAAACGGTAGCGTTTTCAGCCACACGCCCCTGAAACGCCGTGTTTCCGCCCAGTAACACCCATTTCCTGTCAATCACATTACGATCGCCGGAGCGAAGAAAAAGCCGTGAGTAAAAATACTTCCTTCATAGTAAAGTTACTTGGCGCAGTCGCAGTGCGAACTTTGCGCATGCGTACTAAGCGGATTTTCACTGCGATGCGATGAAAAAGAACGAGCGAACAACTCGGAATGAGGGCCATTGTCGGCAGTGTTTGTGTTTTGCACTTTTTAGTAAATGACCGATTTCTAGCAAATTGCAGGCGTATTTGACCGATGGTGTATTGATTCGTGATTTTTTCCTAGGACTTCCAAAATATTACGAATGCCCTCATCACTGCCGAGATTTTTGCTTAGTAAATTACCGAGATGACACTTTGAAGAAAGTGCATCTCGGTCAAAATCGGGACCTTAGTAAATATACCCCAATGAATAAGATGCTAAATAATTTGCATATATGAAAATTACTTTGCCACTTAGCCTGTGATTGCAGAAGATCTAGTGTATGCTCTGTTGCCTGCTTGGCTGACATATAAGATTGAGTGAATAGTGATTGGGATACGGTTGGTGTAATAAGTAAGAAAATATTTCTTTCTAAAGAATTATATAGTTTCCTAAATTCTGAAGGTGTATCATATAATGTGCTCATAATATTTAATTTGATTTATTTTTAACTTCCCCCTTGATGCTGGACATGCCCACTATCTGGAAAGTCTTGGGGGGAGGCTGTTGCTGCCATGGCCCATGGCTAGACCTTACACCTCTGGTGCTGCCCATGTGGGGCCACTAGTACAAATTTTTCCAGGGCCGCTTTTTGTTCCCAATCCGCCCCTGGTACTGCCTATGGTTATAGCTACATGTGCCTACATGATAATAACCTAGCTAGTGCAGTACCCATGTGATAACTAACCAGAAGTGACCAGATGACGATATAACACATTATATGCCAAACAGTAGCTTGTTTATATGAGTAGCCAACAATATAATTTACCAGGCAATTGTGCAAACCTCCCAACTTTTCTTCACTGTACAGAGACACATATGCATGCGACATAGGCGTGCCCAAAATGAGGGGATGTGGCCTCACGCCTGGGGTGTGTGGCCTCCCTGGGAATACCATGCCCTTGAGCCATTCCCTTGTTTTTCGGCATTGTAGAGGCATAATGCTGCCCATAGATCATATATCTGGCAATAGCAGTCCCATATCATTACATGCAATCGAGAGGTGTTCATATGATTATATAGCAGTCTGTGGTGGCCATATTATTATTTATCCACCAGCAGTGTGTCCAACCAGCTAGAAGCGTCCAGATGATAACATACCAATTCATAGTGTTCATAAGATAATACCCCTGCCCCCCCTGTCATTTGTGGCCTCAGTCCCCCGTTCTCCCCCGGCGCCAGCGCCGCACAGGGAGATGACGGACGCCCGCTGAGATTGTGTTACCAGCGGGCGCCCGTCTCCCTGCACAGCGGCAGCCGGAGGGTAGATGCTAGAATCAAGTGGGCTAAGGGACCTTTTCCGTCTGGGGGAGGAGTCACAACACAAGGGGGAGGAGCAATGCCAGCGGGATAGTTCCTCTACTATCCACGCCACCAACTATTACCTTTAGTAATCAGGTGGCGAGCGAAGCGGAGCGGAGCGAGCCACCGAGCCTGAAGCGTGGCGAGCGAAGCGAGCCCGCGAGGGTACTTTTCGGGTACCCTGTTCGCCCGTAGCTCCTCCCCCTGGTGACGTGTCTCCTCCCCTGGATACGTCAGAAGGTCCCTTCTCCCACTCCGAAATAAAATCAACCGCAGCCGGAGGCAGGAGCTCAGTACTGAGCTTCGGCTTCCGGCGCTGTCACTGTGCGGCATGCGCTATGGGAGAGACGTCAGTCATGACGTCTCTCTCATAGTGCTGAGGAGAGGACGCCAGGAGGAAGTCTGGAAGCGGGAACGGGGTTCGGTAAGTATGAACTTTTTTATCTTCCTTAATGCAGCGGGGGCATCTACTGGGGGCAAACTACGGGGGAACATTACTACTGGGGGGCATCAACAAGGGGCATTACTACTGGGGGGGGGGCATTACTACTTGGGGGCATTATTACTGGGGGGCATCTACAGGGGGCATTACTACTGGGGGGTCATCTATTGGGGGCATTACTACTGGGGGCAGCTACTGGGGGACATTTTTACTGGGGGCCATCTACTGGGGGAATTATTACTGGGGGGCATCTACTGGGGGCATTACTACTGGGGGGTCATCTATTGGGGGCAAACTCCTAGGGGGCATTACTACTGGGGGCAAACTACTGGGAGGACATTATTACTGGGGGGCATCTACTGGGGGCAAACTACTGGGGGACATTATTACTGGGGGTCAACTACAAAGGGGCTAACTACTGGGGGCATACTACAGGAGGGCATTACTACTGGCGGCGTAACTACAGGGGCATTACTACTTGGGGGCTAAACTACAGGGGGGGCAAACTACTGGGGGCATAACTACAGGGGTCAAACTACTGGGGGATAACTACAGGGGCCAAACTACTGGGGGCATTACTACTGGGGGCTAAACTACAAGGGGGGCATAACTACAGGGGCTAAACTACAATGGGGCAAACTACAGGGTGCATTACCACTGGGAGGCTAAATTAAAGGGGTGGGTGTAAACTACTGGGGTCATAACTGCAGGGGCATTACCACTGGGGGCATAACTACTAGGGCGCTAAATGACTGGGGGCATTACTACAGGCAACATTACTACTGGGGGCAATACGAGCATTGCATAAGGGGCACCACTACTATGGGGGTCTATATAACGGGCACTACCAGTACAGTGGACATTGTATAATGAGCGCTACAACTGTGGGCATTGTATAAGAAGCGCCACCTCACATGCACCGAAGCCGCACGCAAATGTACTTGCCCCTTCTATGGTGCCCCCCCTATCATTTTCTTCTGGATCCGCCCCTGAGTAGAGACACCCATATGATTATTTATATACCAGTCAGGACAGTAAGAAACTCTGCCACTCTCAGATGGCAGATTATGTCTATTGCAGTGTGTTGCTAAGAACCTGTGCTGAGTACCTACAGCAGCCCAATTCTAACCCCTGCGTATGACCATCCAACAATATGCGAGGTACAGAAGCGTATCATTTATTTTATTCCTGCACTGCTAGGCGAGCCGATGCAGAAGGCCTGACCACCCTGCTATACCCAATGCTCAGAAGGGGCATGGTGTCTGACGGGTGTGATACAGTAGATAGACAAGACAGGCAGTCATTAGCTCTACACAAGATCAGTACTAAATGCCGCCGGCCGGAATCCCGGTGGTCGAAATACCGACGCCGGAATCCCGACCACACAATCCCGACAGGGGTGGCGAGCGGAACGCAGCCCCTTGCGGGCTCGCTTCGCTCGCCACGCTCGGCACACTATTATATTCTCCCTCTATGGGTGTCGTGGACACCCACGGAGGGAGAATATGTCGGGATCCGGCGTCGGTATTTCGACCGCCGGGATTCCGGCCGGCGGCATCTTGACCACATCCCCTCTACACCATATGGTCGACAGTCAAAAGGTCAACAGGATCATAAGGTCAAAAGGTCGACACAAAATATATTTTTTTGCGGGTGTTATTTTGTGTTTTTAAACCTTTTTTTTTACCCAAATGAGTTGAAATGCGCCCCCTCTCTGCAGCGTCAAATGGCCGCATGGTTACTAAAGGTAATAGTTTGTGACATGGATAGTAAATGCAGCAAAAGGTTTAAAAACATAGAAAAACTCAAAAAAACATGTGTCAACAGTATGGGTGTCGACCTTTGGACCCTGTCCATCTTTGACCCTGTTGACCTTTTTCCTGTCGACATTTTCCATGTCGACTTTGTAACTGTTGGCCTTTTGACCCTGTCTACTTTTTGTCTACCATATGGTGTTGACCTATTGACTGTCGATCTTTTAACTATTAACCACCTCCCGTGTCTGACAGCAGACAGTCATTCTATGCTCTGTTCCTGGGCGGCCACTCCATTATTATTTTGTGTCGTTTAGAAAATAAAAGCAAAACAGTTTCTATAGGCAGCAACACATTGTATCTGTGCATCGGGAAATCTCCCTCCACCTTCCATAGTTGCAGAGATAAATTGTGACATAATCGACAGATAAATTTATTAAACTAAAATAATATTGACATATTTGAATATGTGATAATGTGGTCGGACAAACATGGAACTTCAAAAGGAAAACAGTGAAGTTATGACCAGATATATTTGTTTGCTTTTTGCTTTGTGTAACACAGTAAGTTATTTTACATACCTAAGGGTGTGTACACACTGTGAGATTCGGGCTATGACCGATTCTCACCATACGACAGGGGCCGGGTCGGCACTTAGCCAGTATCGCAAGCACATAAGGAGTGTGCTTGCGATACTTGCTATGTGCGATTTTGGCTAAGTCCCGATTTTGACTATCTCTTCTATAGAGATAGCCAAAATTGACTTGCCTGCACAGTCTATTTTTTCTTTCGATGCCGACCGCGCGGGACCACGCATCGGCATTGAATTGGGATCGCAGGGTGACTGTCACCTTGCGATCTGCACTAACTTTTCTTCCGATTCTGACTACATAGTCAGAATCGGAAGAAAAAATCTCACCGTGTGTACACACCCTAACAGTAAGCATGCTATTTTAAAGGGTTCCGGTATGAATGGTCGACCATGTTATGGTCGACAGTCATTAGGTCGACCACTATTGGTCGACATTGGCATGGTTGACATGGACAAATGTAGGACATGTAAAAATGGTCAACACATGAAAGGTCGACACATGAACAGGTAGACATGAGTGTTTTTACTTTTTTGGTGTCGTTTTCTGCGTAAAGTGACGAGGAACCCCAATTAATGCACCGCGTCCCCTCGCATGGCTCGCTTCGCTCGACATGCAGATTACCGTTTCCAATCGTAGTCCACGTGGATCATAAAGTATGGAAAAGTTCCACAAAAGAAAAAAAAATGTGAAGAAAAATCACGTTGACCTTTTCATGTGTCGACCTTTCATGTGTCCATGTTGACCATGTCAATGTCGACCAATAGTGGTCGACCTAATAACTGTCGACCATAACATGGTCGACCATCCAAACGGATACCATATTAAAGGGCACTACATATTTTATGCAAGTACCACCATGGGTCTCTCCCTTGCCACCAAGCAGCAATGCTCTGCCCATCAGACTTACCTTCTTCGCTGTTTTTAATTTTAGAGTCCTGGAATCCTGCAACAAATTATGTTGATGTGATTTTACAATGCAGCTGAATGTAATTCAGGCTGGATAAGCAGCAGGAGCTTTAAAAGCTTTGCGTGAATGTAGCATAATACAGTGGTCAGCAGTCCATTATCAGGCTTGGCCATGAAGGTTCCAAAGGGGGAATGCAATGGTGGGGGCTTACTGAAGGGAGGCGGCACAAAGCTGAAGAGTTGTGGCCAGCCAAATGAGGGGGTGTGGCATAGAGAGTTGCATTGTATGCCATATTATACTAAGAAGTGTTGCAGTGACTGCCATATAATGCAGGGAACATTGCAGTAACTTTCATTAATGCATAGAGCGTCACAGTGACCACCACATAATGCATGGAGCCGTCACCGTGACCGCCATACAATACAGGGAGCAGAACAGTAACCACCACATAATACACAGAATGTCGCAGTGACCAACATATAATGCAGGGAGTTTCACAGTGACCGCATTATAATACATGGAGCATCACAGTAACCACTGTATAGTGCAGGGAGCATTACGGTGCAAGCTATATAATACAGAATGTGTTGCAGTGACCACATTATAATACAGAGTGTGTTGCAGTGACCACCATATAATACAGGGCGTATCACAGTAACAGTCATATAATGCATAGAGCATCAGAGTGACTACCATATAGTGCAGAGAGTGTTGCAGTGACCACCATGCAATGCAGAGTGCATGTAAGTGACAGCCTTATAATACAGAGAGCATTGCAATGGTCCACGTAATGCAAAGAGCTTCGCCATGACTTCCACAAAATGCAGAGAGCGTTGCAGTGACCACCATCTAATACATGGGCATAACAGTGATCACCATATAATAAAGAATCACAGTGACCGCCATATAGTAAAGAAAGCATTGCAGTGACTGCCATACAATGCAGAGAGTATTGCAGTGACCATCATATAATGCAGATAGCATCACAGTGATCGTCATATAAAACAGTGAGCATTACAGTGACAGCTATATAATACATGGAACATTGCAGTGACCACCATATAATGCATGGGACATCGCACTTACCACCATATAATAAAAAAAGCATTGTAATGACCACCATATAATACAGGGAATGTCGCAGTGACCACCATTTTATGCAGAAAGCATGTCAGTGACTGCCTTATAATACAGAGAGCATTGCAACGATCTACGTAATTTAAAGAGCTTTGCCGTGATGGCCACAAAATGCAGTGACCACTATCTAATACAGGGGCATAACAGTGACTGCTATATAATAAAAAATCACAGTGACTGCCAATGTGAAGCATTCCGAAGCATAGCCCCGGCCACTGCATGTGAATATGGCGTTAGCCTATAGTGGCCACATAACTTGTGATGATAAGGAATCTTAATTTTCAGGGGTTTTCTGCAAATAATAATACATAGGCCCCATAGTGTCTTTTAGTGGGCCCATCAAATACATACTGCGGAAGCTGACATTTTGGGAACTGAACAAATATTTATCCAATAATTCATTAGTCCCCGGGAAATGATTGTGGCTTTCTCGTGAATTTGGATTTAGCCCACACAATGGCTGCTTCCACGGTGTAGTGTTGTTTTCCTGCATAAAGATAATAAGTATATAGCTAGTTTTGCAAGGTGGGCTTTCTTTACCCCATTTGGCTTCTACTGACCACCTGGTGAAGATTGTTTGTTGCTTGTATGCATATATATTCAGTGTCAAACGCAGGATGTCTAGAGGGGGGTTTCCAAATGCAGTCTACAACCTCCCACTCTGCGGAACATTTGAGCAAGTGCGAGAGTCTGGGGGAGTGGTAGAAGAACCTAGTAATGAGCCTGGACATTAATGTAAACATTGATCTTTTTATATGCTGGATACCGAATGGAATACAGTATTAATATTTAACTTTATAGATGTTCTATAGTATAGGCTGTATCAAATATTTCAATAATATAAATAAGTGGTAAGGAAATGGTTAAACATACCATAATAAATAAATAAATACACTAATATAATAGAACCAGTACTGCACTTTCTAAGCACACATTCTCCCACATAATGGTAAGGCTCCTGTCTCTTCTTCCTGGTAGCTACTCTCTGGTCCAGTGCACTAATGGAGGACTCAGATACACACACCGCAAACTTGGTAGAAGAAGCTGCTAGCAGTGGGCATGTGCAGCAGCTCTGCTCTGTCCCTAAAACTGCATAATGATATTAATTGCCACTGAAAATGTGCGTGCAGCGTGCATATGTGCTTTCACTTATACCCACTATATTCTTTCTATATTGTATTGCTATTATCTGTTGTTAATCTTTTTATGTATGACAAATGTAATACACTCAGATTACGTAGGTGTTACTCTAAAAGATATATTATAGATGCTGTGAAATACAGTCCCCGGAGGCTCACTGTCAAAGCACTAATATTATTCCAAACAGGAACAGGTACATACAACAAACCAGTTAAGGAACATCCCGTCATGTGGCATTACCGTGTAATTAAAGCCAGGACACAAGAGAACTGCTGCAACCCTTTCTTTGCTTGGTTATTCCAGGAAAGTCAGTGATGCAACAAGGAAATTACAAAAATCTATCAGCATCCTACTAATTCACGGATTCTGAAACTCGATTCTCAGGACCCCACACAGTTCATGTCTTCCAGGTCTCCACACAGAATCGCAAGTGAAATAATTAGCTCCACCTGTGGATCTTTTAAAATGTGTCAGGGAGTAATGAATACACCTGTGCACCTGCTAGGGGTATCCGGACAAAAGGTCGACACCAATAAGGTCGACACCACTTAGGTCGACACACATTAGGTCGACACCTGAAATAGGTCGACGTGGAAAAAGGTCGACATGAACCAGGACAACATGGAAAAAGGTCGAAATGGGGTTTTTTTTCTTCATTTTTTGATCTTTTTCATACTTTACGATCCACGTGGACTACAATTGGGAACGGTAACCTGTGCACAGCGCAGCGAGGCACCTTGCCCGAGCGAGCCATGCGAGGGGACACGGTGCACTAATTGGGGTTTCCGGTCACATTACGGAGAAAACGACACCAAAAAATATTAAAGAAAATCATGTTGACCTTTTTCCATGTCGACATTGTTCATGTCGACCTTTTTTCCAGTGTCGACATATTTCAGCTGTCGACCAATTGGTGTCGACCTAAGTGGTGTCGACCTAATTGCTGTCGACCTTGAGTCCCAGACCCCTGCTTGGTGACCTGGAAAGGTAAACTGTGTGGGGTCCTGAGGACCGTGTTTGAGAACCTCTGCACTAATTCATGGGAGAGAGCCACAGTACCTACTGTCTCTCTCCTCTGTGTCACACCTGTCTGTCTCCCACTTCACATTAGAATGTAAGCTCTCACGAGCAGGGTCCTCTTCCCTCTTCCTCTCCTCTCCACTGCCAACAACAGCTGCAATCCTTTGGATTTGCCCACACTGTTCCTCATATGGTTATTATGACAGCTGCTGCAGCAAATCACAATTTTTTTGTTTTTTTTAATACTATTTCTGACAAAGTACTCTGTAAGGTGCTGCAGACCCCTTGTGGCGCCATATAAATAAAGAATAATAATAATGATAATAATAATAATATTAATAATAATAATAATAATAATAATAATATTTTTTGTAATTTAAAACAATAAATACTGATATTTACTTAAGCCAAAGCCATATTTAAAGCAGGTTCCAAAATTTCCATCAGTTACATTTTTTTTTTTTGCAAGTAGTATTTATTAATAAAGAGAATAGAATTGCATATTAGTATAAATGCAAGTATAAACAAGCTTCAAAATACAATAAAAGATATATTGCATTATAATAACCATGGTAGAAACATCAGAAACAAAAGAAGAATAAAATAAATACTGTAAAACTTTCAAATGAAAAAGAGACAAGAAAAAAAGATCAACAGGGAAAAGGGGGGAGTGGACTTAGGAAGGGTAGGGGGGAGGGAGATACCACCGGGGCTCTGGAAAAGTGCTGGGCTGTTCTAAAGCAACTTATCACAGATGGAAAAACTAGGGTGCAACAGCAAGCGATTTGTAACTATCAGATTAAAAAAATTATAGCTATGTAGACCAGATCATAGAATAGGGTTGGAACGTGTGTAGTAGGGTATGCCGGCAGCCAAGGCTCCTGGCGACCAGCATACCGGCGCCGGAATCCCGACCACCGGCATACCGACAGCTGGGCAATCGCAAATGAGCCTCTTGCGTGACGCTATCTATTCTCCATCCAGGGGAGTCGTGGACCCCAAGAGGGAGAAAAGATGTCGGTATGCGGCGGTCGGGATTCCGGCGCCGGTATGCTGGTCATTGAGAGCCCGGCCGCCGGCAAACAGAAGACCACCCATTTGGAACTTATCAGCAGAGGACATTATATCATCCATAGATCTGATCTATAAATTTCTATAATTTCAAACCAATTATTAAGGGTTGGGTGGGAGGTAGATTTCCATCTCACAGGTATAAAAGCCTTAGCTGAACTGTTGAAATATTTCAACAGTGATTTTTTTTGTTTACCAATAAGGGTGAGGTATGTACATTTCACAGCCATAATTGAGGACCATTTGGTATCTCTGAGCCTAGTATTTTGCAGGCAATCAGTATTACATCATCCCAAAAAGTCAGCAAAACTGGGCAAGACCACCATATATAAAGTGGAGAACCCAGATCCTCGCCACACCTCCAACAGCTAGTAAGTACCCCAGGATACCTGGGGAATAAGTAGATAAAATATATGTTTTGCCCCTCAGACGTTTCCAGGCCAGGAAAGTTGGGCCCACAGTTGGATGTGTAACGCCAGGTACGTGAGGGAGCCAAGGCAAAGCAGTTAATGGGGATTTTGTAGAGGAGCCCTCAAGTGATACCCATTGTTCTGCAGAACTTGATCTAGACCAATCATAAATGGCATCATAGTAAATGCCAAAATGGGGGAGTTGGTGTTTAAATCTGGGAGTTCTCTAACACCACACAAAATTCCTCACCATATGATGAAGTTCCACAAACCAGACATGAGGGATCAATACCGGCAATGTTTGTATACTAGGCAGAATATTCAGTTTTATGACATTCACCCTCCCAATCCACGATATGCCCTTACTTGACCATGATGAAAGCTCAACCATTTTAACCTGTCAACCATAAGCACTGTCGACCTTTTGCATGTTGACCTATTAACCATGTCGACCTTATGCCTATGTTGACATAATGCATGTCAACCATTAGTGGTCAACCTTTCCATGGTCAACCTAGAGCCCGTATAGCAGGTAGATCAGTCTGTTCTCCTGGGGTGGTACACAAAGCTGGTGTCTGAATACCACTTGATCCAGTACAGAGAGCACTACAGACTTGTGACCATCATAAACGTTCCATAAGGGCATGCAGAAGTCAGGAAATTATAGACAGATGGCCTGATTCAGAGGTGGAGGCAAATCCTGTCATAGCTGTGATCCTGGACACCGCAGATGTGCGCAGCTATGTACATGTTGCAGCCACTGGTATTCATACTCCCACAGTCGGTGTTTCAGACCTGCCACTAGCTGGGCAGATTAGCTGGGCCAAGAGGTTCTTATCTGCCATTACATTCTATGTTTCTATGTAAGGGTCTTCTGATGCAGATTTCCCGGCCCTTGCTGAGAGAACGCACTGGCCATTCTGCATAACCTGAGGATTACTCAGATAGCCGATGTATTCACAGTTGATACGATGCTGTATCCTCGGGCGCAGCGGTGGATCACTGAAGTTTGCAGGAGGCATGTATGTACACAAGAGGCCTCCTACAGCAGTAGCATATTTACACACAGCTGCTGCCTCCAGAGATGCAGCTGCTGTGTACAAGGAATGGGTTTCTTGGTTCGACCCCATTCAGGTCGACACTCATTAGTCGACATGCAGTAGGTCGCCACCTGGAAAAGGTCGACATGGTCGGCAGGTCGCCGTGTAAAAGGTCAACATTGAAAAAGGTCGACATGATATATATATATATATATATTTGTGTCGTTTTCTCCGTAAAGTGACCGGGAACCCCAATTACTATATGCTTCAGGCAGGTTACTATTCCCAATTGTAGTCCACATGGATTGTAAAGTATGAAAAAGTTAAAAAAATGGAAAAAAAAATGTGTGAAAAACCAATGTCGACCTTTTCATGTGTTGACCTTTGCCATGTCGACCTAATGCCACAGCCAGATTAAGGGGGGAATGCAGGGAATACTATACTCCTGGCCCCCCACTGCCAAGGAGCCCCCCAGCCAGCACACGCTGACATCAGTAGATCTCCCTTAGTGAAGCAGCAGAACCAGGCTGCCAGAATGTGAGCAGGACAGTATGCATTGCAGGCATAGACACAGGAGTATAAGGTTTCAAGAGATACTGATGGAGCTTCCTGACCAGAGCAGAGATAGCAGAGGGGAGAGAGCTGTAAGTGACCCAGGGATCCCAGCTTCTCCACCTGGGTGTCAGGTTCCTGTGTAACCTGGTATCTAATGAGAGCGTTCATGACTAGAGAGAGACACACACAGAGCCCTCCTGAGTCCTATCCCAGTGTGTTAGTAGTACAGAGGCTGCTGCTATTGCATTTATGCAAGATACATTTTAGATGTTATTTTTCTATGTGTATTTTACGCTTAGGTGGTCTTTGTTCCACTACAAGAAAACATTATAAAATAGTTGTCTCTCCAATAGGTGACAATATAAACAGTATCCAGGCCTTATTAAACTATTACTCCATTGGTTTATACTTAATATACACAATCCATACCTCCCAACATGACCCATACCAGGAGGGACAAGATGATCTCTACCTGGACTTCTCTCTTAATTTATAATTGTAATCATTTTTGTTGAAATACCTTGTTGTTCAATGAAATAGTTGGGATCAGTACTAAATGCCGCCGGTCGGAATCCCGGCGGTCGAAATACCGACGCCGGAATCCCGACCACACAATCCCGACAGGGGTGGTGAGCGGAACGAAGCCCCTTGCGGGCTCGCTTCGCTCGCCACGCTGCGGGCACGGTGCCTCGCTACGCTCGGCACACTATTATATTCTCCCTCTATGGGTGTCGTGGACACCCACGGAGGGAGAATATGTCGGGATTGTGGCGGTCGGGATTGTGGCGGTCGGGATTCCGGCGTCGGTATTTCGACCGCCGGGATTCCGTCCGGCGGCATCCTGACCGCATCCCAAATAGTTCAACACAGGTGACACCAATCATATATTAAAAGGGAAGTCCAGGTAGAGAGCATTTTGTCCCTCCCGGGATGGGTCATTTTAAGAGGTATGCACAATCTGTCCTAAGTGCCCCTGGCCCACCCTAATGCTCATATCGACCTTTTCCTGGTGTTGCCCTAATGCATGTAGACTATATAGTGGTCGACCTGTTGAGTGTCGACCTAAGTGAGGTCGAACTAAGGACCGTATCCCGTGTACAATGCCACCATCTCTGAATCAGGCCCAATGTGTAGTTACAAGAACTATTTTCAGTGGACTGAAGCCTAGTGCTGAACCCACATAAAGGAAACAAGCCTGGATGTTTGCTCACTATTGTCATCCTACATTGTCATGTGAGTGTTTCGTCTCCTACTAAGAGGAATTGTGGATACATTGTAAACACGCACACAGCAGACACTCCCTCCTTGTCAAGACCTGGAGCGAGCTTACTGCAGGAGTTTGCAGGAGAGGTGAACACATACATATTATTCCTGACATAAATGCCATAGATCTCAGCCAGTAGGAGACATCTCATTTTACAGTCGGTATTATACTATTGCTATTTACATTTTATTTTTTACATAAACTACTGTGGTCAAATGCAAATGTCCTTGTTTTTACTTGAAGCTCCAGGTGCTTTAAGGCTATCATTTGAAACCAATTCTTTATAGTCCTATGAAAAATGGAAACTGAGACTTGAAGGTCTATGTAGAACTTTAGACCCCTTTCTTCCTTTCTACTGAAGCCCAATGGCAACTGATAGCTATAGTCACGGCTGCCATCATAAATTGTGGGTCCCGAGACTGACTAAATAGGCAAATCCCCCCGAAAAAAAAAGTTAAATAAAAATAAATATCCTAAAAAAAAAAATTTCTATTCAGACACGGAGCAACACCATTTTATGCCCCTTGCTCCTTTAGTTTCTTGAATAAGTGTCTCCTCTGTGGCGGTGGCCATTTTGGGATGGATGTTTTCAATACAGAGCTGCTGTAGGGTCGGAGGACAGCGGCAGAACAGCGGGGACGACAGCGTAACGACGGGTGCAGCGGCAGGCAGGCGGCTGCATGAGCATCCTGGGCCCTCCTATCTCTGTCAGAGAAGTCGGGCCCGGGACAGCTGTGCCCCCAGCACACCCCTGATTGCGGCCCTGGCTATAGCCGGCAGTAGCTTTCATCTGGTCTCTCTGGTGACAGCTCTTATGCAATGTGAGTGCCACTGCTGTGCTCCTTACGTAATGCATATTTTCCTTAGATAAATCTATTAAAAATGTTTTTGCTTTGTTTATTAAACTTTTTTTATGTGGAACTGAAAGCCCAAGGTGTGTGAACCAATGACTATCTACAGATTTGTCCTCATATATCTAGCCTCAATACGCCATGCAGCGCGAGATGCCTAGCAGGAGTAAGCTGTCAGGTCCCGTGCAACTCTGCTGCTGGCGATGAGACTAAGACACACTAGGAGACTGTGCTGATTATTTGGTATGCAACACTTGTAAATCTGTGTGAGACTGAGTCTGTATACGGAGCAGAACAGAACTTGGAAAGGGAAAAAAAAGCCATTGTAGCACTTCTTAGGCAGATACAGAGACTCAGGGGTATAGTCAATAAGATTCGGATCCATTCCGACATGCATTTGTCGGAATGGATCCGACAACCCCTATTCAGTGGACGGCCAAAACCAACTGTCGGATTTGAGCCAAATCCGACTGTCAGATATGGCTGTTCCCTGTCAGTGGCGGCTGGGGAGGGTGGCGGAGCTGGCAGCGGCCGGAGATGTCTGCCGCGGGAGGTGGGTGGGGGGGGGGTGCGCTGTCAGCGGCTGCGGCGGGTGATCCCCTTGACGGGGGGGAGCTTGCAGCGGCCGGAGATGTCTGCTGCAGGGAGGGGGGGGGGGGGGGAAGTGCTGTCAGCGGCTGCGGTGGGAGATCTCTGCGACAGGGGGGAGCTTGTAGCGGCCGGAGATGTCTGCTGCGGGGAGGCGGGGTGCGCTGTCAGCGGCTGCAGTGGGAGATCTCTGCGGCAGGGGGGGGGGAGGCTGGCAGCGATCTGAGATGTCTGCTGCGGGGAGGGGGGGCTGTCAGTGACAGGAGCTGTCAGCGGCTGCGGGGGCAGACCTTTGCGGCGGGGGGGGGGCTGGCAACGCCGGGACTGTGATGTCTGCGGTGGCGAAGGGGGGGGCGCCGTCAGTGGGTTGCCCATACACACACAGCGGTTTGCCAATATATCGGTAGATATATTGGCCATCGGCTGTGCTGCGGGGCCGACACGATATGTTCACAGACATATCGCCCGTACACACTGGCCGACGGACCAGCGATATATCATCCGTTCAATAGAACGGCCAATATATCGGCCAATGTGTACCCACCTTAACACTGTTGCCCGTTATACACCTTAATACCACATTCCATCTAATATGTTATTTATAAATGTAAAAGTATATATTGTAACACTCAATGATCATGTCAAATAAGAAAATAAATCCCATCCCTATCTGTAATATTATGCACCAAGTGCTGTGGTTGTACAGAGGTAATTCTACAGTGTGATTATCAAAACTCCAGCCTGTCTGTAAATAGGGCTTGTGCTGCCATCAGACAATATGTCACACATCTGTGAATATAGTGGATATATACCCCTGACCACTAAATCTAAAACCATTATAATAAATAAACTTGTATCTTACACATTGCTGATCATTGATCATCACTGTAATGTGCAAATTTCTTTTAACAAGACAGCAGAATATAAAGGATTCTTAGATACAGTGTCACTGTGGAATGTGGTGGACTTATCGGACACGTTATTACATAGAGGCCCTCATTCCGAGTTGTTCGCTCGCTAGCAGATTTTAGCAGCATTGCACACGCTAGGCCGCCGCCCTCTGGCAGTGTATCTTAGCTTAGCAGAATTGCGAACGACAGATTAGCAGAATTGCGAATAAATAATTCTTAGCAGTTTCTGAGTAGCTCGAGACTTACTCCTACACTGCGATCAGCTCAGCCCGTTTCGTTCCTGGTTTGACGTCACAAACACGCCCTGCGTTCGGCCAGCCACTCCCCCGTTTCTCCAGACACTCCCGCGTTTTATCCTGGCATGCCTGCATTTTTCCGCACACTTCCAGAAAACGGTCAGTTTCCGCCCAGAAACACCCACTTCCTGTCAATCACACTCCGATCACTTCAACGATGAAAATTCTTAGTTCGGACGTGAGTAAATCTACTAAGTTTTGTGCTAAAATACCTGCGCATGCGCATTTTTGCCTTAATCGCTCCGTTGCGAAAATCGGCAACGGGCAAACAACTCAGAATGACCCCCAGTGTACAGTATATGATACATATCCCAGTGACAGATAGATACAATATGTGAGCATGTTACATGTGATACATGTCCCTGTGACATAGTTATATGAGTATATTACATATGTCATACATGTTCCTGTGACAGATATGTGAGCATGTTACATATACAATCCATGTCCCTATGACAGATATGTGAGCATGTTACATATACAATACATGTCCCTATGACAGATACGTGAGCATGTTACATATACAATACATGTCCCTATGACAGATACGTGAGCATGTTACATATGTAATAGTGTCTTCTGTTGATAAAAAGTCATCTTTTGAGCCCACTGTTGGCTGCTGCAAGTGTAAGTAGTGCTGCAGCGTCCCGCTCAATCTTACCGGTAAAGGCTGTGTCCGGACATTCTGCATGGGCTGTCGGCAGAAGGTCACCAGGTGTGCCGCTCATGTGCAGCCTTGATTGTGGTAGCTGAACCCTTGTGTGGGTGATGCCGAGCAAAGCCTCTACACCGGCTCTGGCTTTAAAGCCACATGGTCCCACGCTCTCGCGATATTGCAAGTCTCTACCCTTCTCTAGCTGGGGATGGGGGGAGCGCCTGTGTCTGCTGCCGGGGGGTTCCTTGGAGCAGTCAGTATTGCAATGCAATGCAGTGCCTACAACTGGCTGCGCCACTCATGCCACTAGGTACTCATCCTACTATTCTGCTGTCAACTGTCTCTACGCCCCCTCATATCCTACGCCTGGGGCACGTGCCCCCTTAGTATTGTACTGGGGCAATGCAGTGTCTACAACTGGCTGCTCCACTCATGCCACTGATCGCTGACTGTTGCAGCCTAGGTACACTCATCCTACTATTCTGCTGTCAACTGTCTCTACGCCCCCTCATATCCTACGCCCGGGCACGTGCCCCCTTAGTATTGTACTGGGGCATGAAGGGCCCACCAGGGAATGCAGTGGTAGGGGCCCAAGCTTAAGGTGTGTGGCCAACCATTAGAAAGAAATGCAAAGAACAGGGTCTGTTTAAAAAGGAGGGGACAGGGATGGGTCAGGACCACCCACTTTGATTGGCAGCAGGGCTAATCTTGGTTTAGTTTTCATTAGAGATGAGCGGATTCGGTTTTAGTTTTCATAGAAACAAACCAAGCAGCCAAGCTCATCCATAGTTCCATCAAGTTACTCACCCCTAAGGTGGGGTTCTCAGGCACTGGGGTACACCGAGGATTTCCCCCGTGCACCTGGGGGACAGTCCAACCTTGCCTGAACCCATGGCCACAGGAGAGCAGCCGGACTGTGGAGAGCTGGTACTTCTCCCAGGGGATGGTTAACATCCATGAGATGGACTGGACATATGATGCAGGCTGCATTACTAAGACCAGTGCTCCTCAGTAAACAACACTGAGCAGCAGAAGACAACAGGCAATATTTCTTTTTGTAATCATCATGCTACGGTAGCTGTTGCCACAGCAAGGCAGGAGGAGGAGAAATACTATTTGTTTAAAAATATGTCAAGCTGACTTTGCCAAGCTCAGCTGGGTGTGGACGCATTACTGCCATGACAGCTTGTACAGTCTGTGTATATTAATATAGGATACGTTATAGTGCTATACATAGTCTTATTTCGTCACTTGTGTGTGCGGAGAGTCTATGACATATACTACAGAGCGCTGTCGATTATTTGGTTGCTAGGATTAGCAGAGAAGACACTAAACAATGCAGTGGATAATATATGGATTTTGCAGAATTTTTAACCCATTGTATTTCAGCTTGTTTTGACTTCTACGGTATCTCTTTATTCCTGACATTTTATGTGTACCTATAATTACTTGGGTTGCCACCTTTTCCATACCACTCAACTGTCCTGATTTCAGAGGGGCAGTCCTAATTTTAAAGCCCTGACCGGCCGCCACGCTAGGGACTGCATAGTCCCAATCTGACTGGCAATTTGAAAGGTGAATGGATGTCGGACGCAACTTCCGCTGGTGAATGCGGCAATGAAAAGGTGATTACAGGACACAGGAAGGAGATCAGGGGCAGCATAACGCTTTATAGCACCGGACACATCCCTTCTATGACATACACATGCCATCCTTCCTGATGGAAAATAATATCATCCTAAAGGGAATAGTTATTAATTATAAGGTTTTAGACCCGATATTTATAACTTCTTATTATTGCTTATAGCAGCAATAGGAAATTAAGTATTGGTCGCATTTATGTTTAATTAAGAATTACATACAGAGGAACAGGGGCTCCGCTAGGAGCTAATGCGATCACTTTACTTTCTATTTCAGGACCGAAGCACATTACTGCTCACGCTTGGTAAATGCCGCATTAAAGCTGTATTTACAATCAAAAAAGGGGGATCGTACATACATTCAAGGGATCCTTAATATTTGCGAGTACAGATGTTTTTGGGACATAATAATATTATTTTTATTTACATGGAGCCACAAGCTGTCCGCAGTGCTGTGTAGACAATAACTAACAACATTATCACCAAGTTTCATATTATTTATTGGTCAATAACGCTACTCCTTACACATACCCCCCGCATGCCCTGTGAGCCTGGTCTTTTTCCTGACTACCCGGCGTAATGGGAGTGGCGTCCTGCTCACATTGATGACTGGTTATCTCAAGAACCTGCTGTTGATGTACATGGCGCTACAAAGGTTTTTGAAAGGTAATGGGGGTGGCCTAGAACTTTAGACACCCGCGGGACAAGTGACAATATCCTTTTTTAGGCAGGCATATGTGGCCACTGTAACCACCACTGATATATATATATATATATATATATATATATATATATATATAAAATATAGCTATGTCTAGCAGTGTATAATACCTGCACTCAGGATGTCGGCGGTCAGAATACCGACACTGGCACCCCAACTGCTTGGAATCCCGACAGTGGATGCAGGAGGCAGGTGCCTCACCGCATGTCATTGCTCAGCACATGCACTGTGTGCAGACTACAGGCTTACTCCACAATAAGTGCACAAATGTACCATTGCCAGTGCTCACAATGGCCCTCATTCCGAGTTGTTCGCTCGCTAGCTGCTTTTAGCAGCATTGCACACGCTAGGTCGCCGACCTCTGGGAGTGTATCTTAGCTTAGCAGAATTGCGAACGAAAGATTAGCAGAATTGCTACTAAATATTTTCTTGCAGTTTCTGAGTAGCTCCAGACCTATTCCTACATTGCGAGGTCCGTTTAGTTTCTGGTTTGACGTCACAAACACGCCCTGCGTTCGGCCAGCCACTACCCCGTTTCTCCAGACACTCCCGCATTTTTCCCTGACACGCCTGCGTTTTTTTAGCACTTTCCCGGAAAACGCTTAGTTACCACCCAGAAACGCCCCTTTCCTGTCAATCATTCACCGGTCAGCAGTGCGACTGAAAATCGTTGCTCGAACACCAGCAAATCTACTAAGTTTTGTGTTAAATAACTTACCATGCGTACCATGCGCATGCGCAGTTAGCAACAAATCGCAGCATAGCGAAAATCGGCAACGAGCGAACAACTCGGAATGACCCCCAATATTCTAACTAGACACACACCTTTATATACTTTTGGAGAAAAATAAAATGGCTGCATGACATGTGCCCACGTCAAGTGCGCATACCTGAGGGGACACAGGTGCGGGATTAATCACTTGTTTTACATACCTCTCATCTGTCCTGATTTTGTATGAATTGTCCTGACCTCAGAAGGGGTTGGGCTTACACATACATGGGTGTGGTTTCACAGTGGGTGTTTATTTGTGGATCAGGTACATGGTTTGACATGCAGGAGATTTTTTTATGTCCCCCATTTTTCATGTATGAATATAAGAGGTTTTAAAAATTAGGATAATTGTCATTTATATTATGTTTACTGAGGCTGTGCATGTAGTAGGAGCCTGCAATACCATATCTATTCCTGGCCTCAGTGTCCCAGAGTGCACTAAAAGCAACTACAGTAGAAGCCACCATGAGGAGAATAAATAGGCGTGTGTGGGGAGGTGGGTTTTATGGAGTATGTATGCCCCTTGTAAAGGGCTAACCACACCTTCTGTTATCTGCGCACGGCCTTCAGTTTACTCCAGGACTTCTACCACCAGGATGGAGAGAGGACCAGAGTTCTCTCTTGCATGAAGCTATTGGCCTTATATTGTCTCAGGGATATTACTAGTTTGTTGTAGTGAATTAACTTGCTCCATTCTCCAGTTAGATTATTGCTTAGCCCAGAGTCTTGCTGACGGCGTGACGCTACTGTGTGTATGCATCAGGTGCTCTTTATTATCATTTCAAATAGGCAATGACAGACACAATGCAATGCACCAACATTCAGACAAAGGAGCTATATACTGTACAGGCACAGTGTGCTATGAAACTGGGGAATAACTAACAGGAAATGTCACTAAACGTAGGGGCTGATTCAAAGATGTACACAGATCCCACAGACGCTGCGTTCTTCTATAAACAGGCGCCTCCTGCCGGCTTCTCTGATCCGCTGCTATGTACAAGGTTGCAGCATCGGATCATCACCCCCAGGTTACTCAAGAGAGCCAGAAAATTCACACTGCTGAAGCCAGTGAAGCAGACTGACTGGCCTAGCCACTCCCAGAAATGGGCCCGATGGGCCCGTTTTCTGTAATGCTGCCTGTCTCCATCGATGTCAATCGTGCTACGATGTTTGGCGCACTGTGAGCGACATCGCAGCCCAGCATATGCACATGTGCAGTGTGCGCAGATCAAAAGACATCGGAGTTGTTCGTAAACATTGGATTTGCATACACCTCATAATTAGGGCCATAGTCTGATTTCTGCATATTGCCTTCTGCCATGCTTCATGCAGCTATAATAGCAAGGAAATATGAGATGCTTCAGCCTGGTAACAGTGATTTTACTGAGGGCCGGCCGGTCAGCTCGGTGACAGCAATGTTTTTGTTTTTGCCTAATGGGCTGCTTGCATTTAATAAGTACGTGCCCGCATTCCAGAAACTATTACATAAGCAGTGTCACACAATGGAGTCTACAGAAGTAATCACAGAACCCTGGCGTGACGGTAACCTTGTTTTAGTGCGAGCTGCTCGCTAGTCTGTATTTAAATAGTACTGTAAAATATAACAGAGTACGGAGAACATTAGTCCACAATGTGAATAACTAACGATGAGCGCTAGTGGAAGTGCACTGCAACATCTGCACGGTGACAGCACTGTAAAAATCACATGAAGTATTGTTAAGTCCTGTGCCTTAATTTAATGTATGATTTTTCCTCTAAAGCTCCCATTAATTCACCCAGCTACAGTGGAAAGCGACGTAACCTACACGTCTGCATGAGGAATCTGCCCTCAGGATATATGGGGTAGAAGGGAGGTGGTTCCTGGGCATACTTCAGTGTACAGTCACATAGGGAGTCGCCCGTTGCTTATACACAGCTGAGCACCTACAGTGCCAGCAATCTATTTTTACACCTATGCTTTCCTCAAAGTTAAAATGATTTTTTATTGATAGAAATGATCTAACCTTAATATCCTGTTTTTAAAATACTAGGAGAGTCTGAAAAGTTTGATGAAACACAGTCACTGACACAACTGCTGTCAGTAAAATTGAGGTTATAAAATGAATCTGAAAAAAAAACAAATAAAAAAAGTTCCCAGGAAATAAGAAGGCAGGTGACAGGTGCAACAGAGGCTCCACAGAGAAGGGTGACCTCTGCTTTAATTACAATCCACAGAAATCTCTCTGCAATTGAAATGGTTTCATCACCATCGTGGGAATTCTTACCTTGGAGACGGTGAAGATAATTTCTAATCTGCAGGTTCTCTCTCTCTCTCTCTCTCTCTCTCTGTCTGTCAGGACCAGTAGTGTCCCCACCACCTGCGAAAGAGACACAGCTGCCTAAACCAGTAACCTGAGCTCAGACTGAGCTGCAGTGATCCTCCTACCTGCTGAGCCAACCCACCCAGCATTCCCCTTAGCATGCACCAGCCGCAGGGCAGGGGGGCACTTCCAGTAAACTGAGTATGTCAGTAATTGCATTCATTGTTAGTTACAGTTCCTTGTACAAAGGTTGCTTTGCAAAAATACTACATGCAGCAAAATGGTTAACTGCATGAGTAAATGATACACATGCTGGGAGGAAAGAAATCAAGGCTTCTGTTAACTGTAGTGTGGTTGAAAGCCGGTGTATTACAGGTATTTTGTTGGTTCTGGAAGTTTCCAAAATGATACAGGTGCGTCCTCGCAGATATACTGTTGCTGAAGTGGCAGTAAATAGCTCCTCTCAACGCAACTAGGCCACGCCAAGCGTCTTTCTCGCTCTAAATGCTCATCATATTCAAATAAATAAAATAACTACATCTACATCTACTTTGCTAGATTGCACTAATCAGTTTGATGTATGACGGTACATCTGTGTGCGACTGAGTCTGACTCTGCATACGAAGTGCTGCAATGCATTGGTAGCTGCTTTTTCTCACACCAAGTTTCGTTGTGCTTCATCTGCGACTTTACATGTGTTTAAAATGTATTCCTTCGCAGCCCAACATCTCTAGTACATTTTGGGGGCCATTCAGTTGTTGTTTGGGAGCCCACCACTAGAGGGCGCCCACCGGTAGCAATTCAAATGTTCTGCCATATTGGCGCACATGCTGAAGGCATGGACATTTCCGCTTGCAGCCTGGTGGTGAGCAGAAATGTGCAAAAAAATTGCCCAGTTTGGGCGCCCAAACAGCACTTTTCGTGGCTCTATGACTAGTGTTTTGTTGCGTCTGCGATGAGATGAGAATAAGACACAAAATTTAAAGACAGAGGGGTATATGCAATTGCGGTCGAATTCCCGAAAATGTCAAAAAACGGGACAGTCTCAGTGTCTCAGTCGCAATGGTCATCTTGCACTGTATAGCATACAGACACTATGGGCAGGATGCACCAGGCATTGCATATTGCTTGTGATGCATCCCGCCACTCTTTGCAAGCATAACGGTGTTTATTAACCTGTATGCTTAAATAAAATCACTCTTGCTTTAAGAGCTGTCCTTTGCGTTGATCTGTGTTTATGATCCGGAGTCCTATCTGCCCATGCGTCTAGTGATGTGCACGCCACAGGGGATGATGGGAGGGATCCGACTGGATGCTTGCTTCTCAGCGAGGAATTGCGAAAGAAGCCCATAGGCTTTTATTGAGCAAGGCCATCTAAAGATAGCATTGCCCACCGCATCCAAGCCCCGGAATCTATTGCATTTTTACTGCATTTTCAGAGGTTTGGACGCATTTTAAACTTTGGTGCATCACGAAAGTCACAAGGGTTGCCAGTCTTCTTTAGTGGATGTGTGCTGCAATTGCAAATAGTATTGATTACTGTACAAACATTTGCAATCATTCTGTGTTACTTCCGTTTCGCCCGTCAGCGTCTTGTAAAGTAACATTCATACGGTTATTTTAATATATTCAGGCAAATCATAATTTCTTATTGCTGCAATACCCTGCACTGCAGCCAGTATTGCTACTGTAGAGCCATCCAAGGGATGCTTCAGCCAGCACCCTGCAGCATTTAGAGCTTCCTTAGGACACTCCAAGCAGAGCTCTAGTTCCCAGAGCCGGCATGACATCGTGATGTCACGGGTTTAGAGGGCGGAGTTGGCACAGCTGCCCCTTCACACCCCAGTTCCACCTTTAGTGACAAGTGTAGATTCTATCAGAATGATTTTGACTCAGCATTCTCATAATGCATTGCGCTCAATTTCTGAGTATGTGCACTGCAAATTCACGCAAGCTATGGTGCACACATACATGCAACTCTGCATCAGCTCCTCTATGATTACATTTCATGAGATCACCAATCAACCAAACTATAAATCTCAATAAGGGCAGGATGTATCAAGCAACAAAACACTGTAAAATCTCAGAAAAACTGCGATTTCCAGATGTTTATCACAATAAATATGGGCCCTCATTCCGAGTTGTTCGCTCGCTAGCTGCTTTTAGCAGCATTGCACACGCTAAGCCGCCGCCCTCTGGGAGTGTATCTTAGCTTAGCAGAATTGCGAACGAAAGATTCGCAAAATTGCGAATAGAAATTTCTTAGCAGTTTCTGAGTAGCTCGACACTTACTCTGCCACTGCGATCAGTCAGTTTCGTTCCTGGTTTGACGTCACAAACACACCCAGCGTTCGCCCAGGCACTCCCCCGTTTCTCCAGCCACTCCCGCGTTTTTCCAAGAAACGGCAGCGTTTTTCACACACACCCATAAAACTGCAAGTTTCCGCCCAGAAACACCCACTTCCTGTCAATCACACTCCGATCACCAGAACGAAGAAAAATCCTCGTAATGCCGTGAGTAAAATTCCTAACTTTTGAGTAAAATAACTAAGCGCATGCGCTTTGCGAACATTGCGCATGCGCAGTAAGCGACTAATCGCAATATAGCAAAATTCGGCAACGAGCGAACAACTCGGAATGACCACCATGGTTGATTTTGTGTATTAGATTGGTCCACAGCAGATATCGGAGATATCTGTTGAGGTCCACTGGCGCAGCGGTTCCCATAGAATTCTATGCTGCTGCAATGTGCCCGTATGCATCAAGTTCCAGGAAAGCGTAGCCTATAGAAGCCTATTGGGTTCATACCTCTCTCCAGATGGGTCTCCCTATAATAGGACATTTACCATAGCCGGGTACCCACTGGCCAATACTGTATGTTGATTGCAGACGAATCACAACGACATATCAGGCGTTTAGTGTGTATGCCCGATATGTGGGTGCCCGCAGACGCTAGCAAAGTTGCCCAGTCAGCCCTGCATGGCCAACCTGGTGATAACGCTAGCGAGATGGTGTATGCTAGTGAACATCCCATCTTTCTTTAGGCACACAGTTAATTTCCCAACTGTTGGAATCCCGGCGGTAGAAATACAGACGCCGTAAATACCGACCCATTGAAATAATTCCGCCCGCCGCCCGAAATCCCCACTTGGGTGGTTGTCCACGCCACCGCCCAAGGGGGAATGGATTAGTGTGTCGCCAACGGGCCCAAAGAGTGGCAAGTACAGTGAGCCCGCGAGGTGACACGCTGCGCTCGAGGTCGGGATTACAACTGTTGGGATTCTGGCGTCTGTATTTCGACTACCGGGATCATGACTGTCGGGTTCTCAAACCGAATCCTTCTTTAGATTGTTCTGATGTGTACCCACGACTTGATATATTGGCCCATCAGGCCGACATATGGGCTGGGTACACATTGCTCAGTGTGTACTCAGATTAAAACTCAGGCAACAGTCCCAGGCATACTTTCAGGTAAAACAAATAAGTATTATATTTGCCATCTGTCCTAAATGTATTGTAATCACATTCACTAGTTACCTGTGTTCACTAATACTAATGTATATTTTGGTTTGTCTACACACCGTACAGTATATCTGAGCTGTCAATATTGAAGAATGTGAGCTGGCTGTGCCTCTCCAATGCATTGTTTTCTAGCTTCTTAAAGGGGACATGTACTAAGCAGTGATAAAAGTGGAGAATTGAGCCAGTGGAGACGTTGCCCATGGCAACCTATCAGCTGCTCTGTATTGTTATGAGCCACGGCTGTGGCTCATTCCTGTTTTGCAGTTTTGTTCTGTATTTCATGTTATACTTCTGTTTATGTTCCCCGTGGGTGTCATGGGGTGCTCGGAGCTCACCCTTAAGGAGGGGATACTGTTATGAACCACAGGTAGTGGTTCATTCCTATTTTATGTTTGTAAAGTTGTCTTGCATGCCAGGATTTCCTGTTGCTCTGTTTTAGAATACTCTTGTCTGCTGCCGCTGGTGAGTCTGTGTAATTGCAGCTTGTTCCCATGTGTTCAGCCTCACCTGGCTGCTAATTGCATCTTGTCAGTTTGGAATCATGCAACAGGGCAGCTGCATGGGATTATTAATTAGGCCTCTCTGTTATATGCTGGCTGACTGCAATTCACAGATGCTGGTGATATTCCTTGGTTTGCAGTCTGCTTGAAGTTTGAGCTGGTTCCTGTCAGTCCCTGTGTTGATTCCTGTGTCAGTCCCTGTGTCGATTCCTGTGTCTGATCCCGTGTCCTGATGTGAGGCGTTCCTGCCCTGAGTTCCAGTGGTTTGCCTGTCCCTGGTCAAGTCTTCTGGCTTCCTGGTGTCCACCGGTCTGTCATTTGGGATTCTGCCTGTCCTCCAGTTCTGAGAGTCGGTGTCGGCAGCATTAGAAGTTCCTGTCCGTTTGCCAGTATTCGTACCGGTTCCGTGAGTAGCGGCTCTCCCGCGTCCGTTGGCCTAGGCCGCTGTATTCCATTATTGTTTCTGTCCCTGGTGTTTTGCAGAGGGTTCTGCTTATGCTGTCACCGCCGGTACACAAAGGTATTGTGTCGGCGTGTGATCAGCATTTCCTTTGTTGTTCTTTTCCTTTGGCGGTTTCTCCGCACATACTTTAGGTTTTTAGTTGGCTTGTAGCCCCTGGCCTGTTTGCTTAGTTAGAGGTCCTCTTGTTATCATTCTGCCTCGGATTTCCCTTTGTCTCTCATTAAGACCGGGGGGCACCGGAGTTGGGCAGACATAATCCGCCCTTCAAACGTGGCTGCCAAGGGCTCAAGAAACCATAGTCTCGCAAGGGATTTCCGATAGCACGGGTGAGACAACAGAGTTAGGGCGCCAGGGGCTATTCCCTTTCCATTCCCCTTTCCCAGCGTTACGTCCTGGTGCTCTGGACTCACTTCATGAACATCTCCCTTGTTCTGAGCACCAGGAACCTAACATTTAAGGAGGGGATACTGTTATGAACCACAGGTAGTGGTTCATTCCTATTTTATGTTTGTAAAGTTGTCTTGCATGCCAGGATTTCCTGTTGCTCTGTTTTAGAATACTCTTGTCTGCTGCCGCTGGTGAGTCTGTGTAATTGCAGCTTGTTCCCATGTGTTCAGCCTCACCTGGCTGCTAATTGCATCTTGTCAGTTTGGAATCATGCAACAGGGCAGCTGCATGGGATTATTAATTAGGCCTCTCTGTTATATGCTGGCTGACTGCAATTCACAGATGCTGGTGATAATGTTAGGTTCCTGGTGCTCAGAACAAGGGAGATGTTCATGAAGTGAGTCCAGAGCACCAGGACGTAACGCTGGGAAAGGGGAATGGAAAGGGAATAGCCCCTGGCGCCCTAACTCTGTTGTCTCACCCGTGCTATCGGAAATCCCTTGCGAGACTATGGTTTCTTGAGCCCTTGGCAGCCACGTTTGAAGGGCGGATTATGTCTGCCCAACTCCGGTGCCCCCCGGGCTTAATGAGAGACAAAGGGAAATCCGAGGCAGAATGATAACAAGAGGACCTCTAACTAAGCAAACAGGCCAGGGGCTACAAGCCAACTAAAAACCTAAAGTATGTGCGGAGAAACCGCCAAAGGAAAAGAACAACAAAGGAAATGCTGATCACACGCCGACACAATACCTTTGTGTACCGGCGGTGACAGCATAAGCAGAACCCTCTGCAAAACACCAGGGACAGAAACAATAATGGAATACAGCGGCCTAGGCCAACGGACGCGGGAGAGCCGCTACTCACGGAACCGGTACGAATACTGGCAAACGGACAGGAACTTCTAATGCTGCCGACACCGACTCTCAGAACTGGAGGACAGGCAGAATCCCAAATGACAGACCGGTGGACACCAGGAAGCCAGAAGACTTGACCAGGGACAGGCAAAGCCACTGGAACTCAGGGCAGGAACGCCTCACAGCAGGACACGGGATCAGACACAGGAATCGACACAGGGACTGACACAGGAATCAACACAGGGACTGACAGGAACCAGCTCAAACTTCAAGCAGACTGCAAACCAAGGAATATCACCAGCATCTGTGAATTGCAGTCAGCCAGCATATAACAGAGAGGCCTAATTAATAATCCCATGCAGCTGCCCTGTTGCATGATTCCAAACTGACAAGATGCAATTAGCAGCCAGGTGAGGCTGAACACATGGGAACAAGCTGCAATTACACAGACTCACCAGCGGCAGCAGACAACAGTATTCTAAAACAGAGCAACAGGAAATCCTGGCATGCAAGACAACTTTACAAACATAAAATAGGAATGAACCACCACCTGTGGTTCATAACATGTATACGTTTATAGTATGCAAATTGTAAATGTTACGGCAATGCTGATTGGTTGCCATGGGCAACTTCTCCACTGGCTCACTTCTCCACTTTTATCACTGCTTAGTACATGTCCCCGTAAATGTGGAATAATAGTATTGGACCCACAATTGTATTTCTAACACATTTGTGAGTCTCTTCATGTACTTAACAGCACTGATGTGATGACAGGGCCACCATAATTACCTCAAACAGTAAAATGGCTGCCTTTAGCACAAAACACATAAATACATTGTAATGATAAAATAATAACATAACATATCTGTTAGTAAAATGGAAACATATGCTGTAATGAAGGCTGCACAATGCAACACATTGACAGTAGAGCTGTGTATGTTTATGTTACTGGACGTTGATTGTGTGGAGTAAATTATTAATTGTATAATTATGTTGTGTTTGGTCAGTTAAAGTAAACACGGCCTGAGAGTGCGCACTCCTCAAGATGTTCCTTGTTCAGCATTGTCCTCCAGTGTCCTCCATAAGTAAATGTTTACTTAATACATCCATCATCAACTATAAAACAAGCGGCATAGAACAGAACATTGAGCAAACAACAGGCCTAGACTGGAAAGGATACTCACTGTTGCAAATCAATATTTATTGATTTATCTGTTGTAAATAACTGTGTTATCTGTGTATGGTACAGTATACAGTAAGTCTTAACAATGGTGGAATTACAGGGTATGAAGGCTCAATAGCAACAGAGGTGAAGTGGCCTGGCTCCTGACCCCTGAGGCCTCTGCTATTTTGTGTATACTAAGAAGAGAGCCCTGCATAGTTCTTTTAAGAGCAAGAAAAGGGACACATAAAGCTAGCAAGGCCCCTAACCATGAACTGTCACACCTCAGTGTAGATTCACACCTTATATGAGACCCTGGCCGTTCCAGTGCTGACCAGCAGAGCTGCGCTGCATGAGCTTTTTCTTATAAGAAAACAAACAAAAGATAAATGCATACAAAGGTAAGCATACCAATATAAAAGGGAAATTAAAATAATGACTTCTTTATTTATTAAAAAAAAAAAAATACTCCCACTGAGAATTGTAAAAATATTTGAAGTCAGTCAACTTTGTGCTTTATCATGAACATACAATTCCAGGGACATTTGTAAAATCCTTACTCTTCACAGTAGGGTGCATTACCCATATATGATACAGCTTTAATACTGTCTCTCTAAATAATGCTTAGTAAAGTTAGCAGCTTGCACTATATTTATGGTATATGTGTAACAGGGACAAAATCTATTGTATGTTCAGTGCAATATCTATATAATAATCTCCTAAAACCTGTCCCATCTCCAACATACATGCGTAGCAGGAATTAGGGTGTGCACCAACACTCCAATGACTCTCACTACAGCGAGTGATGGGATAGACCCTAGCCTATCCAGAGAGGATGCAAGACCTGCCAGGAAGAGGTATGTATGCAGCCACGGGACGGGTTGGGACAGATAAGGGCGAAGCAGTAGGAAGGGCCATCAGTGGGTTATTCATCAATGGTCACCATCGATGGTACCATAGATGGATAACTTTGATAGTGAAAAACCATATGTATGGAAACCATCAACGGTTAAACCCACTGATGGTCGCCACTGCATTAATGTTAAAAGAAATGCGGGCCAATCAGAGCCCGGGGGCGGAGCTAAGCTCCATGTCCTGACACTTGGAGAGAAACCAAAAACAATTTGGTAGCTCTGAACCATTGATGGTGGGAAACCATCTGGTTCTTCCCCATCAATGGTAAAAGTATTCAACATTGGTCATATACCATCAATAATTTCAAATCATCGATGGTCAATGGCCCATCCCTATGGAGTAGGAGGAAGACTGTGGTGACCAGGCACACACCAGATTCACTATACTAATATTTATAATAGAGAGAAGGAACATTTTAAGTAATTAGAGTCAGGTGTAATATGGGCACCGGATGGTGCTATAGTAGGAAGACAATGTAGAGACAGTACAACTACATTGTATAGGTTGGTTTCTATAAATGTGACCCAATGATATACACTTACATTTTGCCATATAAATTATTACTATGAAGTTTTTTCTACGGGATCAGTATAAAATACAGATGGTCGGGATGCTGGCCGTCAGTATACAGACAGGGGCATCCCGGCCGTCAGTATGGCGGTAGTGGGGCTCGCTGCGCTCGTCACGCTGTGGGCACGATGGCTCGCTGCGCTACCCACAGGTTCTATTCCCACTCTATGGGTGTCGTGGACACCCAGAAGTGGGAATAGCCCCTGTGAGCCGGGATTCTGGCTGGCGCTATTGTCAGCAGTCGGGATTCCGGCGTCGGTGTCCTGACCACCAGGATCCCGGCTGCCGGCAATTTAACTGCATTCCTTTTCTACTACAACATATTTTCTGTATTGTTTGTGCTATACAAATAAAAATATTCAGTGCAATATGTACAGATAAATTAGAATATAGATTGAAAAAGCCTCATACTGTATAAAGTCACATGAAATAAAGTCAGTCAATGCATTAAATGCAGATTACTGTATAGTACATATTATCTGAGTGCTATTTTTATGTTTTTGTAAAAATCTCAGTCACTGGGCCTAATTCAGATCTGATCACAGCAGCAAATTTGTTAGCTAATGGGCAAAACCATGGCGGTAATTCAGACCTGATCATGGGGCTAATTCAGGTTGGATCGCAAATCGCGATCCAATCGGAATTTTTGTGGTGGTGCCACGGGTGCATGCACAGTGGGCCGTACTGCGCATGCGTCCGCACTTTCTGCGCAGAAAATACATTCGCCTCTGCCTGTCAATCAGGCAGAGGTGGTTGCGGGGCGGGAAGGAGGCGGCAACGATCCGTTTTCAGGGAGGAAACAGAGCGTTGCAGGGGCGGGGCGTCCCGAAAGGTGGGCAGTGCGTTGCGAATGGGGGCGTGTCGGGAGTGCACCCGGGCGGCTACGTGATGTCACGCGCAGCCGCCGCAACAGGTAAGATGGTGCCTGGCCTCCTGCGGCCGAAGCTAAGCTGCGCCGGCAGGAGTCAACCTTAGTTTCTGCTGACAAGCAGAAATTGCGAGGCGATCGCAATTTCTGCTTGTTGCCGGGGGGAGGTGCCGGTCAGCATGCTGGTCGGCCTAGCCCTGCGCTGGGCGGCCAGCAGCATGCGTGTAGCAAAAAGGAATTAGCAGAATTTGCTATCCTTACTGAATTAGCCCCCATAGCAGCAAATTTGTTAGCAGTTGGGCAAAACCATGTGCACTGCAGGACGGGCAGATATAACATGTGCAGAGAGTTAGATTTGGGTGTGGTGTGTTCAAACTGAAATCTAAATTGTAGTGTAAAAATAAAGCAGCCAGTATTTACCCTGCACAGAAACAATATAACCCACCCAAATCTAGCTCTCTCTGCACATGTTATAACTGCCACCCCTGCAGTGCACATGGGCCCTCATTCCGAGTTGATCGCTCGCTGCCGATTTTTTCGCAGCGCAGCGATCAGGTGGAAAAACGCATTTCTGCGCATGCGCTAAGTACTTTCACACAAAATATTGTAGTTTTACACAAGCTCGAGCGATGCTTTTCAGTCGCTCGAGTGTTCGTTGTTTGATTGACAGGAAGTGTGTGTTTCTGGGCGGCAACTCAGCGTTTTCAGGGAGTGTGCTAAAAAACGCAGGCGTGCCAGGTAAAACGCAGGAGTGGCTGGAGAAACGGGGGAGTGGCTGGCCGAACACCGGGTGTGTTTATGATGTCAAACAGGAACTAAAGAGACTGCAGTCATCGCAAGCTAGGAGTAGGTCTTGAGCCACTCTGAAACTGCATGAAAGTTTTTAGTTGCAGAACTGCTAACCTTTCGATCGCACTTCTGCTAAGCTAAGATACACTCCCTGAGGGCGGCGGCCTAGCGTTTGCATTGCTGCTAAAAGCAGCTAGCGAGCGATCAACTCGGAATGAGGGCCATGGTTTTGCCCAACTGCTATCAAATTTGCTGCTGCGATCAGAACTGAATTCCCCCCACTGTCATAAATTGTTCATGTAACACTGCTTGCTAAGTTTATGTAGCACAGGTGATGGGATGACTAAAGCAGTGGTACCATAAAATAGGAAAACATACAGGACTGCAATCTACTAAATCCTTGTTATATAGGATGTTAAACAGGATCTTGTAATGAGTTAATTCCCCTCTGAATCTCTTGAGCTAGTCGTGCTTTCTAGGCTGCCTTTTGCCGAACATGTATGAAAATGTTTCGCAGCCTATTGGTTCCAATTCCTCCTTATTCATTGATTCTGTCTAGAGACATCCGCTGTAGAAATGTGGTGCTTGCATCTTAGGGTGTTTTCTTTAATATATTATATACAGGTTAGAGGGGTCCCTGGGGGTAATTCAGAGTTGATCGCAGCAGCAAATTTGTTAGCAGTTGGGCAAAACCATGGTGGTCATTCCGAGTTGTTCGCTCGCTAGCTACTTTTAGCAGCAATGCAAACGCAAAGCCGCCGCCCTCTGGGAGTGTATCTTAGCTTAGCAGAATTGCTAACGAAAGATTAGCAATTCTGCTATTAAGTATTTCCTTGCAGTTTCTGAGTAGCTCCAGACCTGCTCCTAGATTGCGATCACCTCAGTCCGTTTAGTTCCTGGTTTGACATCACAAACACGCCCAGCGTCCGGCCAGCCACTCCCCCGTTTCTCCAGCCACTCCTGTGTTTTCTGCTGGCACGCCTGCATTTTTTAGCACACTCCCAGAAAACGCTCAGTTACCACCCAGAAACACCCACTTCCTGTCAATCATTCTCCGATCAACAGAGCGACTGAAAAGCTTTGTTCGCCCGTGAGTAAAATAGCATAGTTTTGTGTCAAATTGCTTAGCGCGTGCGCCTTGCGGTGCATACGCATGCGCAGAACTGCCGGATTTGAGCCTATTAGCAATTCTGCTAAAAATAGCAGCGAGCGAACAACTCCGAATGACCACCCATGTGCACTGCAGGTGTGGCAGATATAACGTGCAGAGAGAGTTAGATTTGGGTGGGGTGTGTTCAATCTAAAATCTAAATTGCTGTGTAAAAATAAAGCAGCCAGTATTTACCCTGCACAGAAACAATATAAACTACCCAAATCTAACTCTCTCTGCACATGTTATATCTGCCGCCCCCTGCAGTGCACATGGGGGGTCATTCCGAGTTGTTCGCTCGTTGCCGATTTTAGCTATGCTGCGATTTGTTGCAAACGGCGCATGCGCAAGGCACGCAGGGCGCATGCGCTTAGTTATTTAACTAAAAACTTAGCAGATTTGCTGTGGATTCTGCGGCGCTTTTCAGTCGCACTGCTGTTCGGTAAATAATTGACAGGAAAGGGGCGTTTCTGGGTGGTAACTCAGCGTTTTCCCGGCGTTTGCAAAAAAACGCAGGCATGTCAGGGAAAAACGCGGGAGTGTCTGGAGAAACGGGGGAGTGGCTGGCCGAACGCAGGGCGTGTTTGTGACGTCAAACCAGGAACTAAACGGACTGAGCTGATCGCAATCTGTGAGTAGGTCCGGAGCTACTCAGAAACTGCAAAGAATTATTTATTAGCAATTCTGCTAATCTTTCGTGCGCACTTCTGCTAAGCTAAGATACACTCCCAGAGGGCGGCGGCCTAGCATGTGCAATGCTGCTAAAAGCAGCTTGCGAGCGAACAACTCGGAATGAGGGCCATGGTTTTGCCCAACTGCTAACAAATTTGCTGCTGCGATCAACTCTGAATTCACTATAGATGCACCTCAGCACGGCCATTTTACAGAACAACTAGTTCTGTAAGTTGTCTACGTAATCACATAATTTGGAATTGCAACACAATAAAAAACTGGGTCCGTTCAGCTGTATGAAATGTTATCAGGTGAGGACAGATTTAATTTTCCTTGTTCAAACAGTTAAAGCGAAACTCTTATGAAAAATGAGATAAGGCAGATAAGATTCTGGGCTACAGACTAGGAGCAAAGAATTCCCATAATATTGTAATGGCCATCAAAACATGAAACTGTGACCTATCATACAGTCCCAATGTAACTTGACAAGAATTTCAGTCTTCTTTTAAATGATACAGTTTAGAGCAGGTATCTCTACCTGGAACATCCTTTCAGGAGAGGTTATCACATACATTCTCCACAAAGCAGGTTTGCCAGACTATCAAAATTGTGCAGGTTTCAGATCTAAACTGTTAAGGCAAATTGAATAAATAAAGTTTTGTTTTAAATGGTCAATTATTACTAGAGATAAGCGGATTCACTACCCGAGCCCGGATCCAAGCCCGGCTCGGGTTTTAGCGACTGACTCGGAAACCAGTACGAGGCAAAACCTCATTATCCCGCCGTTGGATTCTCGAGGGGTTTGTATTCCAAATAAGGAGCCGCGCGTCACCGCCATTTTCACTCCGGCATTGGAGAGTGTAGCAAGAGGACGTGTCTCTGTCTTCAGTGTCCTGCATCAGTACAGTGGTGGTGTCTTGTGCTGCATCAACCCAGTCACAGTGGTGGTATCCTCTGCTGCCATATGTCCAGTGCTGCTGTATAAGTCCACTCCAGTGGTGCTGTGATGTGCTGCATCAGTCCAGTGTTAGTGTCTTGTGCTGCATGAGTCCAGTCACAGTGGTGGTGTCCTCTGCTGCCATATGTCCAGTGCTGCTGTATAAGTCCAGTCCATTGCAGTGGTGCTGTGTTATCCTGCATCAGTCCAGTGGTGGTGTCCCTGTGTTGCTGTATTTGTCCAGTGATACTTCCGCATATGTGCAGTGGTACTGCCGTATATGTCCAGTGGTACTGCCATATAATTCCAGTGATACTACCGTATATGTCCAGTGGTACTGCCGTATAAATCTAGTGGTAATGGCGTATAAATCCAGTCCAGAGATACTGCCGTATAGGTCCAGCGTACTGCCTGTATAAATCCAGTGATACTGCCATATATGTCCAGTGGTACTGCCATATAATTCCAGTGATACTGCCGTATATGTCCAGTGGTACTGCCGTATAAGTCCAGTGGTACTGCTGTATAATTCCAGTGATACTGCCGTATAATTCCAGTGGTACTGCCGTATAATTCCAGTGGTACTGCCATATAATTCCAGTGATACTGCCGTAAAATTCCAGTGATACTGCCGTATGTGTCCAGTGGTATTGGTGTATAAGTCCAGTAATACTGCCCTATAAATCCAGTCCGATGGTACTGCCATATAAGTCCAGTAGTACTGCTGTATAATTCCAGTGATACTGCCGTATAATTTCAGTGGTACTGCCGTATAAATCCAGTGGTACTGCCATATAATTCCAGTGATACTGCCGTAAAATTCCAGTGATACTGCCGTATATGTCCAGTGGTATTGGCGTATAAGTCCAGTGATACTGCCCTATAAATCCAGTCTGATGGTACTGCCATATAAGTCCATTGGTACTGCCGTATGATTCCAGTGATACTGCTGTATAATTCCAGTGGTACTGGCATATAAACCAGTGATACTGCTGTATGAATCCAGTCCAGTGGTACTGCCGTATAAATCCAGTGGTACTGCCGTATAATTCCAGTGATACTGCCGTATAATTCCAGTGGTACTGGCGTATAAATCCAGTGATACTGCCGTATAAATCCAGTCCAGTGGTACTGCCGTATAAATCCAGTGGTACTGCTGTATAATTCCAGTGACACTGCCGTATAATTCCAGTGGTACTGGCGTATAAGTCCAGTGATACTGCCGTATAAATCCAATCCAGTGGTACTGCCATAAAAGTCCAGTGGTACTGTCGTATAATTCCAGTGGTACTGCCGTATAAATCCAGTGGTACTGCTATATAATTCCAGTGATACTGCCGTAAAATTCCAGTGATACTACCGTATATGTCCAGTGGTATTGGCGTATAAATCCAGTGATACTGCCCTATAAATCCAGTCCGATGGTACTGCCATATAAGTCCAGTTGTACTGCCATATGATTCCAGTGATACTGCTGTATAATTCCAGTGGTACTGGCGTATAAGTCCAGTGATACTGCTGTATAAATCCAGTCCAGTGGTACTGCCGTATAAATTCAGTGGTACTGCCGTATAATTCCAGTGATACTGCCATATAATTCCAGTGGTACTGGCGTATAAATCCAGTGATACTGCCGTATAAATCTAGTCCAGTGGTACTGCCGTATAAGTCCAGTGGTACTGCCATATAATTCCAGTGATACTGCCGTATAATTCCAGTGATACTGCATATACTTCCAGTGGTACTGGCGTATAAATCCAGTGATGCTGACGTATAAATACAGTCCAGTGGCACTGCCATGTAAATCCAGTGGTACTGCCGTATAATTCCAGTGGTATTGGTGTATAAATCCAGTAATACTGCCGTATAAATACAGTCCAGTGGTACTGCCATATAAGTCCAGTGGTACTGCCATATAATTCCAGTGATACTGCCGTATATGTGCAGTGGTACTGGCGTATAAATCCAGTGATACTGCCGTATAAATCCAATCCAGTGGTACTGCCGTATAATTCCAGTGGTACTGCCGTATAATCCCAGTGCTACTGCTGTAAATTCCAGTGGTACTGCCATATAATTCCAGTGATATGCCATATAAATCCAGTCCAGTGGTACTGCTGTATAAGTCCAGTGGCACTGACCTGTTCAGTGGTGGTGTATTGTGTTGCATTAGTCCAGTCACAGTGGTGGCGTCCTCTGCTGCCATATGTCCAGTGCTGCTGTATAAGTCCAGTCCATTGCAGTGGTGCTGTGTTATCCTGCATCAGTCCAGTGGTGGTGTCCCTGTGCTGCTGTATATGTCCAGTGGTACTGCCGTATATGTCCAGTGATACTGGCGTATATGTCCAGTGATACTTCCGTATATGTCCAGTGGTACTGCCGTATATGTCCAGTGGTACTGCCATATAATACAATTGATACTACCATATATGTCCAGTGGTACTGCCGTATAAATCCAGTGGTAATGGCGTATAAATCCAGTCCAGTGATACTGCCGTATATGTCCAGTGGTACTGTCGTATAAATCAAGTGATACTGCCGTATATGTCCAGTGATATTGCCGTATATGTCCAGCGGTACTGCTGTATAAATCCAGTGATACTGCCATATATGTCCAGTGGTACTGCCATATAATTCCAGTGATACTGCCGTATAAATCCAGTGGTACTGCCATATAATTCCAGTGATACTGCCGTATAATTCCAGTGGTACTGGCGTATAAATCCAGTGATACTGCTGTATAAATCTAGTCCAGTGGTAATGCTGTATAAATCCAGTGGTACTGCTGTATAATCACAGTGATACTGCCATATGATTCCAGTAATACTGCGTATAATTCCAGTGGTACTGGCATATAAATACAGTGATACTGCTGTGCAAATCCAGTCCAGTGGTACTGGCGTATAATTCCAGTGATACTGCCATATAAATCTAGTCCAGTGGTACTGCCGTATAAATCCAGTGGTACTGCCATATAATTCCAGTGATACTGCCGTATAATTTCAGTGATACTGCATATAATTCCAGTGGTACTGGCGTATAAATCCAGTGATGCTGCCGTATAAATCCAGTCCAGTGGCACTACCATATAAATCCAGTGGTACTGGCGTATAAATCCAGTGATACTGCCGTATAATTCCAATCCAGTGGTACTGCCGTATAATCCCAGTGATACTGCCGTAAAATTCCAGTGGTACTGGCGTATAATTCCAGTGATACTGCCATATAAATCCAGTCCAGTGGTACTGCTGTATAAGTCCAGTGGTACTGACCTGTTCAGTGGTGGTGTATTGTGTTGCATCAGTCCAGTCACAGTGGTGGTGTCCTCTGCTGCCATATGTCCAGTACTGCTGTATAAGTCTAGTCCATTGCAGTGGTGCTGTGTTATCCTGCATCAGTCCAGTGGTGGTGTCCCTGTGCTGCTGTATATGTCCAGTGGTACTGCCGTATATGTCCAGTGATACTGGCGTATATGTCCAATTATACTTCCGTATATGTCCAGTGGTACTGCCGTATATGTCCAGTGGTACTGCCATATAATTCAATTGATACTACCGTATATGTCCAGTGGTACTGCCGTATAAATCCAGTGGTAATGGCGTATAAATCCAGTCCAGTGATACTGCCGTATATGTCCAATGGTACTGTCGTATAAATCAAGTGATACTGCCGTATATGTCCAGAGATACTGCCGTATATGTCCAGCGGTACTGCTGTATAAATCCAGTGATACTGCCATATATGTCCAGTGGTACTGCCATATAATTCCAGTGATACTGCCGTATAAGTCCAGTGATACTGCCGTATAATTCCAGTGGTACTGGCGTATAAATCCAGTGATACTGCTGTATAAATCCAGCCCAGTGGTACTGCCGTATAAGTCCAGTGGTACTGCCGTATAATTCCAGTGATACTGCCGTAAAATTCCAGTGGTACTGGCGTACAAGTCCAGTGATACTGCTGTATAAATCCAGTCCAGTGATACTGCAGTATAAATCCAGTCCAGTGGTACTGCCGTATAAGTCCATTGGTACTGGCGTATAATTCCAGTGATACTGCTGTATATATGTCTAGTGGTACTGGCGTATAAGTCCAGTGATACTGCCGTATAAATCCAGTCCAGTGGTACTGCCGTATAAGTCCAGTGGTACTGCCATATAAATCCAGTAGTACTGCTGTATAATTCCAGTGGTACTGGCGTATAAGTCCAGTGATACTGCCGTATAAATCCAGTCCAGTGGTACTGCCATTAAAGTCCAGTGGTACTGCCATATAAATCCAGTAGTACTGCTGTATAATTCCAGTGGTACTGGCGTATAAGTCCAGTGATACTGCCATATAAATCCAGTCCAGTGGTACTGCCATATAAATCCAGTGGTACTGCCATATAATTCCAGTGATACTGCGGTATATATCCAGTGGTACTGGCGTATAAGTCCAGTGATAATGCTGTATAAATCCAGTCCAGTGGTACTGCCATATAAGGCCAGTGGTACTGCCGTATAATTCCAGTGATACTGCCGTATAATTTCAGTGGTACTGCCATATAATTCCAGTGATACTGCCGTATAAATCCAGTCCAGTGGAACCGCCGTATAAGTCCAGTGGTACTGACCTGTGCTGTATATTATTTACTCCATTTAAAGGGGTTATTAATATTTAATCCAAATAATTTTTACAGGGTTTGCGCTGTGCGGTATCGGGATAGACTGTCCTATGCCGCATATTGGCCCTCATTCCGAGTTGATCGCAGCAGTTCATCGCATTGCAAACAGCAAAAAATCGCAAACTACGCATGCGCGAAAGCAGAAAATTACTAACTGAAAATCAGCTCGTACTACATCACCGAAAACAGGGAGTGACGGAGGCGTGGCAGAGGCTCGGCTTCGCTATCTAACGAAATGGGCGTGAAAGTGGGCGGCTAGTGTGGGAGTATGCAAATGGCAGTAGGCATGTTTTGAGCAGAAATGCGTATCCGATGGTAAAAAGTACACATCCAATTTTCGCTATCTTAACGCAGCCGAGGAGTAAGTCTGCAGCTACTCAGCACTTGTGAAGTATTGTTACAAGTGTGTCTGCCCTATTTAGCAATTAATTCGGAAATGAATACAGCTGTTGAGCAATTACTTGCCAAACACTGCAGTTACAAATGACTCCAAACAGCAATTGTATGCCCACATAACAAATGTACCTTTATCAGGTCTAAATCTGACACACTCACAAATAATGCACTGTCTTTTAATTATTTGGTAAAATTCTTTCTCTTACGTCCTAGAGGATGCTGGGGACTCCGTAAGGACCATGGGGTATAGACGGGCTCCGCAGGAGATAGGGCACCTAAAAAGAACTTTGACTATGGGTGTGCACTGGCTCCTCCCTCTATGCCCCTCCTCCAGACCTCAGTTAGATCTTGTGCCCAGAGGAGAATGGGTGCACTGCAGAGAGCTCTCCAGAGTTTTCTGTGGAAAAATAATTTTGTTTGTTTTTTTATTTTCAGGGAGTCCTGTTGGCAACAGGCTCCCTGCATCGTGAGACCGAGGAGAGAGAAGCAGGGCTGGCTTGTTAAGTTGGGCACTGCTTCTAAGGCTACTGGACACCATTAGCTCCAGAGAAAGTCGGAACACAGGTTTCACCTGGGGTTTGTCCCGAAGCCGCGCCGCCGTTCTCACAGATGCCGAAGGTAGAAGCGGATAGAGAAGACAGAAGACATCGTAGGCGGCAGGAAACAGCAGATCTTCATGAGGCAAGGCGCGCAGTGGTGAGCTGCGCGCCATTGCTCACACACACACACACACACACACACACACACACACACACACACACACACACACACACACAGAGCAGCACTGAAGGGTGCAGGGCGCAGGGGGGGCGCCCTGGGCAGCAATAAACCTCACATTTTGGCAGAAATACAGTGGGATTAGACTGCGTAGGCAGTAAATCGCTGTTCCCCCGCCATTTTATTGAAAAATCACTGGGACCGAAACCCGCCGTCGGGTGGGCGGGGCTTGATCCTCAGCACTAACCAGCGCCATTTTCTCCATAGAAGCTGCATGAGAAAGAAAACGCTGGCTCCCTGGTCTCTCCCCTGCTGAACACAGGCTGGAAAAA
This sequence comes from Pseudophryne corroboree, assembly GCF_028390025.1. Taxonomy (NCBI): domain Eukaryota; kingdom Metazoa; phylum Chordata; class Amphibia; order Anura; family Myobatrachidae; genus Pseudophryne; species Pseudophryne corroboree. Next base: position 148,428,215 of record NC_086448.1, on the reverse strand, counting down.
AGAGGAGGGGGGCACTTTGGCGACGCAGTGAGTGGGAATTGACATAATATATATTTTTTTTTCCAGTGTTGTTAAGCGCTGGTGTGTGCTGGCATACTCTTTCTCTGTCTCTCCTTAGGACCTGGTTGGGGTTTTGTCCCCTTATAGGTTAATCCCTGTGTGTGTGGGGTGTCGGTACGTGTGTGTCGACATGTCTGAGGCGGAAGGCTTCTCCAAGGAGGAGGTGGAGCAAATGAGTGGTGTGTCCCCGTCGGTTGTGCCGACTCCAGATTGGATGGACATGTGGCATACGTTGTATGCAAGTGTGGCATCTTTACATAAAAGGCTTGATAAGGCTGGTTTAGGGGGGACATCAGGCGGTCAATCCTCAGATTGGACCGACTCACAGGGCCCGTCGGGGTCTCAAAAGCGTCCCTTAACACAAGACACTACTACCGACACGGATTCTGATTCCAGGGTCGACTATGACGAAGTAAAATTGCACCCTAGGCCTATGGTGACTAAAACCATTCAGTGTATGATTGTGGCAATAAGGGATGTGTTGCATATTGTGGATGAACCCTCGGTCCCCGACACAAGGGTACACATGTTTAAGGAAAAGAAACAGATTATTAATTTTCCCACATCTCATGAATTAAATGAGTTCTTTGGAAAAGCTTGGGAGACTCCGGATAAGAGACCGCAGATCCCCCAAAGAATTTTTATGGCATACCCTTTCCCTAAGCAGGATAGGGAGATTTGGGAATCACCCCCCACTGTGGACAAGGCCCTGACGCGCTTGTCCAAGAAAGTGGCGCTACCGTATCCTGACACAGCGGCCCTTAAGGACCCTGCAGAACGCAGGCAAAAAACTACCTTAAAGGGTATTTATTCTCATATGGGTGCTGTGTTAAGACCGACGATTGCGTCGGCATGGGTGTGTAGCGCAATTGCAGCTTGGACAGATGAGCTGACAGATCAATTTGATACTATGGATAAGGATACTATATTCCTAACTCTAGCCCATATAAAAGACGCAGTCTTATTTATGAGGGATGCTCAAAGGGACATTGGATTGCTAGCTTCTAGGGCCAATGCCATGTCTATCTCAGCGAGAAGATCCTTATGGACTCGCCAATGGACGGGTGATGCGGATTCCAAAAAACATATGGAAGTACTACCCTATAAGGGTGATGTATTGTTTGGGGATGGGCTGACGGACCTGGTTTCCACAGCTACAGCAGGTAAATCAAATTTTTTACCATATATTCCCCAACAGCAAAAGAAAGCAACACCCTATCAGATGCAGTCCTTTCGGTCGCACAAGTCCAAAAGAGGTCGGGGATCCTCTTTCCTCGCCAGAGGTAAGTGCAGAGGCAAGAGAGCACCTGTTTCGGAAGGTGCACAGGACCAAAAGTCCTCCCCGGCTGCTCTAAAAACCACATCATGACGCTGGGACTCCCCTGAGGGAGTCTGCACCGGTGGGGGCACGTCTTCGACTTTTCAGTCAGGCCTGGGTCAGTTCGGACCTGAATCCCTGGGTGTTGGAATTCGAGGATGTGCCCCCGAGCCGATTTTTCAAATCGGCCCTACCAGCTTCCACATCGGAAAGGGATGTAGTGTTAGCTGCAATTCAAACGCTATGTATACAGCAAGTGATAATCAAGGTTCCCCTGCACCAGCAGGGAAGAGGGTACTATTCAACTCTATTTGTGGTCCCGAAACCGGACGGTTCGGTCAGACCTATTTTGAATCTAAAATCCCTAAACCTGTACATAAAAAGATTCAAGTTCAAAATGGAATCTCTCAAAACAATAATAGCCAACATGGAGGAGGGGGAGTTTATGGTGTCTCTGGACATAAAGGATGCATACCTTCATGTCCCCATATATGCCCCCCATCAGGAATACCTGAGATTCGCTGTACAGGATTGTCTTTACCAATTTCAGACGTTGCCGTTTGGACTTTCCACGGCCCCGAGGATTTTCACCAAGATAATGGCGGAAATGATGGTGGTCTTGCGCAAGCATGGAGTAACAATTATCCCATACTTGGACGATCTCCTGATAAAAGCGAGATCAAGAGAGAAATTGCTGAGCAGTGTGGCGCTCTCTCTGAGAGTGCTCCAGCAACACGGTTGGATTCTAAATCTACCGAAGTCACAGTTGATTCCGACAACTCGACTATCGTTCCTAGGTATGATACTGGATACGGAACAAATGAAGGTCTTCCTCCCAATAGAGAAAGCCCAAGACATCCAGAACATGGTCAGAGACCTGCTAAAACCGAAAAGGGTGTCAGTTCACCAATGCACTCGAGTTCTGGGGAAAATGGTGGCGGCCTACGAGGCCATTCCCTTCGGAAGGTTCCATGCAAGGACTTTTCAATAGGACCTTCTGGACAAGTGGTCCGGGTCCCATCTACACTTACATCGGAAAATAACTCTGTCCCCAGGAACCAGAGTGTCCCTCCTGTGGTGGTTGCAAAGTGCTCCCCTGCTGGAGGGTCGCCGGTTCGGGATTCAGGACTGGATCCTGGTTACCACGGACGTGAGCCTCCGAGGATGGGGAGTGGTCACACAGGGAAAGACTTTTCAGGGTCTTTGATCAGACCAGGAGTCCTGTCTACACATCAATGTGTTGGAACTCAGGGCCATTTACAACGGCCTTCGACAAGCGGAGAGTTTTCTTCGAAACCTTCCGGTTCTGATTCAATCAGACAATGTCACAGCAGTGGCTCATGTGAACCGCCAAGGCGGGACAAGAAGAAGAGTCGCGAGGGCGGAAGCCACAAGGATCCTTCGCTGGGCGGAAAATCGTGTAAGCGCTCTGTCAGCTGTCTTCATTCCGGGAGTGGACAACTGGGAAGCAAACTTCCTCAGCAGACACGATTTCCATCCAGGAGAGTGGGGACTTCATCAAGAAGTCTTTGCAGACGTAACACGTCTTTGGGGAACTCCTCAAATAGACATGATGGCGTCACGCCTCAACAAAAATCTTCGGAGGTGTTGCGCCAGGTCTCGGGACCCTCAGGCAGTAGCAGTAGACGCACTGGTAACACCGTGGGTGTTCGAATCGGTCTACGTGTTCCCTCCTCTTCCTCTCATCACAAAAGTGTTGAGGATCATAAGACGAAGAAGAGTACAGACGATACTCGTTGTCCCAGACTGGCCTCGAAGGGCTTGGTACTCGGATCTACAAGAGATGCTCACAGGAGACCCCTGGCCTCTTCCTCTGAGGGAAGACCTGTTGCAACAGGGGCCCTGTGTATTTCAAGACTTACTGCGGTTACGTTTGACGGCATGGCGGTTGAACACCGAATCCTAGCGAAAAAGGGGATTCCGGAAGAGGTCATCCCTGCTTTAATAAAGGCTAGGAAGGAGGTAACGGTAAAACATTATCACCGTATCTGGCGAAAGTATGTGTCTTAGTGTGAGACCAAGAATGCACCTACGGAAGATTTTCATCTGGGTCGTCTTCTCCACTTCCTACAGACAGGAGTGGATACGGGCCTGAAATTAGGCTCGGTTAAGGTACAGATTTCGGCCCTCTCGATTTTCTTTCAGAAGGAATTGGCTTCTCTTCCAGAAGTCCAGACGTTTGTAAAGGGAGTGCTGCACATCCAGCCCCCTTTTGTGCCTCCAGTGGCACCATAGGACCTGAACGTGGTGTTGCAGTTCCTAAAATCACACTGGTTTGAACCGCTTAACAAGGTTGAGTTGAAATTTCTTACCTGGAAGGTGGTAATGTTGTTGGCCTTAGCATCAGCAAGGCGAGTGTCAGAATTGGCGGCTCTTTCACACAAGAGCCCCTATTTGATTTTTCATGTGGATCGAGCTAAATTGAGGACACGTCCGCAATTTTTGCCTAAAGTGGTTTCGTCGTTCCATATGAATCAACCTATTGTGGTGCCTGTGGCTACCAGTGACCTGGAGGATTCCAGATCTCTGGACGTAGTCAGGGCCTTAAAAATGTATGTAGCCAGGACGGCTAGAATTAGGAAAACAGAGGCTCTGTTTGTCCTGTATGCGGCCAATAAGATTGGCGCTCCTGCTTCAAAGCAGACTATTGCTTGCTGGATCTGTAATACGATTCAGCATGCTCACTATACGGCTGGATTGCCGGTACCAAATTCGGTTAAGGCCCATTCCACTAGGAAGGTGGGCTCTTCTTGGGCGGCTGCCCGAGGAGTCTCGGCTTTACAACTTTGCCGAGCGGCGACTTGGTCGGGGTCAAACACTTTTGCTAAATTCTACAAGTTTGATACCCTGGCTGATGAGGACCTAGCATTTGCTCAGTCGGTGCTGCAGAGTCGTCTGCACTCTCCCGCCCGATTGGATGCTTTGGTATAAACCCCATGGTCCTTACGGAGTCCCCAGCATCCTCTAGGACGTAAGAGAAAATAAGATTTTAAACCTACCAGTAAATCTATTTCTCCTAGTCCGTAGAGGATGCTGGGCGCCCGTCCCAGTGCGGAAACTCTGCAAGACTTGTATATAGTTGTTGCTTACATAAGGGATATGTTACAGTTGACATCGGTCTTGGACCGTTACTGTTGTTTTTGTTCATACTGTTAACTGGTTATGTATGTTCCAGGTTACATGGTATGTTTGGTGTGGGCTGGTATGAATCTTGCCCTTGGATTGCTAAATCCTGCCTTGTATTGTCCATCTCCTCTGGGCACAGTTCTCTAACTGAGGTCTGGAGGAGGGGCATAGAGGGAGGAGCCAGTGCACACCCATAGTCAAAGTTCTTTTTAGGTGCCTTATCTCCTGCAGAGCCCGTCTATACCCCATGGTCCTTACGGAGTCCCCAGCATCCTCTACGGACTAGGAGAAATAGATTTACCGGTAGGTTTAAAATCTTATTTTGATGTTAACTGCATGTTTAAATTATTTGCTGAATACTTTGCAATTTAATCAAGTGTGAATCAACCAACTTATAAACTACATCAGCTAAATGTTCTCGACATAGACATATTCCTTTGTACATACCAAATAACATGAGGTATATAATGCAGCCTACACTTAATGTCAGAGCCGTAACTACGTGTGTGCCAGGTGTGCCTGGCACACAGTGCAGTCGCCCTGAGGGCGCACGGCCAGCAACTATGTCAGCGGCTTGTAATGAGTCAATTGACTTATTACAAGCCGCCTGTGCTGTGTGCGCTGCCGGATGAGTAGAGGAGAGGAGCAGCGTCAGGGGAGGACCCGGAGGATGAGGAGGAAGGGGGACTGGAGCCGCAGCAACGCTATGTAATTGGTAGCGGCGCCGCGGCAGCAGTCCCTCTCCTTCCACATTGGCTGGCCGGCGCTGCTGTGAATGCTGGGATGCGCTTCCCTCATCTCAGCATTCACAGCGGCGGCAGACAGCCAATGCGGAAGTAGAGGGACAGCTGCAGCGGCACCTCTACCAATTACATAGCGTTGCTGTGGCTCCAGTCCCCCTCCCTCCTCCTTCTCTTCTGCCCGGGATTTGCCAGCACCAAGGAGCCTGACTGCCTGAGCCAGAGGGGAGAGATGGTAAGTATCTATCTGTCTGTCTGTCTGTCTGTCTCTCTCTCTCTCTCTCTCTCTATCTATTCTGTCTGCTGTAATGTGTAAAAAGGGGACGCTGTCTGCCGTAATGTGTAAAAAGGGGGACGCTGTCTGCCGTAATGTTTAAAAAGGGGGACGCTGTCTGCCGTAATGTTTAAAAAGGGGGACGCTGTCTGCCGTAATGTGTAAAAAGGAGACGCTGTCTGCTGCAATGTGTATAAAAATGGGGACGCTGTCTGCTGTAATGTGTAAAAAGGGGACGCTGTCTGCCGTAATGTGTAAAAAGGGGGACGCTGTCTGCTGTAATGTGTAAAAAGGGGACGCTGTCTGCCGTAATGTGTAAAAAGGGGGGCGCTGTCTGCCGTAATGTGTAAAAAGGGGGACTGGCTGCCATAATGTGTAAAAAGGGGGACTGTCTGCCGTAATGTGTAAAAGGGGTTCTACCTGGTGTAGTGGCGCTACTGTGCAGTGTAATTTGAAAAATGGAGACTACTGTGCACAGTAGTATGAATTGGTATTATTTTGTGGCCACACCCCTTCTCCATGAAGCCACGCCCCTAACCTTTTTGCCCGTATTTTACATAAGGGGGGGCGCCAATGCCGTTTCATGCACACAGCGCTAAAATGCCTAGTTACGGTACTGCTTAATGTTACTTAATAAAAAAAATTTGTGGGGGGGGAATATGTGTCCATATCTAATACTATGCCATGTTGCCCCTAGTAACCCAAGTTCAATTCCAATTTTTTTTTATTTTATATGCCCAGTTAAGTGGTGTGCAAGGCATACATTTTTAACATTATGTTTTTAAGAATATTCTAATTGTTCCCTTGCTCCACAATTGTAAATATGCCATGTTAAAGTTTACAGGGCACAGTTTTCAAGAGTGCATAACCTTTAATAAAACACACAAACAAGTGTTTTCATTTTTTTTTTACTTAAATAAATAAAGTAAAGCAGCAACACAACATGGCTACAAATGAGCATCACACACAAATATGGACATAGCCAGGGCCAGACTGGGACTAAAAATAGGCCCTGGCATTTTTGAAGCACACAGGCCCACCTCGGCGACTCCTCCCCTTACTATTCCTGACTCCTCCTACTTCTTAATCTATGCTCTTACAAATATAATTAATATTATAACAACATACAAGGGTACATCATTCTCTATTAAAATACACACAACCAGTGGTTGAAGTGGACATTTTTAAGTGGGGGTATGGAAAAGTGAAGGTTGTAATTAAGCGCGCGCCGAAAGGGGCATGGTCACTCAAAAGGGGGCGTGTCCTTCAGTGTAGTTTACCACACCATGTACCCCCTATTCAAATTATGCACCACAATAGTAGGACCCCTTATACTATCTAGAACTTGTGCCTCTTTCACATTATACCACACAGTATGAGCCAATATTCACATTATACCACAAGGTATGAGCCGAAATTCACATTATAGCACCCGGTATGAACCAAAATTCACATTACAGCACCCGGTATGAGCCGAAATTCCCATTATAGCTCACAGAATGAGCTGAAATTCACATTGTAGCACACAGAATGAGCCAAAATTCACATTATAGCACACTGAATGAGCCGAAATTCACATTATAGCACACAGAGTGAGCCAAAATTCACATTACAGCACACAGAATGAGCCGAAATTTGCATTATAGCACACAGAATGAGCTGAAATTCACATTGTAGCACACAGAATGAGCCGAAATTCACATTATGCCACATGGAATGAGACAAAATTCAGGTAGAGTGACAGCAGGGACATAGGGACAGGGAGAGTGACAGAGGGACAGGGAAAGTGACAGCAGGGACATAGGGACAGGGAGAGTGACAGAGGGACAGGGAAAGTGACAGCAAGGACATAGGGACAGGGAGAGTGACAGAGGGACAGGGAAAGTGACAGCAAGGACATAGGGACAGGGAGAGTGACAGAGAGAGGGATAGAAAGGGCATACAGTAGGGACTAGAGAAAGAGAAAGGCAGCAGGGTAAGATTACCTATTTAGCAGAGGATGCTGTGGTGGATGAGGAGACTGTGGTCGGCGCGGGGCGGAGGATGCTGTGGGCCTCGAAGATGGTGCGGAGGAGAAGGCTGTGGGAGCTGGCGGAGGTGCAGAGAAGGACTGAGCGCACAGGTCTGTCCAGTTTAGCTCCTCACTGTACGCCCATCTAGAGCAAGGCAATCTATATTTTAAAGCCAAACAGAGAACGAGAGAGAGAGGTGAGGACAAGAGAGAGAGAGGTGAGGACAAGAGAGAGATAGGTGGGGACAAGAGAGAAAAAAGGTGGGGACAAGAGGACGAGAAAGAGATGGGTGAGGACAAGAGAGAGAGAGAGAGAGGTGAGGACAAATAGGAGAGAGGTCAAGGCCTGAGAGAGAGGTGAGGGCATGAGAGAGAGGGAGAGGGGAGTGCAAAAGAGAGGTGGGGACGAGAGGGAGAGTGAGAGAGGTGAGGACAGAAGAGAGTAAGAGGTGAGGACAGGAGAGACAGAGGTGAGAACGAGAGAGAGAGCGTGAGAGAGGTGTGGACAAGAAAGAGAGGGAGGGAGGTGAGGACAAGAGAGGTGAGGACGAGATAGAGAGAGAAAGGTGATGACAAAAGACAGTGTGAGAAAGGTGCAGACAGAGAGAAAGGTCGGGACTTGAGAGAGAGTGAGGGGTGAGGGCAAGAGAAAGACAGGTGAGGATGAAAGTGAAAGGTGAGGGCAGGAGACAAAGGACGGGAGAGAGGTGAGGACAAGAGAGGGATGGGGTGAGAGGTGGGGACAAGAGAGTGAGAGGTGAGAACAGAGAGAGAGAGAGAGAGAGAGGGTAAGAACAATAGAGAGAGAATGAGAGACAGACAGCCATGGCATGGGTATACCCATACTCACCTTGGTGGGAGGCAGCGTTCTCCCTGCAGTGCTGATGCTGCAGCTGGCCATGTGCTGTTGTGCTGCTGTGGCCGGGTTCCAGGACTGCATGGGTGGCGTGTCTCAACCTCAGGGCTCAGGCCGGCTGTAAACTGGGTGATTGTGGGCGGACGCCGTGCTGCTGCTCCTAGGACTTCTCTCCCCCATAGCCGCTCCAAGAATGCTCTGTGCTATGACGATAGAAAGAGAGAGAGAGAGGGGTGAGGCAAAAGGGGGGTGAAAACAAGAGATAGAGAAGTGAGGGCAAAAGAGGTGGTAAAGCTGAGAGAGAGGTGAGGTTAAAAGATAGAGAGAAGTGAGGGCAAAAGAGGTGGTAAAGCTGAGAGAGAGGTGAGGATAAAAGATAGAGAGAAGTGAGGACTAGAGAGAGGGGGAGTGAGGACAAAAGAAGGAGAGAGATGTGGATGGGAGAGAGGGGGGAGGAAAAGAGAGAGAGTGAGGACAAAAGAGAGATAGAGAGAGGTGAGGACAAGAGAGGGGGGTGAGAACAAAAGAGAGAGGCGAGGACAAGAAAGAGCCAGAGAGAGGTAAGGACTAGAGGGAGGGGCAGTGAGGACAAAAGAGAGGTGAGTACGAAAGAAAGAGAGGGGGTGAGGAAAAAAAAGAGGGGGTGAGGACAAAAGAAAGAGAGAGGGGGTGTGGACAAAAAAAGAGGGGGTGAGGACAAAACAAAGAGAGTGTGGGTGTGTACAAAAAGAGAGGGGGTAGGGACAAAAGAAAGAGAGAGGGGGTGTGTACAAAAAGAGAGGGGGTGGGGACAAAAAAGAGGGGGTGAGGACAAAAGAAAGAGAGGGGGTGTGGACAAGAAAAGAGGGGGTGAGGACAAAACAAAGAGAGTGTGGGTGTGTACAAAAAGAGAGGGGGTATGGACAAAAGAAAGAGAGAGGGGGTGTGTACAAAAAGAGAGGGGGTGGGGACAAAAAAGAGGGGGTGAGGACAAAAGAAAGAGAGAGGGGGTGTGGACAAAAAATACAGGGGGTAGGGACAAAAGAAAGAGAGGGGGTGGGGACAAAAAAGAGAGAGAAGGATGTGGATGGGAGAGAGGGGTGAGGAAAAGGGAGGTGAAGAGACAGAGAGAGGGTTAGGACAAAAGAGATAGAAGTGAGAACAAGAGAGGGGGGTGAGATCAAAAGAGAGAGGTGAGGACAAGAGAGAGGGGGGGTGAGAACAACAGAGAGAGGTGAGGACAAGAGAGAGGGGGGGTGAGAACAAAAGAGAGAGAGGTGAGGACAAAAGAAAGAGAGAGAGAGAGGGGGGGGGATTGGGGGGGGGGTGAGGACAGAGAGATAGAGAGACAGAGGGAGGAATCAGCCAGTGCATGTATACACTCGCACTCACCTTGTCACCTTGGCCAGCACTCTCCCTGCAGTGCTGATGCTGCAGCTGGCCATGTGTGTGCTGCTGCTGGGGCTGGGATCTGCATGGTGGCGGGACTCCTCCTCAGGGGCTCAGGCAGGCAGCAGACATGGTCCTTCGCGTGTAGTACACGCCATGCTGGGGCGGCTGCTGCTGCTGCTTCCCGGCCTTTTCCCATCACCGCGGCTGCTCCCAGAATGCTGTGCGCGATGACGTCGCACCCCCATCGGCATTCTGGGAAGGTGGGACGAGAGCGGAGAGGACTTTTACGCGGAGCACAGGGGCCGCAGCGAGGAGGTGGGAGTGTCAAGAGGGAGGGGTTGCAGCTGCCAGACCGGCCCACCTGGCCATCGGCCCTTCTGGCATGTGCCAGAAATGCCAGATGGCCAGTCCGGCCCTGGACATAGCAACAAACAGCTGGCAGTGGCAAATTTGACATAGCAGAACCCAGTACTATGGTAACCCCATCTTCTGACAAAATCTGAAGTATAATATTTGCTAAGTATATGTTGTGAACCCCCAGCCAGACGATACTTTTAGGGGCTCTGAGGTCGATTCTGGACCCAATACACCAACCCTAACATACACAGCACGCTAGGAAGAGGAAGATGGCTCAAGTGTACAGGAAAATAACTCACAGGCTACAAATCTAAAATAAGAAAACAACCCCCTTTCACCTTGAGGGAGTTGTACATTCTGGCCACACAAGCAAAAAAAAAAAAACATAGAGGCAACATTTCAAACATGGGTGCTGGGCATCTGGAGAGACATCACTTTCTCTTCTTTTTCCCCGCCTGATTTTGTTCTTCACGGCTCGGTGTGTGAAGTGACCTTCGAGGGCCCTGCCCAGTGGGATGTTCTTCCTGGGCAGAGGGAGGGGAGGGAGCAGTTGTGGCTGGCTCTCTGCCACTGTGGGCAAGGCAGCCAGCGATGTCCTGGAGCCCTTGCAGAATGGAATTGGCAATTTGTTGGAACGAGGAGGCGAGTTGCTCTTGGCCCTGCCTGATCTCTGCCAGACCTTGAGTTGAGCTACACCTTGCTCCACACTGGTTCTGTGCTCAGTGAGCCGGACAGGTATCTGGCTTACCTCCCGGATCATCCTGTCCTGAAAATCATTTAGGCTCTCACCATACCTGGCAATTTGAGACAGGATGTCCAGGATAGCAGAGGGTTGGGTGGGGGGGCCAGTTGGAATCTGGACCGATGGAATCCGTGGTCCCACACTGGCAGAGACACACTAGGTCCCCCCACCTCAGCCTCAGCCACATAACCCTCCTCTGACTCTACCTGCTCACCCACCTGTGCTGTGTTATGTTAAAAGCAAATAGAAGAATGAGTGGAAAAAGGGAAGAAAATAAACATTAGACTTTTGGAAACACTAAATTACTTTTTTAGGAATATGTGTGTAAACTTACCTGGCAAGTCATGTAGATTAACTATTTCAGGCAGGTCCGTGTCCATATGAGACACCCCACCCGCCTCCTAGTAGCTCACACAGTCCATCGCCAGCTCCTCGAGATCTGTGTATTCCACAGTGGCAGCTGGACCTCCCCCTGTTGCCCTCGAGGCATTCCACTCCGCAGACCTCTTGCCCTTCAGGTGGGATTTGAAGTCGGCCCAACTACATATGTGAGTAGAATTAGGGGCAAGGGACATAAAAGTTATGAATACCTGTTTTTCTTGATAGTACACATGTTATGTTTTGGTTGCTATAGGCAACATCACATCTAGCTAAGTTTGTAATAATAATTAGGCCAGAAAATGGTGTGTCAATATACACTTACCGTCTTCTAACTTCCTGTGAGGTGCGGACAATTGAGCAGACTTCATTAACAGAATCAGTGATGTCCCTCCAGATTCGATCTTTGGTTGCAGCACCCATGTTTTTGCTGCCTCTATGAATTTTGTCCATGGCCTGTGTGACCAAAACACATAATTCCCTCTTAGTGAAGGCGGGATGTCTTCTTCGTTTTTTGGATGTAGCCTGCGAGCTATCGTCCTGTCCCTCCTCACCATCTTCCTCTTCACTAGTTGCTTGTGTACTTTGTGTTTGAGATGGTAGTCCAGAATCGCCCTCAGTTTCCCCAGTATCTATGTCTGGCAGGGGATTCACACCTAACTCCTGGGTATCAGAAGATGGGGTTTCAACAGTACTGGGTCCTGCTATTTCAACATCCGCACTGGCAGCTTGCAGCATCTGTCTCCGCAGCGCAAGGCGCCTAGCTGTCAATGCGGACATCTGCTGCTGCACCATGTCCATCTCTGCGGACATCTGCTCACATGTAGCCATGTTGCTGGTAGCATGTGTGTTTGCACAGCTGTCTTGCGATTTATAGCTGCGTGTGATTTCCAGTGCGGGAATTCGCACAGGTGTCAATTATGCAAATAGTTCCAGTAATTGTTGTACTGGCTATTTAAATGCCTTGACTGCAGCCTGTGTGAGTGGGTGTATGATGAGAAATACTGAAGCAAGACAAGCAAGGTGGACATGGTGCATAGCACATTTCAGAGTGAGTTTTTATTGCAGTATATAGTATAAAAAATGTTTGTTAGCTTGCACATTTCTTACTGTTGTGTTGCGGATGGCGTATTTAACGGGTGGTATTCATGTGACCGACGGACGGGAGACCGACGGTCACATGACCTCCTCAAGCATCCCGACCCCCACTGTCCTGATGGTCGGCATGCCGACCAAAAGGGACTATTTCCACTCGTGGGTGTCCACGACACCCATAGAGTGGGAATAGAACCCGTGGCGACCGTAGGTCGCCACCGAGCCCGCAGCGTGGCGAGCGCAGCGAGCCCGCAAGGGGCTTGCTGCACTCGCCCTTCCCCGCCAGGATCCCGGCGTCAGTCTGCTGCCGGGATCCCGGCGTCGGTAAGCTGACCGGCGGTCAGGAGACCGCCGGTCAGCCATACTACACCCTATTTAACACAACTGTTTTTTTAATAAAAAATTAGTTAGTATATTACAAAACAAAGTATGTTTGGGTGTGCAATGCTCCTTTGTAGTGTGGTTTATAATTTGTTCATTTTGTATGGTGTTTAATGTTTATTTTATTATCTTTGTTTACATGTAGTATCTAATAGTTATGTTACATGTAATTTGCAGTGTGCCCGTTCTAGTGCTGACAGTGTGTGTGTTTCTTTTCTTATTGGCCTTTTCTCTCTCTTGTAGGTGACTGTATTGTTTGATTTTGACATTATATATTTCTTTTGCCGAAGTAGGCCTGTTTTTGTTTCATTTTTGAACCAAAGTTTCCATTTATTTTCTGAGCAGGTAAGTTGCCTGTCCCTGGGTGGCATGGTGTGGAAGTGCTGACAGTGTGTGTGTTTCTTTTCTTATTGGCCTTTTCTCTCTCTTGTAGGTGGCTGTATTGTTTGATTTTGACATTATATATTTCTATTGCCGAAGTAGGCCTGTTTTTGTTTCATTTTTGAACCAAAGTTTCCATTTATTTTCTGAGCAGGTTAGTTGCCTGTCCCTGGGTGGCATGGTGTGGGGGTGCTGACAGTGTGTCTGTTTCTTTTCTTATTGGCATTTTCTCTCTCTTGTAGGTGGCTGTATTGTTTGATTTTGACATTATATATTTCTATTGCCGAAGTAGGCCTGTTTTTGTTTCATTTTTGAACCAAAGTTTCCATTTATTTTCTGAGCAGGTAAGTTGCCTGTCCCTGGGTGGCATGGTGTGGGAGTGCTGACAGTGTGTGTGTGTTTCTTTTCTTATTGCCATTTTCTCTCTCTTGTAGGTGGCTCTATTGTTTGATTTTGAGATTAGATTTCTTTTTGCCGAAGTAGGCCTTTTTTGTTTGTGTTTTGGAGCAAAGTTTACTTTTTTTTCTGAGCAGGTAAGTAGCCTATTTTTTATTTTTATTCAAAAAAATCATACTTAGTATTTAATTCATATCTTGTTGCAGTAATTATATGGGTATGTTTTTTGTTTAGATTAAATTGTTATTTGTGATGGTAACCTATGTTGTAGCTACATAGCTAACTGTGGCTTAATGTTTTTTTTGGGGATTTATTGTTCCGTATTTCCATCATGAAGATATGGAGTACGCTCCTGCAGTAAGTGAACACCCATACACTTTTATTTTATTTGTTTTTCGTCAATGTGTGTTGTTAATTGATTGTGTGTTTTAATGATTCTTACCTTCATTTGAAGTTGGTGATGTCCATACATGTGGCAGCGGAAGCCCTCCCACCCCAACCGGCGCAAGTCCTCCAACCCCAACCGGCTCCTCATCCTCCAAGGCAACGGAGGCGTGCAAGGCCACCAATTTTCCGTATCCGTGTCCTCCTTTTTGGGATGCCTGATGATGTTGTGTTGCGCAGATACAGACTGCCACCTCATCTAATCCTAGACACTCTCTCCATAATAGAGAGTGATCTAGAACAATCCATTAGGTATCCTACAGCAATACCAGCATTGACACAATTCCTTGCTGTGTTACATTTTTTGGCCACTGGTTCATACCAGCATGTAGTTAATGATCTGGTTGGCATGTCGCAGGGCCAGTTCAGTAAGGTCCTGCGGCGTGTCAGCCAAGCATTCATAACCCAAGTAAAGCAATTTATATCAATGCCTTTGGATGCTGGTGCCCTGGCTGTGGTGAAGCAGCAATTTCAGGAAGGGGGTAGTCGCTTCCCATACGTTATTGGGGTTGTGGATGGGACACATGTTGCCATTGTTGCGCCAAGACATAATGAAGAAATCTTTAGAAACAGGAAACTGTTTCATTCTCTGAATGTAATGGTTATTTGTGGCCCATCCCTCCAGATCCTGTCCCTGAATGCTAAGTTCCCTGGGAACTACCATGATGCCCATGTCATTAGACAATCAGGGATATGGCAAAGATTAAGAACAATGGAAGGCCAAGACATGTTGCTATTGGGTGAGTTGTTTAATTTTCATTATTGGAACAGTCATATTGTGGGAGTTACATTCTTTAATGTTGCTATTATCCTTTTTCTCTTCTCATATTATCAAACAGGAGACCGTGGATATCCTTGCATCCCCTGGCTCATGACTCCTTACAGTAAACCCAGGCCAGGACCACAGTCGGCGTTTAACTCCGCGCTTACTGCCACTAGACAGCTGGTGGAGCGCACGATTGGTGTTCTTAAAGGGCGTTTTCATGTGCTCCATCGCACTGGTGGCGACATCATGTATTCACCGGAGATGGTAAGTAAAATTGTGGTCCTGTGCGCTATCCTACATAACATCGCTGTAAGGAGTCGCATAGAGCTTCCCCACACGAAGGAATTGCCGGATGAGGAGCCAGGGGTTGGCCGGACATTCCGTGGGGGGAGTGTGTACCGCCGGGGGAATGCTGTAAGGGCTCGAATTGTGCGGGATTATTTCAGGGTTTTTTTTATTTTTATTTTGTTTTGTCTCCCAAAACTGTCTGTACGTGTTTATTTTTTTGGACTGATGGCATTTAGGTAGCTTGGTAAAGTTCAAAGTGTGTTGCTTGTGTTTTGTGAGTATTTATTATTGTTTCAGTACAGAATTAATCTGTAATGTTCTCCTTATCATGTTTGTTGTGTAAGACTGTTGTAGACAATGGGTTTACTTTTTATTTATTTTTTGTTTTTAATTTGGGGTAATTGTATTATTAACCAACAATATCTTTTTTTTTTATGTTTGGCTTGTGCATCTGTGTACAATAAAAATGACACAACATCTGATCCTAAAAAACTTAAACTTTGTGACTTTGTGTAGCTGATTGTTCCTGCAAAATGGGGTGAGTACACAGATTGTAACACTTAGTTGTTTTTTTGTGTGCTCTATCTGTCTATGTCTCTCTCTCTCCCTCTCTCTCTCTCTCTCTATATATATATATATATATATGTAGACTTATATGTTTATGAATAGCGGCCATATATGAATGGTATATGTGTGTGTATGTATCTATAGAACTATCTAGAGACATATATCTAAACATTGTCATGTTTGTTTGTTTTTGCTTTTATCCTACAAACCTACAATGCTATTAATTTAGAAGCATGGCTTTTGCATACAAATGTAAAATAATAATTGTGTGTGTGAGTGTGTGTGTGAGTGTCCGCAAGTGCGAATCTCCGCAGATGCGAACTGTACACACTGTCCTGCACATTAATGTACACATATCAATAAAGTTTAATACAGATGACACCATACAATTACAACCAATCAAATGCCACCACACACTATAACTATATGCCCATGTATGGAAAATGCCATTGGCACCATGCGCGCAGCTGCCTTTACATGCCGGGAGCTGCGCGTGTTGATAGCGGTTATGGTCCGACGCGTAGGCTGCGCAGGGCCCTTTATACCCAATAGGGTTAAGCGCGAGGCCTACGCGGAGGTCCGCCGCATACTGCGGACACGCACCCGGACATGGCGCACAATAATCCAGCTGGAAAGGCGGTGGAGTGACCTCCGCCGTCACACGCCGGAGCTGTTGGCGGAACTGCGCCAACAAATTTGCATTCGACGTAGACGCAGTAAGTTTAACACATTACATTAAATATGTTTATTACACTGAGATTAGTAGCAGAAACTTTAAATGTAGACTGCACATTTTCACTAAGAAGTTATATAGTGAGAAAATTAGCAGACTGTGTAATTACACTATTGTAGAACAAACATGACAAGTTTCCACATTGTGTGTGGTTATGGCTTGCAGTACTGACTGTGTAGCAAAGTGCTTGTGAAAAAGTTAATGTTGTTGTACTGAGTTGCTACACAGGCTATCGGCTGAACACAATAACTTGCTCTGTGTCTTTAACATGGGACAGAACAATGTAATTTTTAAATGCTGATGGTATTTTTTTTATCCACAACCTAATTATTACATATGTCATTCTAGGGCAAGCACAACGGCAAGCAGCGGGTGGAAGGCCTCCAATTTCTAGGCCACACCAATCCCCTTCTCTGCCCCCCTCCCCTTCTGTGGCCCAATCCCCCTCTCCGACGCCCTCCCCCTCTCTTTCCCAATCCCCTTCTCCGCCCCACTCCCCCTCTCTTTCACAATCCCCTTCTCCGCCCCCCTCCCCTTCTGTGGCCCAATCCGCCTCTCCGCCCCCTCCCCCTCTCTTTCCCAATCCCCTTCTCTGCCCCACTCCCCCTCTCTTTCCCAATCCCCTTCTCTTCCCCACTCCCCTTCTGTGGCCCAATCCTCCTCTCTGCCCCCTCCCCCTCTCTTTCCCAAACCCCCTCTCTCCCCTTCCCCCTCTGTGGCCCAACCCACCTCTCCACCACCCTCCCTCTCTTTCCCAATCCCCCTCTCTGCCCCCTCCCCCTCTGTGGTCCAACCCACCTCTCCGCCACCCACCCCCTCTCAATCTGACCCACCCTCTGTAATCAGCTCCCCCTTCCATCCTCTTTCATGTGATACGAGTGTGATATGAAAGGGTGAGAGTGGGGTTTTCTGACTGACTTCCATTTTGTGCCGCAGTAACTATGCCACATAATGACAAGAGAATAGCAAGGGTGTTTGTCTTATGAAAGGGTGTTTGTCTCATGCTAGAAGAAGGATTCTTAGAATAGACAAGGACTCGTGTTGTTATTTTCAGTTAGATAAGATGTTTCAGAACCCCCGGAATGTACCCACATATGGATAGATTGTGTTTTTAGTTTTGTATAAAGGACGGGGAATGTTAGGGGAATTTTGGAATCCACCTGAGACGCTAGCAGACGTGCTGTGTGTGAATACCGAATTTCCCCTTGAGACGATCGTCCTGAGATTCCCCGATCCAGAGTGCTCAAGTGATGCTACAATATTCGGTAAGATATTGATGTAGTTTCTTGATATTATACCTATATTTATGATTATGTATTAATACCTGATGAAAATACTATAAGAACTAATAAATTATTTACTATTGAGACATAAAAGTGTTGTTTGTTTTGCTGCATTAAAGTGTAAGCCTGTTCTGGGCAACAGTGAGCGCAGAATGTATTGAGCAATCTCACACACCCTAGTTCTATACAGCAAGACATTTTTGGCGTAGTCGGCAGGATCTATGTTTTCTTATATCTCGGTGTAGGATACTGATAGTGTAAAACGCTTTTGTACAGTGGTGGGTCCTGGCCAGACTTACCTCTGTGCAAAGTTTTGTCAATTGGTAATTTGCCAAGTTTTCGCCGATATATAACAACATAGCACGGTAAGGATGTTTCGTAAGGGAAAAAAGGCTGGAGCGGAGCAAATCACCGTCCCAGGGTGGACTGAAAGTCCCTACAATATTATAGCACAGGAGTTATTAACGTCAGGTTTAGCAGAATCATGGGATGGTAAACTCAAGAATGCAGAACCCCTCGATGTTGTATATGTACTTGAGGGGGTCCCTGCCAAGGCAGGTGATGTAATGGCGCTGGGAAGACGGTGCTGGATACTAGTATCAGCATACCGTAAAATGCACCAAAGATATGAGCAGTTACAATTACGTTATTTAGATATAGAACAAACAGTAATTGAACAACAAGGAAAGATAGGTTTGTTACAGTGTAGCAATCAGATGTTATCAGAAAAAGCCCAGAAATATCAGATTGTACGAGCAATTATTGCTTCTGCCGATCTTCAATGGGATCCCGATACATGGGATGGTGATGTATGGGATAGTAGTAATGGGGAGGAGGGAGAGGACAAGGGGGGATGGGATCCTCCCAATCCTGTCATTGACCCTCCTGGGGCAAATGCCTGTCCTGTCTCGCGCAGGCAATTAACTAAGGTTGCAGAAGGTGGAGGGCAGGCAGTCCTCAAAGAGAAAATGATACTGCAAGATTTCACTCAAAATTAAGTTCTGGAACTATTGACCAAATTTTCACAACGCCCCGGGGAAAGCGTCCTTACCTGGCTGGTCTGTTTGGTAGAGGATGGCGCTGGAGGGGTTGATGTAGATAGACAAGATGTTGCAAAATTTGAAGCCTACTGCTCCTCCCGAGGAACAGGAAGATTCAGAGGGTGATGCATAGGTAGCCAGCCAAGCCCCTGTATGGATTCGTCATGATGAGAGACCTTATGTCAAATTAGGAATCCATTGGTCACGGGGCAATGTACAAGAGGTCCCCGCGTTAATTGACACAGGGGCGGAGGCTACCCTAATATATGGAAATCCCAATAGATTTAAAGGACCCCGAATTAAAATTGCAGGGTTGGGGGGTCGAGTAACTGAAGGGGTACAGGTGGAAATACCTCTAAAAATAGGAAATTTACCTATTAAGAAATGCCGAGTACTAATAGTACCCATTAGAGAATATATTATAGGCATTGATGTTTTAAAAGGACTGACCCTTTATTTAGATACAGGAAAATTTAGTTTTGGAGTCAGAAGTAATTGTATTCAGGCCAGACCTATTGTGGTGGGAAAAGTAAAAATGCCCCCAGTACATGTCCCACCTGCAACTAAATTAATTGCAATGAAACAATATCGTATACCGGGGGGCCATCAAGAAATAAGCAAAACCATTAAAGAATTAATGGATACAGGAGTGGTACGATATGCCACTACTGCTTGGAATAATCCGACATGGCCAGTGAAAAAGAGCATTGGCTCCTGGCGCATGACTGTGGATTATAGAGAACTGAATAAATATAAAATAACAGCTGGAAGAATCACCAGTAAAATGGGGTAAACCTTATTCTGAGTTAAGCGACAAATCTCAATGTCACACATGGTTTACAGATGGATCTGCACGTTATGTTGCGGGAAGAAGAAAGTGGAGATCAGTTGCGTTTAATCCCCGCATGTCTAAGACATTAGAAATAGAAGGGGAAGGAAAGAGTAGCCAATATGCCGAATTATTTGCAGTATATTTGGCCCTTAGACAGGAAATTGGAGGTGAATGTAATATTTATACTGATTCATGGTCAGTAGCCAATGGATTAGCCACATGGATGATGAGCTGGAAGAAACATGATTGGAAAATTCATGGGAAAGGGTTATGGGGAAAGGAAGTCTGGGAGGACATTGAAGTTATCACTAAACAAACAAAAGTAACTGTATTCCATGTTGATGCACATGTACCATTAGACTCACTTGAACGTTTGTTTAATTCACAAGCAGATGCACAAGCCGCCATTGCTAAGTCATCTCAGGAGCCAGTGGCAGGAGAGACGAAGGAATTGGAATCATGGTTGCAGGGTACAGCCCTTTGGGCACACCAAAAGAGTGGACATCTGGGAGAAAAGGCAACTTACAGGTGGGCGCAAGAAAGGGGTATTCCCCTCACATTGGACATTGTGAAATCTGTGATTTTACGGTGTCCCTTGTGTCAACACTCCCAAAAGAGGGAAGTGCCCCATACTGTAATGGGCCATATTGGAAGAGGTAAGTTACATGGACAAATCTGGCAGATGGACTTTATTGGACCCCTGCCAGAAAGTCGAGGGTGTAAATTTGCATGTACAGCAGTAGATACATACTCAGGATTAATGGTAGCTTTCCCCTGTAAGACTGCTACACAATGGAGCACTATTAGGAACCGACCATTGACAGAATCCACAATTCCTCTGATGAGGATGCTGACCCCCAACTTATCAATCAAGGCAGCACATAATGTAGAAAGCCTTATTTATTGGAAAATTCACGAAAAGGCGATAGAACCGTACAGAGCTACGCCCATGTCGGCAGGGTTGGACATGTATGCTATAAACCCTGATGTTATTGTTCCTTATGGGATTAAGGTTATACCTACTGGGATAGGTTGCAAAATGCCTTCTAATCATTATGGACAGTTGTCAACCCGTTCTAGTATGGCCAAGAACGGAATAATAGTGATAGGAGGAGTAATTGACCCCGACTATCAAGGAGAAATTAAAATAGTTATGATGAATTTGAGCCCAGACCCCTGCGTAATCTGTGAAGGGGACCGAGTGGCACAATTGTTAATAATACCCATTTTGATAGAGCCTATCCAATCGGGAGAAGCTCCAACCGAACTTACTGTTCGAGGAGACAAAGGTTTTGATTCATCTAACACTGTGAATGTAGGAGCAAAAATCTGGGTACAGAAGCCTCAAGGGCCGCCTGAACCGGCTGAGGTTATAGCTGTGGGAAAAGACAGAGTACTCTTAATAATGAAACCAGGACAAGAGAAATGGGAATATGTACCTCAAGAAAAATGTTATTTGCGAGAGTAACTTACACTGATTTTGTACCTATAGATTGTCGTGAGGCTCAGTCTTGGAATCCTTGGAATTGTATTATTGGTCGTCCCCTCTAGTACATGGACACCTGGATTGAAGATAGAGAAACGAGAGTTGCATACTGTACGGTGGGGATGGAACAATGCCACCATACCAAGAACCCAAGATAATTTCACTTGTCGGGCCAATCAGCGCTGTACTAATATAGTAAATATAACAATTCCAGGAACGATGTGGGCTGGATCGCCTGATCCACAAAGAAACAGATATCGACCTACATTTGCCTTACATCAGTCAGAAGGCAATATCACAATTAATGCTGCAGTAAATATAAGTTGCTGCTCCAAACCTTATAGGTTCCGATTTCTCCCTAAAGAAGAGAAGAATAAAGAATATAAGAATTGTTCTAAACAAGGAGCAACCACATTTCGGTTAGCTGTAAAAGACATTTTAATTTTGGTATGTCATAATGCTACTGAAATAAAAAATCGAACGTGGTGGGCACAAGATTTAATGTTTATTGATATCAATGCATCACGAATCGATATTGGACATGTTAAAAGATTACCATCTACATGTGAAAATGTAGGTACACAAGCTCAAAAGACTGTGTTAGTCACACAAGTTGTTTTCCCTCCCAATAATAGACAATGTATATCCCGGCAACGACGTGCCTGGTATGATACATTGTTGGGAGGATATGGGACTCTAACAGGAGTATTAAATGGGATAGATATTGAAACATTAGCCAATAGGATGCATAGCGCCGGTAGTAAATTAAATGACGGACTTACATTACAAGCAAAATGGATGCCTACTATTTTTGAGCCAGCCAAAATATCGGCTGGAATAGATACTTTAATGAACCAGCTAATTAATGCTAGTAATGATTTTGCTGTTGGATTTGATACCAACATTACTAAATTTATAAATTGGACCGTCTGTACACTACAGACTATGTATGAGCAACAACAAAAAGGCGTTATGCAAACTATGCTAATGACCGGAAATGAACAAGTATGGAGAACAATTTTTAATACAAGTGTGTCCAGGGACGCTTGGATACACTTGGAAGCTGCTAAAATGATTTGTAATGACACCATATGCCAAGGTATTTTAACTATGTATAATGTAACCAAAGTTATTCAAATGTGTAAATATATTGTAATGCCTTTGTTGTTAGGACCATCTGGTGGAGAATGGTACTGGTTCCCCACTATGAAAGGAGAATATATAGATGAGAATAATAGAACTCATGATTTGAGTATTTGTACACCCACTTTACAAGGCAAGATATGTAGAGTACAATCTGCAGTTTATGAACCTTGCTTATTAGAGAATGGAGTAAATTTATGTAAATGGGTAGTTTTACCTTTGTCATATACAATGATGATGGAGGTAGCCCCACAAGAAGTATGTTTGGTAACTGATACACCAGCCATACCTGGAATGGTAGTTCCATTTTCCGGATGTATTAGTAATGTTAGTTCCTTAACCTGGGAAAATTAGACATTTATATTGTATGCTGACCGTGAAGAACATGTTACAAAATATTGGAGTCCACAAAATTTAAGTATTCCCCAATGGGATTTGAAGTTAGATAAACTACATACAATTATGAAACAATCCAAAGTTATTGAAGATCATATCAAATATCTAAATCAATCTATTGTAACTCATCAAGTGACAACAACAATAATTGCTGATCAATTACAGAAAATTGGTTCTGATGTCCAGGATGCAACTTCTCATCATTGGTGGGACTTGTTTACTGGATATTCTCCGTCTGCATCCAATATGGTAAATTTTCTGGTACATCCTGTTCTCATACTGTGTATAATAATAATAATTTTATCTATTTGGAACTGTGTGGAATTTTACCGCATATGTTGTAAACGACAAAAGGTTGTAATGGCAAGTTATGCGTTATAATTGGAATCAGTCAAGGGCCGTTTGTGATACGAGTGTGATATGAAAGGGTGAGAGTGGGGTTTTCTGACTGACTTCCATTTTGTGCCGCAGTAACTATGCCACACAGGGCCGTCTTAACAGCAGTGTGGGCCCCTGGGCACAGCAATACACTGGGGCCCCTACCCATCGTCTATGGGTGGGGGTGCTATCAGCGGCAGCTTTGATGTCCCGCGGGCGGTAGAGGGTGTTCTATCTTCCGCTCAGCATGTAGGACCTGGAGCAGTAATTTCTGCTAATTGCTCCTTTACTGCAGAGATGGGGTGGGAGGGAGAACACTAAACTGTAGAAGGTGGCATTGAGCTTGTCAAAGTCGAAAAATATTATAGAACACGCAGCACGTATAAAATACACACACATGCCCACTGCGCGTGCACTTGTTCCGCCGTGCGTGCACATATCCGCAATTTGCGTATGATCGCTCCCGCGGTCCTGCGCGTGGTGTGGGTATTTACAGCAGAGTTTGTGAACACATGGAGAGCTATCAAAACATTACATATTTAATCCAAATAGTGCACATTGTACACATAGTCCCCCTGCACCACATCAGCAAGTATCAACAGTTTAAATGATTCCAGAACAAAGGGATTCACCTTTACAGGATAAGAGGGGACAGACTAAGGTTATAAGGTGGTGTTTGGTATCCAGCTGTAGGGTATTTTAAGGGTAACATTCCGGTGTTGGTTTGCGAAAGATCGCATGTTCCTGCGGATAGTTAGGTGCAGAAGCAGAATATAGATATAAACTGTATTTGCTGTATATTATGTATGCGGCGGGAACCCAGAGGAGACCACCCACAAGAGCAGTTGGGAAAGACATCGCCTACCTTTTCAAATCGACCTATGACCTCTCCTGTACTGTAAAAGTGCATTCCTGTGTCCAATGGACAAAGGGATTACAGTATCCATTGTATTGCTTTTGGAAGAATTGTATAAATAAAGCCTGTTGCAGCCTGGCCGGGCACAAGACTCTCAACGCTATCAACCTGATAGCGGAGGACCGGACCGGGAAGCGCACGCGAATATTCTCACGTATGTACATTGACTGTAGCCATTTACTCTGTTGTATTGTAGTGCATAATTTGTATTGTTAACCCCCTTTCAGAAATATTACTCTGTGGTGTCGGAACCCAGTGATTAACTACAAATCAGTGTTGTGTCCTCTTTTCCCTGCTAAGGTTTAAAGTGTATTACATTGCCTAACTGTATAAGGTTTAAAAGCGTATTAATTGGGTGTGTACGCGCTGCAAGTACTTTGTACCGTCAGCGCGGCGTTTGTACGCAGAGACCGTACATGGTACGGGACTCATTTACGCAAATAGCGTAAAAGGTACGTAGAGTGCATATTAAGTCTAGCGGCCGCAGCGGCTCCATGGTAAAAGTGTGTTTAAAGGTATAGCTTTATGTTTAAAGATAAAATCGACATTATCAAGCTGAATGAAGGGGCCCCGGTACATGACTTACTGGGTGGTATGGGGTGTTTAATACATAAGGGAGGTGTCGATAGTGGAGTGAGATTAATTTTCATCATTTTCTGGTGAGAGAGCAGCTTGCTTGACTGCAGATATCTCAAGTACCTGGAAAAAGATTTCTTAGCTTTGAATGGGATAAAAAAAATTAGAGTGTCTCACCTGTCAGGAGGAACTGGGGACTTGGGTATCAGAGTTCAGGAGCCAGAGCAATCCACCAACAAATATATAAAACTGCATATTAGGCATGTGGACCTTGAGCAGTGACCAGCTGCTTGAAGGCTGATATCTCTGGTTCTGGGCATAGTAGAGACAAGTTGCTAGTGTCCATCGAAAGTGGAGAGTCACAGCTTTTGAAATGTACCCTCAGAAAAACTCTAAGTCATACAGAGCCCGAGATATCTAGCTGGGAATAGCAATCAACAGGCTTGGATGGGGACCACTGCTTTGAAGTCTGATATCTCTGGTTCCCTAGGGCCGATTTTCAAAAATCTGGTACCCCTGGAAAGAGGGCACCCTCAGCTATCAGCCTAGGGCCCTTATACTCCTGGGGCCCTTGGGCAAGAGCCCATTGAGCCCATATGAAAAGACGGCCCTGATGCCACATAATGACAAGAGAATAGCAAGGGTGTTTGTCTTATGAAAGGGTGTTTGTCTCATGCTAGAAGAAGGATTCTTAGAATAGACAAGGACTCGTGTTGTTATTTTAAGTTAGATAAGATGTTTCAGAACCCCCGGAATGTACCCACATATGGATAGATTGTGTGTTTAGTTTTGTATAAAGGACGGGGAATGTTAGGGGAATTTCGGAATCCACCTGAGAGGCTAGCAGACGTGCTGCGTGTGAATACCGAATTTCCCCTTGAGACGATCGTCCTGAGATTCCCCGATCCAGAGTGCTCAAGTGATGCTACAATACTCGGTAAGATATTGATGTAGTTTCTTGATATTATACCTATATTTATGATTATGTATTAATACCTGACGAAAATACTATAAGAACTAATAAATGATTTACTATTGAGACATAAAAGTGTTGTTTGTTTTGCTGCATTAAAGTGTAAGCCTGTTCTGGGCAACAGTGAGCGCAGAATGTATTGAGCAATCTCACACACCCTAGTTCTATACAGCAAGACATTTCCCCAATCCAGACTCCTTCCCCCATCCAGCCTCCTTCCCCCATCCAGCCGCCATCCCCACCTTCAGAATGGGCAGCAGAGGCCCTGGAGCCACTTCAGGGAGGTGATCAAGTGGCAGAGGAGAGTAAGTTCACACACATTGACATTTAATTTGTAACCTAATTTAACTTCACATTCTAATAAATGCAGTATTGTACTGGGCCCAATCTTGTGCCAAGGTAAAATGTTTGTCTTCTTCATCATGGTATGGATGTTGCATTTACATTTGTGTGAGGATCATTAGATGTACAGTGTCTACGTCTGCAATGTTTAGGCTGCCCACTCTAGGTCGACACTCATTATGTCAACAGGGTTGCCTGGACAACAGGGTTTCTATGTGCGACATTATCAGCAAAACAGTTAGACCTGAGTGGAGTTTAGTATGTTGTTTGACTTTTACACTTGTGCCTGGGTATTCCAATATTTGCACATTGAACTTGCTGCTTCACTTTGTTAGGAAGGCTAAGGACACAGTGATTTGTGTTGTGAAAGTTACACTCCAAACATTTTTTATTAAAAATTTTAAAACCTGTTTGACCTTATGTAGTAAGGCAGGCTTTCAGGGAGTGTGGGCATGCTAGGATATGTTGTCCTTCTGAAGATGTTGATATGCAGTGTGATGATGCAGGGCCAACCTCAAAAAATATAAGTCTGCTTCACTCCAGATGTGAATGAATCCCAGCATGGTGTTACATTTACTAAGATGGTAGTTCTATTTAAGATGGGATGTGGCCCATAGCAACCAATCAGATTATACTTTTCATTTATTTTGCACCTTCTACAAGATAATATGTGGAATTTGATTGGTTGCTATGGGCAACGTCCCATCTTAAATAGAACTCCCATATTAGTAAATGTACCCCATGGTGTGGTACACTTTGTAAAAAAAAAAAAAATTAACAATAACAAACATTGCTGAGCAGGCTTGTGTGTTGTTCTGCTACTGTTTTATCATTAAAACAGTCATGATGTAGTCACTTTGCCATTAAAGCAGGCCTGTCCAAACTGCGGCCCTCCAGCTGTTGAGAAACTACACATCCCAGCATGCCCTGACACAGCTTTAGCATTCTCTGACAGCAAAACTGGGTCAAGGCATGCTGGTATATGTAGTTTCAACTGGAGGGCCGCAGTTTGGACATGCCTGCATTAAAGTGTGCTTTGTGGCTTGCTTGTATAATAGGTAATGTGAGTAAGTTAGTAATGTTTATTTTGCCTCTTAATTTCAGATGTTGCAGTTGGAGATCCCACAACTTTTGCGGGCATTCTGGCCACCATGCGAACTAACCTGGAAGCCTTGCTGGCTAATGTGGACCAGCTACAAAAATGTTGTTAAAAAATAATCACCTGCACCGTGATCAAACAGTGGCGCATGTATGGTATACCTATTTTTCATTTACTGATGGCTGTAACACAGTAACTTTTATTCAGGAATCAGCTTTGCACTAATTATTTCAAACCACTAACCAGCTGGGAATAAGGATTTATTGTATATGATATTATCAATACACGTTCCAACAATCGGACTCACGGATATATGGACATAAGTATCTTTCAAGTTAACACTTATCCATATGGTTTAATATGAGCTGGAGAAGCTTTTGAGTAGCTCATATCAGTACAATTGACACATTGTTGGACATAAGTCTTATACAAAGTATCCGGTGTATTGGAAATAGAGTTTCAATTCCGGATCCTTGAGAAACAAGGAAAGTATGCGTATAAGTGGGATAGGTAGACCTACATTGTGCATATGTATGGAATCAATTTGCTTATAATCAGTGATTTATTGGATTTTATGGTGATATTGATATTTTTAAATTATATTAATATATGTTTATATACTGCCGGCCGGCAATAAATTTATAGTGATTTGAAGTTAGAAATAAAAATAAAAATCCACTTGGGTTGTGAATAGCGCTCTCTCGTTTGTGTTTTTTTTAGTTTTCATTTCAGGGACAAAAAACCAATTGCCCCTGAGAGAGCAGCTTACACATCCTTAGAATCATAGCGCCAGGAATTGTCTGGTTTTTTTACAGATAAGAGATGTTGTAATAACCAAATACATTACATGGCTTGTGGTATACTATATACACATTGCAGTACATCATTAGTTCCATATACAAACATAGCAAAAACACGTGTATATTATTTGGAAACTCGTAAAGCAATAAATGATTGTTATCTCAAGTCTGTACGTGAGTATATTATGAGTCACAATGTAATTTTGAAACATAACCTAACCAATTAAAGCAGGCAATTGCCTACAAGGAATAACATAAAAGAAAATAAAAATACATAGAAAATGAACAAAACAAGCACTCTAAAAATACAGAGGGTAGGGTGCACTGCATGTCGAGCAAGAATAATCAGGAGGAACAAGCTCTGGAGAGCCATGCCCAAAAAACATTGCTACTGGTCCAAAGAAGGCTGTAAAAGGTTATATTGGGGGTTCATGGGAGGAATATGCCAATTCTAACCAGGGGGACCATATTTTTTCAAATTTAGAACTGCCATTATTTTGCATGTAAACAAAGTGTTCTTTAGAGATAGAGTTGTTTGCTAGTGCCTTAAAGGAGGAAAAAGTGGGTCCCTTAGGAGCCATCCAGAGTTGTGCAATACACACCTTAGCCAGGGCACAGACATTGAAATTCCTCCCATCGGGACAAGGAATCTGAGCCTGCTATCCCAAGAACACATAATTTAGGAGTTAATGCTCTCAGGGGCATCCCAGTATTTTCCAGAACCGACCTGACCCGTGACCAAAAGGACTGTATAGTAGGGCATGTCCACACAAGATGCCAGAAGGTACCTCGAGCAACTGCACACTTAGGGCAAGCGTCAGAGCGTCCACTCAGAAACCCAGCAAGTCTAACCGGTGTCATATAGGTCCTATGAAATATAAAGAACTGGATCTGCTGGAATCTAAGGGATTTAGTAACAATACGTGGATACTCCATTCCAAGTTCCCATTCCTCCTCATCTATCGGGCCCAGGTCACTTCCCACTTCTCACGTAAGCGAGAGAGTGGGTCAGTATGATGTAAGGCAAGGAGATGTAGGTAGGAGAGAGAAATAGCTTTATTGTGACCCAGATTAAATACAAAAGTCTTAATAGGAAACAGGAGAATAATGGGAGGTTAGTCCCTGAAATGTGCCCGCAAAGCGTGTCAAAGTTGGAGGAAACTGTAAAAATACAAATACACTCTAAAAATACAGAGGGTAGGGTGCACTGCATGTCGAGCAAGAATAATCAGGAGGAACAAGCTCTGGAGAGCCATGCCCAAAAAACATTGCTACTGGTCCAAAGAAGGCTGTAAAAGGTTATATTGGGGGTTCATGGGAGGAATATGCCAATTCTAACCAGGGGGACCATATTTTTTCAAATTTAGAACTGCCATTATTTTGCATGTAAACAAAGTGTTCTTTAGAGATAGAGTTGTTTGCTAGTGCCTTAAAGGAGGAAAAAGTGGGTCCCTTAGGAGCCATCCAGAGTTGTGCAATACACACCTTAGCCAGGGCACAGACATTGAAATTCCTCCCATCGGGACAAGGAATCTGAGCCTGCTATCCCAAGAACACATAATTTAGGAGTTAATGCTCTCAGGGGCATCCCAGTATTTTCCAGAACCGACCTGACCCGTGACCAAAAGGACTGTATAGTAGGGCATGTCCACACAAGATGCCAGAAGGTACCTCGAGCAACTGCACACTTAGGGCAAGCGTCAGAGCGTCCACTCAGAAACCCAGCAAGTCTAACCGATGTCATATAGGTCCTATGAAATATAAAGAACTGGATCTGCTGGAATCTAAGGGATTTAGTAACAATACGTGGATACTCCATTCCAAGTTCCCATTCCTCCTCATCTATCGGGCCCAGGTCACTTCCCACTTCTCACGTAAGCGAGAGAGTGGGTCAGTATGATGTAAGGCAAGGAGATGTAGGTAGGAGAGAGAAATAGCTTTATTGTGACCCAGATTAAATACAAAAGTCTTAATAGGAAACAGGAGAATAATGGGAGGTTAGTCCCTGAAATGTGCCCGCAAAGCGTGTCAAAGTTGGAGGAAACTGTAAAAATACAAATTAGGTATACCATATTCATCCTTCAACTGCTGAAAAGATTTCAGTGTACCACCACTATAAGGTTGAGACACTGAAATCACAGATTTGGGGGCCCACACGCTACGTCCAGCAAGAGACTTCAGTTCAGGGAGCCAACAAGAGTACCAGAGGGGAGTATCTGGATCAAGGCCGTCAAACTTAGTGAGCACCTGCAACGCCTGCCAAATTTTCGCAACCTGGAAAACAATGGGAGGAGAGAACGGGGAAAAATTACCGCTTAACAAAACCTGCACAGGTGAAAACCCAGGGAAGTAACTGTGAAGAAATGCTACATGTAAGGACTGCACATCAGAATCCTGTAACCAAAGCCAGAGGTGTATAACAGTATAGTTGAAAGTAAGGAAGCGCCAGTCCGCCTTCTGCCCTAGGTCTGGTGAGAGTAGCTAACTGCAGTCAGGGTCGTCTGTTGGCCCAAATCAATGTAGAGAGAATACTATTACATTTCCTAAAAAATGTGGGAAATATATAGACAGGAGACTGAAAAAGTATATACAGAATCTTGGGCAACAATAACATCTTAACAAGATTGACCCTGCCGGTAACCTCCAATGGAAGTTTACACCAAGATTTAGACTTGCGTATAATTTGCTGCATTAACGGGTCAAGGTTTCAGGGGATGAAGTCAGAGGGATCATTAGTGATCTGAATGCCTAGGTACTTAAATTGTCCAGTCCAGCACAAGGGCAAGGAAATTTTGGGAGTAGCAGGAGGGGAGCCAAGCACTGGCATTTTGAATGACTTGGACCAATTTATGCGAAGGCCAGAAAATCTGCCAAACTCCTCTATCACCTTAAGAAGTTTTGGCATGGACACAGCATAGTCTTGCAAGAACAGCATCAAGTCGTCCACATAGAGGGCAATCTTATGAATGCTAGAGCCATTACATATACCAAGTATGCCGGGATGGGACCGAATAATGCACGCCAGGGGTTCGATGGCAATAGCGAAAAGTGTAGGAGAAAGGGGGCACCCCTGTCTAGTACCCAGGGACAAAGAAAAGGAGTCAGAAGTATATCAATTAACCGAGATACTCGCAAATGGTTGCTGATAAAGGAGTCTGGTCCAACGCACATAGTTTGGAACAAAGCCAATACCACGCATGACCTCCCACAAGTAAGGCCATTCCACGCTGTCAAAGGCTTTGGCCACGTCCAAACAGAGAGTATGACCAAATCGGAGGGGAAATCACGTGGGGCTTGAAGAACAGTGTAGAGGCGGCGTAGATTGATGGAGGTGGACATGCCAGGCATGAAGCCAGACTGATCCGAATGAATTATGGTTTTAATAACAGCATTAAGGGCTAGAATTTTTGCCAGGATCTTAGCATCAGTGCGGAAGAAAGAAATTGATCTATAAGACTCTAGGAGTCTGGAGTTCTTTACCAGGCTTCGGCAGCATGATGATAACAGCCACCCACAAAGAGGGGGGAAGCCTATTCAGAGCAAAAAGGTCTAGGTCAAGGAATGTAAAACGGGGGCAAAAATATTGACATGTTTTTTATATAATTCAATAGGGAGACCATCGCTTCCAGGGGCTTTGCCACCCGGAAAGGAGCCAATCATTACAGTTACCTCTTCAAGTGTTATGAGTGCATCTAGGAAAGCGCAAGCCTCAGGAGAGTTGAGGAAGAGCAATGGTAGAAAGGAATTGACAGAGCTCGAAGGCCAAGCAGGTTAAACTGGACTTATAAACATTGCTATAATAGGATAGAAATGGACGCACAATATCTGGTGTAGTGTCAATAATGGCACCGGAAGGGTCAATCACCTGTGTAATAGCGGTCCCAGGACGATCATAATGCACTAAATGGGCCAACAGACTGCCAGGCCTATCTGCTTGCATATAAATATTTTGAGCCCTAAACTAAGTGACCTAGAAGTCTTGTCCGACAGATGGGCCAACCAGGCCGACTGAGCCAGCAGCCAACGGGTTTTAGTGGTAGGCAAACTGTCAGTCAAATATTGTGTTTCTAGATCCCTACATTCGGTTTCCAGAGCCCTCTCAGTTGTCAGGGAAGCCATTTTAAGGGCAGCAATTCGCTTAATAAGTGTACCTCGCAGGTAGGCCTTGAATGAATCCCAGACCACAGTTACATGTGCAGACTAGGGAAGCCAATCCCGGGCCATTTTTTCAATCCCGGGTATTGGTATTGAAAAATGTCCAATCCCGGGATATCCGGGATTGGCTTTTACCTAGTTCGTCGCCCCCTCGCCCCACCCCGCCCCGCCTGCCCATATAACTCACCATATACCGAGGGCGGGCGGGATGGGAACATCCTGTGAACGCTGCTGGCGGCTCCCACAAGCAGCTGACAGCACAGCGTGACCTCTCACGCTGCGCTGGGGACCCGGAAGGAGGAAGCCGGGCAGCGTTTGAGCATCCTGTGGACGCTCAACGCTGATCCCTCAATCCCCGGGATTGGAGCTTCCAATCCCGGGATTAAATCCCGGCCATTTTTGGGCCTAAATCCCGGGATCCCGCCGATCCCGATCCCGGGATTGCCCACCCTAGTGCAGACCCAGTATTAACAGCAAAGTATCCCTCCCATTACCTCTCCAGATCAGGACCATCATTCATCTGAAGCAACCAGGACGGGTGCAGTTTCCAATAGGACTGTCCCTTCTGGCACATAACATTAAATGACAACAACAAGGGTGAGTGGTCGGAAATACCTCTGGCCTCATAGTGTATATCAGTGAGTGTAGGTAGTAGAGCAGGAGAGACCAGGGCCAGGTTAATTCTGGAAAAATAGCCGTGGGTTTTAGAAAAGCAGGAGAACTGTCGAAGTGAAGGGTGGCGGCTTCTCCAGGCATCCACCCACCCCAAACTAGCAATGTAATCAGCAAACTTGGAGGGGCCGCCACCAGCCATATCAGAGAGGGGTGTCTCCCTTTTGTCCAGTAAGGGGTCTAAAAGGTTGTTAAAGTCCCCTAAGCATAGACAGGAGTATGGGGAGAGGAGGCTATAACAGTAGCAGCCTTCTGTAAAATTTTGTATGCAAAAGGAGGGGGAATATAAATTGCTAGTATAAAGAAGTGTCGAGAACACAATTTACACTCAATAAATACAAATCTGCCGCGGGAGTCAGTCTTGATCGAGAGTAATTCAAATTGTACAGTTTTCTTAATCAAGACTGAGACCCCCCTTGAAAAAGAGGAGTGGGAGGCGTGGTACGCCCACCCAACCCAAGGTCGACGGAGTGACAACAGTCTATTTCCATCCAAATAAGTCTCACTAAGGCAAGCAATGTCTGGGTCATATTTCTTGACCATTTCCAATACTAGAGAGCGTTTTACCTTATTATTAATGCCCCGGACATTCCACGCTAAGAATTTGAAATCATGCATAATACAGATGACACAATATAAGTCTGAAGGAGAACAGGAGTAATCGTCCCCTGAAGTAAGCAACCAGCAGGAAACACAATATGGTGGTGAAGACCAGCAGCAAGGTTAACAACAAAATTATTAGGTATTCTAGAGATATTATTCTCGCATAATAGAAGCGTCTATGAATAGAGAACAAGTATGGGTGCAGGGTACATAAGACATCACAGTGCTCTAAAACTAAACCAGCAGTAGTCTCCAATGAACAGCGGGCTATATCCTTGACAGAGCAAATCCAATATCGCAAACATAGCAAATGCGCAAGAAAAATGCACCAGTATACAGTTATATTAGAAAGAGCAGTGCACTCATATGAAAAACAAAAAACTAAAACAAAGATAAAAATAGAGAGAAAAAAAACATTTCCCAACTACCCCCCTCCCCGTTTACTTTCCCAAAGAGTGGCATACTTGGATCCCGAAACTAAACCCTCAATACACAGTTGAACCTAGCGTATAACTATGGATGAGGCGATAACCTGAGAACCTGAGAACCAAACCACCAAAGCACGGTGGCTCCCCGAACATATAGTTGTATATCCAGGACACTTTATAACAAAAATAATAAAACAGATACAGGATACTAGTCCAGAGCTAGCTGTCCAGCACCCGGCGCATAGCGATCCAGCCATGCAGCCACCTCTCGAGGAGAATTGAAGGTTACGAAGGCAACGTTTAACTGGGAGGAACTGGGCTCGGTCCTTTTGTATATCCACTGCAAAGTCGGGAAATGCAGAAACCCTGACGAAGGACAGAATCACGGTCTCTGTAGTGTAAAAAACGTGCAATAAATGTGCGCGGAGGAGTGCCAAGGGGTAGGGGCCTGGAAGGTACCCTGTGGGCGCACTCCACTCTAAACTGTGGAGTAAAGGAGACAGCTCAAAAAAATTCCTTAAGCCAGGACTCCAGAAACTCTTCAGGATTGGAGCCCTCTTCCTTTTCAGGGAGGCCCACGAACCTGACGTTGTCTCTGTGCAGACGCCCCTCCATATCTAAGAGCTTAGCTTGGATCAAGGAGACTTAATGTGAAAGCTTGGAGACATTCTGCTGTAGGGGACCGCAGGAGTCTTCAAGGGTGGAAACACGAGTCTCAACTTCCCCAACTCGTTCATGGATACATTGCACATCATGTCGCAGCAGTGAGAGATCACACTGTACTTTCTCAATTTTGTCAGACAGGCATTTTTCACTACCCACAATAGCTTCCAGCACCTGCTGGATAGAGGGGGTCGAGGAGGATGCTGAAGCGCAAGAGTCCGCCCCAGAGGGGGGGTTGGGTTGAACAGGTTGTTGAGGCACAGGAGGGGAGCCAGATTCCTGGGTGGCAGGCTGTCTGGCAAACTTTTCCAGCTTGGCAGCCGCTGCACGGTCACGATCCTTCACCATTATGCATAAGTACAGTTAACTAAACTGGCACAGGGAGAGCAGGCAGGAGCGTGGGGCACAGGCGTGGGCACTCCCAATAGGAAACAAAGCTGCTGGTGTGTTGCAGGAGCAGAGGTAGTCAAATACAGCACCACACACTTGAGAATATAATGAATAATAAAGAGAGGATAGAGCAAGTGGCAGAGCACAGTGTACTCACTGAAGTCAGAGATAGCAATTCACCACAGGCATATAATATCACAGCTTCTCCTCAGAGGCAGCATCCACGTGTAGAACTGGATATAACAGTGTGCTATGTGGGTTCCCAAGATGGCTGCCGGACTTTCAGGACTTCCCCACAGCAGCAGCAAGCAGCGCCCACAGGCAGGGTGTAAGCCGCACTAGGTCGCCTACCACCAGCACCAGCGCCGGATAACACCAGACACCGCCGCGGGGATCAGGAGCCGACCGCCAGGGACGCGCAACCGGAAGTCCAACCGTGCCCTGGGGACAGGCGGGAGGCACAGGCCACGGCACTGAGAAGTCAGCTGTCGCTCTCTGCAGAGGCTCAGAGGGGTCCGCGGGACGTCACCGGCTGCTCAATTGGGTAAGGGCACAGAGTGGGCAGAAAAGAGCCGCTGGATATGGGTCTGGATGGGCAATCAGGATCTTGGGCCGGGGAGCTCCGGAAAACTGCTTCCTACTCCCTTGCTGCCGTGGCCATGCCCCCGTAAAAAGTGCATTTTATGTGACATTGTACATTGGAAAAATAGCTGGCCTCTTTTCTGTTCCCTAAGAATCCATGGCAGCAGCCTTGAAGGAGAACCAAGCAGCAGACACAATTTCCATCAATTTAGCATGAAAAATTTAATCTGTAAGCAGTTTCCTTATTTGGGGACCAACAAATACTGTATGCCTACTTTTACCTTTCCTTTAGATAACTGAAAGCCAACTTATATGTAAAGCGGAGGTAAACTGATTTTATGCGGCTCAACCAATGGAGTGTACTCTACGTTTTTCTTTCCAGCAATAAAAGTTTCTCTCTCTGCCCATTCTTTGTGATATAGGCCCAAATGTATTAAGCCTTAAAAAGTGATTAAGTGGAGAGTGATACAGAGAGGTAAAGTACCAACCAACCAGCTTCTGTAATTTTTCAAACACATCCTATAACATGGCAGGTAGGAAGCCAATACTTTATCACTCTTCACTTTATCACTTTTTAAGGGTTAATACATTTTGGCCATAGTGGGACATGACCCATCCAACACTAAGAGGAGGGTTCTGCGCCAGGACCAGCACATGGAGAAAAAGGGGGATTCTGATGACATAGAGGATGAGGAGACTGGGCAGAATGCGTACCCCATGGCGCAGACAGAAGGGAATCTTGCAGAGCACTTACTGTATTAAATACTTTAGTTTTCTAATTTAGATTTTTTAAAATATCTAAAAAAAATTTAGATTGGATTCCATGCACAAAATTACCAGAGGTTCCCTTAATTTCCATCAGCTTCTAAAGGTTTGTTTGGAGGCTGCCATGCTGCTGGATTTTCCATCCTGCACAACAGCCGAACTTGGACTTTTTTAAAAGGGGCAATCACATTCAAGGCATGGTTTTGCTTTGAAAGTGATTGCCCCTTTAAAAAAAACTCTGAGTTTGTCTGGCATCCCAAACTCAGGCGTCATTACATCGGCACCATGTCTGTAAAAGTATTATCTCATCAATCTACAATACTGAGTGTCACCCTTGACGCTCAGTACATTCATGGGATCCAGTGAGAGGGAGACTAGTTAGGACCCATTTCTGATAATTGTGTTGGGAGAAGGGATGAAATAGCCACTAGCACAATGTGTACTTAGCTGGCATTATACAACTGATTAAATGTTCCCTACTACTAATTTGAACTGTTACACATTAGCATATATGGTGGACCTAGGGTTTCCAGTTCATCCCTTAAATGAGGGACACATGAATTTCACAGATTCTATGGCTGGCTGACTACAAGTCTCTATTTCACCTGTTTTTATTTAGCCACAGAACCATGTGTAATCTCTTTGATAAGCAACCCAAATTTGACAAGATCTGGGTCTCATGGGTTACTAATTGTTACTTGAGCCTCTAAGATAAAGATTTCTACCAACTTTATGCATCACTTCATTTGGATCCCCTGTTTCCCCTGTTAGGGGCCTATTTACCAAAATAAATATGCGGAATATACCCTAAAATACTAATTTTCAGGAGATATCTGCAAATTTGCATTATCCCCTGGATGTATCTTGGAGAGATCTGCGGCGATCCCCTATTTTTGATCACAATAGCAGACCCAAGCCCTCATAGGTTTCTATGAGGGGCTGCTATTTCTGACATTTACCAAACTCCAGAATGCAAAGCATTTTAGAGCTTGGCTTTAGCAATTGTAGCCTATGCGTTACTCTCCCCGCAAAAGTTACCAGGAGAGGGATCTTCCAGGTTCCTCCACAAAAATGGCCATATTCAGTAGGATATCAGTGGTCCAGCAGCACAATATAAACTGAATGCTGCTTCACACATTGCAGGAATGGGCTCTTATCGGAGCCTCTGTCTTTGCGTGTCATTATTAATACATCTGGGGCATACACAATTTCTTATAGTGCTGATAACAAATTTTGATTATTGGACAAAATCCTGTTAATCAATAAATGGGCTCCTTAGAGAGCTATTACTATGAATGTATACTTATGTTACTTAAATATCTTGTCCCATGCTTCCAGTCACTTTAAACAATGCTATGATGTTTTGTGGTTTATGCCTTGCAGTACTGTTACTGGAGATTTCTGTCCAAAAACACTGTTTAACCTTACACTAGAATAGTGCAACACTATATCAACTAGTAAGGACTTTTAATTTGTTCCTTGGATTCTAAATCTTAGGAAAATTTTTGGGATATTTTAATTATTTAAAATGTACTTGGCAGTTAAAGATGTAGCAAACACCTCCTCCCTCTTACTGGACCCACCCAAAAGGAAAGTAAACAATATCTATCTCTTTAAATGTCTATTTATGGGTCTGGTCTTGATCTATCTACTGATGTTCTATGATTCTACTGTAATTTGCCAATAGAATTTTGGGCTATATATAATTTCAGAATTGTAGATTTAACCCAGATACTGTATAAAGTTTGTATTACCCAGGTCACAGCATATGTATATAGCAGGAACCTCCGCTGAGCTTTCTCTTATCCGGATTAGCTCTAAAATGTTTTAGCTATATTTGATTGTCAAAAACCTGCTAGGAAAACCAACATAATAGGAGTCCTAGGGAAGGGACAGAAAACATAGTACTATTATTGCACCATTATAGGGAATTGAATTAGTAAAATAATAACTCTACCACCAGTCCCGTGGCACCTACGAGTGCAACAACTACAGCAGAC
Source organism: Pseudophryne corroboree (assembly GCF_028390025.1). NCBI lineage: Eukaryota > Metazoa > Chordata > Amphibia > Anura > Myobatrachidae > Pseudophryne > Pseudophryne corroboree. The sequence goes on along the minus strand of NC_086448.1, from coordinate 148,390,388 downwards.
CCAAATGGCTACCGCCACCAAAAACAAAACAAAAAACCCCAAAAGGGTGGAAACACTAATAAATGTATATTTGTTTTTATATTTTAATGTTCAGCTTTTAAAAAAAACAGATACTGTAGTATTTACTAGAGATGAGCGGGTTCGGATGCCTGAGATCCGAACCGTACCGAACCTCCCTACCCGAGTCAGGATCCGAGTCAGGCTCAGGTTTTCCTGCCTGACTTGGAAACCAGAACGAGGCAAAACGTCATCATCCCGCTGTCGTATTCTCGCAGGATTTGGATTCCATATAAGGAGCTGAGCGTCGCCGCCATTTTCACTCCAGTCTCGGAGAGTGTAGTGAGAGGATGTGTCTCCGTCCTCAGTGTCTGTGTGGGCGGGAAAGTGGGGTGGCGATTCCAGTGCTGTCTTGTGCTGCTCAGTCCAGTGTAGTGTCTTATGCTGCATCAGTCCAGCCAGTCACAGTGGTGGTGTCCTCTGCTGCTATATGTCCTCAGTGCTGCTGTATAAGTCCCTTGCAGTTTTGCTGTGTTGTCTTGCATCAGACCAGGGGTAGTGTCTTGTACAGCATCAGTCCAGTGACCAGTCACAGTGGTGGTGTCCCCTGCTGCCATATATCTGAGGTAGCTGTATAAATCCCTTTCAGTGGTGCTGTGTTGTCTTGTATCAGACCAGGGGTAGTGTCTTGTACAGCATCAGTACAGTGACCAGTCACAGTGGTGGTGTCCCCTGCTGCCATATATCTGAGGTAGCTGTATAAGTCCCTTTCAGTGGTGCTGTGTTGTCTTGCATCAGACCAGGGGTAGTGTCTTGTACAGCATCAGTCCAGTGACCAGTCACAGTGGTGGTGTCCTCTGCTGCCATATATCCAGTGTTACTGGCGTATAATTCCCGTGATACTGGCGTATAATTCCCGTGATACTGGCGTATAATTCCAGTGATATTGCCGTATAATTCCAGTGATATTGCTGTATAATTCCTGTGATACTGGCATATAATTCCAGTGATATTGCCGTTTAATTCCCGTGATACTGGCGTATAATTCCAGTGATATTGCTGTATAATTCCTGTGATACTGGCGTATAATTCCCGTGATACTGGCATATAATTCCAGTGATATTGCCGTATAATTCCTGTGATATTGCCGTATAATTACCGTGATACTGGCGTATAATTTCAGTGATATTGCCGTATAATTCCAGTGATATTGCCGTATAATTCCTGTGATACTGCCGTATAATTCCAGTGATATTGCCGTATAATTCCCGTGATACTGGAGTATAATTCCAGTGATATTGCCACATAATTCCTGTGATATTGCCGTATAATTCCTGTGATACTGCCGTATAATTCCAGTGATCCTGTCGTATAAATCCAATGATCCTGCCGTATAATTACAGTGATCCTGCTGTATAAATCCAGTGATCCTGCCGTATAATTTCAGTGGTACTGGCGTATAAGTCCAGTCCAGTGATACTGGTGTATATATATATATATATATATATATATGTATACCCTGTTGCAAAGTGGATTACTGAGGCCATAACAACTATGCTGGTGTTAGACATGCATCCGGTATCCGCCATTAGTGCAGTGGGACTGCAGTGCCAACCCTAGAAGGGCCAGGTGTTTGTGCCGCACACTTGTGCTGCTTAGCTTAGTCATACAGCTACCTCATTGCCCTCTTTTACTTCTTGGCATGATGTGCTGTTTGGGTACTATTTTTTTTTAAGTGCCCTCCTGTCTGACACTGCAGTGCCACTCCTAGATGGGCCAATTGTTTGTGTAGCTTAGCTTAGTCGTACAGCTACCTCATTGCACCTCTTTTACTTCTTTGCCTGATGTGCTGTTTGGGAACTAGTTTTTTTTAAGTGCCATCCTGTCTGCCACTGCAGTGCCACTCCTAGATGGGCCAGGTGTTTGTGTCGCACACTTGTGTCGCTTAGATTTGTCATACAGCTACCTCATTGCACCTCTTTTACTTCTTTACATGATGTGCTGTTTGGGGCCTAGTTTTTTTTTAAGTGCCATCCTGTCTACCACTGCAGTGCCACTCCTAGATGGGCCAGGTGTTTGTGCCGCACATTTGTGTCGCTTAGCTTAGTCATACAGCCACCTCGGTGCAACCTTTTGGCCTAAAAACAATATTGTGAGGTGTTCAGAATAGCCTGGAAATGAGTGGAAATGAATGTTATTGAGGTTAATAATACCGTAGGATCAAAATTACCTCCAAATTCTGCGATTTTAGCTGTTTTTATGTTTTTTCAAAAATCATCCAAAACCAAAACACGAAAGGGTGGTTTTGGCAAAACCAACCCAAAACCAAAACACGAGCGGGGAATTAGAACCAAAACCAAAACAAAAAACACGAAAAGTGCCTGCCGCACATCTCTAATTTACACACACACACACACACACACACACACACACAACTGCCACACAGTGTAATATAGCGCTCCTTTTTAACTTATAAATAGTAAAATAATTATATAAAGTGGAAACTTCATTTATAGGCTTCAAAATGAAAACTATGTTAGTAGCCTTACAGACAAGCTAGTGCATGCATTGAAGGGTACTGTAGTAAATTCTTCTTTAATACAACTGTATAGATTTACACAAACACACTCACCAGACACAGAAAACACAGAACAAGAGAATGGAACACATTATATCATATATTCTACAGAGCATCAATGAGTAAAGGCATGAGAGATGACCTAGGGCAGTGATGGTGAATGTGACAAATCTAGCCTTCAGCATGGAAAAGAAATAAACAAGTAGGGGCAAACAGTAAAGAAAGGAGGTGGGAAATGTCTGTGAGAAGACCAGAAAGGGTAGGGTAACAAGGATAACAAACTTTGACATAATCCATTCTGAATCAATCCAGACAACGATCTAATATAATATATAGAAGTGGATACAAAAACCTAAAGTTGATTAGCAGAGAACATCCAAGCAGGTTGGCTAATCAGATGCAGTGTGCGCAGAGATGTAACATAGTGTGGGTATTTTTCTGAAAGTGATTGCATATAGAGACGTTGAATTGCTCACACTGGCGGCTATACTCAGATGGATGGTCAGCGTATAGCATAGGGCTGGTGAAAGTTTCAATGGTGCGACCGATGGTGGCATCTAAAGATGCACAAAGCATGATTGCAGCATCTGTAGACACTGAAAGTGGGCATCTCAGTCCTTGCATATTTAGATGCATGAATGTACACCAGGGAAGGGCACTGTAGCGTCATTAGCATAAAGTCACAGCTGCATCTGCAGCGAAGACATAAGGCAGGCCGCAACTGACTACAAATCAGAATCGGACCCTATGAGGAGGAATCCTACCCCCTCAACAGACCCTGCTCATTATAGGCTCTTCCATATCCAGCTCATAATGGCTTTGCCGCGGCAGTACGTGCATATTGGATGCACCTAGTCGCACCGGCGCCCATCTGCAACCAGCTGTGGCAATTGGCACTCAATACATTTTCAATTTGGCGCAGGTGTGACTAGGACGCATGCGCACACCGGGCCTGCGCACGGTCACGGCAAGCGAGGTGCATTTGCACCTAGATGTAGCCACGATGAATATGGCTACATCTATAAATCTTCTGGACTTGTTTTTTTTATCCCAATAACCAAGTGACCAGTGTACCCCTCTTTTAGCTTGATTTACAAAGCAGTAAATGAAAACAGCAAGGTTTCATCTACAGTTATACCTTTTTCACATTGCATCTCGGACCTGGGATATTGCCAGGGATACCCAGGTTGTGTGTCAGTGTAAAAGGGTCAACCCAGGTTATGACTCCCCAATCATCGAACCCTGGTCATGACCAGGGTTGAACCTGGTACCAGGCCCGGCGCTACCCGCTCAGCAAAGGGATGCAGTGCAGGTAGGCGCCGGGCAGGAGAGGCGCCTTCACTGCTCTGCATCCCAGCTGAAGCGCCGTCCTGTCCCCCCTGCTGCTGCTGCTGCTGCTGCGCCTGCCCTGTCACACTGACAGGCAGCCACAGCAGCGCCGGCAGCATGAAGCCTTCTCCTCTCTCCCCTGTGACAGGGAGAGGAGTGTCAGCGATCGTTCGGCCGAAAAGGGGCGGAGATACACGGACCAAGGGGGCGGAGCTACACAGGATCATGCTATTGAAGATCTGGCCAGCACAACTGTGGTAAGTGGATGTAAAAAGAGTGAGAGAGAAAGTGTGTGTGTGTGTATTTATGTATATACTGTATTTATGTGTGTATCTGTATGCAGAGCCGTCATGTGTAAAAAGGGGATGCTGTCTGCCGTAATGTGTAATAAGGGGGATGCTGTCTGCCGTAATGTGTAAAAAGGGGGCGCTGTCTGCCGTAGTGTGTAAAAAGGGGACACTGTCTGCCGTAATGTGTAAAAAGGGCTCTACCTGGTGTAGTGGCGCTGCTGTGCGGCGTAGTTTGAATAATGGAGACTACTATAATATGTAATATGAATTGGTGTTCTTTTGTGGCCACACCCCTTCCCCATGAAGCCACGCCCCTAATTTTTTTGCGCGCGCCTGCGGCGCGTAGTGCCCCTGCTCTACATACAGGGAGGCCGCCAATGCCCTTTCTTGCACACAGCGCTAAAATGTCTAGTTACGGCACTGTCTGTGTGTAGGGCCGTAACTAGCGCTGCACAGGGTGTGTATGGGCAGAGAGTTCACATCCATAGGCTTACACAGATCTCCTGCAGCTCAGGGGCCCAAGAGGCCATGGTAACCCTCCGGCCCTGCATGTAAAGTATGGGAGGGCGCAAATTGATATTTTGCAGGAGGGCGCCGAACACCCTAGCACCGGCCCTGCCTGGTACCAATCCAGGTTGGTAAAAGGTGTGACATAGGTTACTCTACCCAGATTTCGATAATGCATGTGTATGCATAACTTTAACTTGGGTCGACCCTGTTCACACCGAAACACAACCCAGGTTGCATTGGCAATATCAGACCTAAATATGGGTCCTTGCCTCGGTGTGAAAGGGCCTGATATGGGTATCAACACAGCTTGAAACCGTGTTGATGATTCCAGATTGGACTCGGGATTTAGGTGTGAAAGGGGTATTAGACATGTAAACCTCCAGCTAAAAACAGGAATAATTATATGGTTCTTTATGCAGCTCATCACAATAAGATCAGGGAAGACTCAACCCTGATTATTTTGGTCTGCAAATATAGGTTTTGGCAACCCATGGCAAAATATAGTTTTTAAAACTTTGTATATTATGTTACATTTAAAAAACATACTCTTCCATATACACCTCATCTACCATCAAATTCCCCCACATCCCCCTGATACTGAAAGCCATCACACATACCCTTTAATGCCATGATACTCCTCCAGATGCTCCTTATATGCCATCAAACCCTTCCACGTGTCCCTTATATGCAATCAGAGTTCTCCACTTGTCCCTAATACTGGAACAAGAGTTCTCAACTTGTCCCTTGTCCTGTGTGCCATCAGAAACCTCCAGATGCAACCCGTTCCCTCGGAACTAAATGCTCATCCACAATACCACTTTAAAGTATCAGATAGCTCAACAGATGAATGCAACCTACATCCTCCAAAACTACAAAAAATACATGTTTTTCTGCACAGTGCCATAAGTAGACATTTTGGTGCCCTATGCTAGAAAAAGAATTGGTGCCCCTCTTGCACCATATTTAAAATAGAGACACTGCGCACTGAAGGCACGCGTCAAAAATATAAAGGGAGTAATTTTATGTGTAAGGGTCGTGGCCACAGAACAGTACCAATTCACATTACACAGCACAGTAGTGTCCGTTAATCACATTACACCACACAGTAGTACCCCTTACACACATTACACCACAGTAGAGGCCTTGATACACATTATGCCAGGTAGTGCCCCAATTATTCCAGGTAGAGCCCCTGATACACATTATGCCAGGAAGAGCCCATGATACACATTATGTGAGGTAGAGCCCACATTATGCCAGGTAGAGCCCCTGATACATGTTACACCAGGTAGAGCCCCTGATACATATTACACCAGGTAGAGCCTACATTATGCCAGGAAGAGCCCCAATACACATTACGCCAGGTAGAACCCACAATATTCCAGGTAGAGCCCCTGATACATATTACGCCAGGTAAAGCCCCTGATACATATTACACCAGGTAGAGCCCACATTATGCCAGACAGAGCCCCTGATACACATTACATCAGGTAGAGCCCACATTATGCCAGGCAGAGCCCCTGATACACATTACGTGAGGTAGAGCCCCTGATACACATTACGCCAGGGAGAAAGAGTGAGTGAGTGTGTGTGTGTGTTTCTGTGTGTCCATTCCACTTTACATACTATACAGCTATAGAAGGGAAGCTGGAAGCTAGGAGGAGCACAGCGTCACAAGCTACAGTGCTGCCCGCCTATAATAACTAGCTAGCCACTGCAACTACTACCTCTGACAGACATTGTGGCGCCAAACTATGGGTATTGCTGGTGGTCCTGCACCCACATTGTATTTGTGCTGTGTACCAGGCACCACTGGCACACACCTAGTTATGGCCTTATTTTTGCAGTATCAAAAGACATTACTGTTGTAGATGTCTTTTATTCAACATCCATGAAAAAGGCCATAAGGCAATGTTTTTACATGCAGATAAGAAAATACAAATATGGGGCAAATACATTGTAACAGGATCCTGTCATACACAAGATCTGCAAACAGATGCTTCCAAGTCTGTTATCCCATAAAAAAGGAATGTGATGGAAATTGAATTGCTCCGCCAGGCTGTGACTGACACATGCCAGAGATTTATTGGAGAAACTTGTGAAGCTGAAGTATATGTATGTGCCATCAGACATTGGCTGAGATGTAATGTTTTCAGAAATGAGCAACGTTTACAGAAATAGCCGCAAAAGTCGGACAACTGTCCTGTATAAATGCACATGACCAGTGAAATGTTTCCCCCCCTGGATCTAACAAATGAGACTTAGATGAAACAATTCCAACGAAAGGTCTCATCTAAATATAAAGGGCCTGATTCCGAGTTGGACACAAAGTGGCTGTAATTTCGTGAAACCGCAGAAGCCAGATTTACTACCTTATGTCATAGGGCTAATGCAGTATTGTCTAGATTAATAACAGCAATGCACTGTAGAAAATACACCATAGTCATGTACAGTACAATTTATTATATGTTTAATGTATAATTTGAATGCGCAGTCTGGAACCTGATCCTTAAGGGCCCCATACACTACAACGATATGTCTGAGGCTGAAGTCAGAGGTGATTTCCCTTGAACTCTCCCGGGAGCTTCCCGGGAGTGGTTCCATACGATTCCATACGATTTGGTACATTTTGCATGCGGTATGTCGTATGTGATCCCAGCCATGCCTGCAGAAACCAACATATCATGAGTGCAGCACTAACGATCTAGGGAAGCCCATACGACCCTCACGGGAATGCGCATCGGATCAGAAACACATCCAAATGCCCGATTTCACCCGATATATTGGCCCAAATGCCTGAAATTGGATGAAGTCAGGCATTATCGTTAGAGTGTATTTGACCCTTTAGAGGAGGAAGAGGCCCTCAGGTGGTAAGGCATGCCGGGGACTCTGGCTGCACCAATGGTCTGCAGATGCGGAATCCAAGAGAAGTGTGGAGAACCTACCCTTCACAGGTCAGGCTCTATTTGGGGAAGCTTTGGATGCGTGGATCTCCAAGGCAACCGCGAGTAAGTCAACCTTTCTTCGCTCAGCCACTCAGACACCAAAGAAATCTTTTTCTGCATCTGCTATGCAGTCCTTTCGGACCGCAAAGGTTAAGAAGTCCAAAGCCCCTACCACTTTCTTCAGAGGTGGTCGGGGAAAATCCAACAGAAGCCTGGCTCTGTTTCCTCAAAATCCTCAGCATGACAGTGGACCTCCCAGCCTGGAGAGCGGGCAGGTGGGAGCAAGACTCAAACTTTTCAGTCACGTCTGGGCATCATCCGGCCTGGATCCCTGGGTACAGGATATTGTGTCCCAGGGGTACAGATGGGAATTTCAAGAGCATCCACCTCACAGATTCTTCAAATCAGGCTTACCAGTTTTGCTGACAGAATGGGCTATGCTACAGGAAGCCATTCAAAAATTGGAAAGGTCAAATGTCATTGTTACGGTTCCACCTCACCTGGAAAGCAAGGGTTACTATTCAAACCTATTTGTGGTACCGAAACCGGATGGTTCGGTCAGACCAATTTTGAACCTGAAGTCATGAAACCCTTATTTGAGGGAATTCAAGTTCAAAATGGAGTCTCTAAGAGCGGTGATCCCTGGCCTGGAGGAGGGGGAATTCCTGGTATCCCTGGATATCAAGGATGCGTTCCTTCACATTCCAATCTGGCCGCCTCACCAGGCTTATCTAAGATTTGCACTGCTGGACTGTTGTCGAAGTCAGAAAATATTACAAAACACACATTATAGACAAACACCACATAGGTGGCCTCCGTGTGCGTGCGTGTTCGGCTGTGCATGCACATATTCGCAAATTGTGTATGGTCGCTCCCGCGGTCCTGCGCGGTTTGAGCGTGGTATGAGTAATTACAGTGGAGTTTGTACTCTCATGGAAAAGCCACAAAGACATATCATGAATCTAATATATATATTGTATAAATCCCACACTGTCTGCTTTTTCTTCTAAATAGCATGAAGATCAGTCACACATAAATTAAAACTCACAGAGACTAAAATACAATGGCCTTATTTACACTAAGCTTTGAAATTCTATGAAGAAGGCAAACACCTTTGTTTACTAGGATATCCGAGTTTCTATTTAAAACAATGAGTACTGGATTGTCATTGTCTCACCTGTAGACAAAAACAAACAAAGAGACAATACCCAGGAACCGAGGCTGTTAGAAAATCATTTAACAATAGCTAACCAAAACACAAAACCAGACATTTAGAAATCTAAGATATTAACATTCATAGTCTAACCTCATGGAGATGTGTGTGTTTGTTTGTATATATATATATATATATATATATATATATATATGCAGACAGGATCAAGGCGGCACTCAAAGACTTGCACAGGTAGTGAAAAAGGCATCCGAGCAGGGATGCTGTTTTTAATAAGTGTTATGTTTCGGGGACGTATCCCCTTCCTCAGACAGTGATACAGTGCATTAATACAGATATAAATACAAGAATCAATTAGTGCCACTTACCCCCCTTCCATCACTCACAGCTGCGTGCATCGCAGTGCTCCAGACTTCCCCCGCCCGACACTTCCGGTCTCTGCGTCACCACAGGTCAGGAAGTGACGTACATGGGCCGGTCGGTTGCCATGACGACGCGCCGTGAGCTGTCACATAGAAAGCAATGAACCATAAGCGATAAATGGATTTAAAACATCTAGATACTAGATAAATATACTACATTTTTTTAAAAACACATTGTGATTTGCAACCAAAACATGACATACATAAAAATTGCGCTAAATATAAGCTCGAGTATGCCTGGAAAGTGAAAAAAAGAGTGACAAAAAACATGCAATATACTAATATAGTACATACACTGGACAATGTGGGACCCCAACCTGGGATATGACATAACATTACACAAAGGTAATTTATGTGTGTCACCTTATTCGTATAATCAATATTGGATGAAATTTAGAACAATTACCAGCATATATCGTGCCCTTACCAAACATAACAAAACCTTACCCATAGGCCGTTATATACAGGCGAATGAGTATATGCTCTAACAATGCCTGCTACTAAACATGATGAACTGATCATGCCTGAAACTATATAGATAATTGGTTGCCACCCTCAGGACACAATTACAAAAAGTTAATGAGTCCTAAGGATTCATTTAGACCCCTTGGTGCCATACAGTCGAGTTTAAAAATCCATTTGGATTCTAATTGAAGCAATCTCTTGCCCTTATCACCACCCCGTATAGAGGCTGGGACATGATCTATTGCTTTGTACCTAAGGCTGGCCAAATTATGTCGCTGGGAGGCAAAATGACGGGCCACCGGCTGATCGCTTGTGCCTGATATTAATGCTGCCCGTATAGTGGACCTGTGTTGTGTAAGTCGCACTTTGAGCTGACATTCGGTTTTCCCGACATAGTAGAGCCCGCAGGGGCATACTATGACGTAAATTACAAACCTTGTAGTGCATGTTAATGGCCACCTGATTTTAAGCCGCTTGCCAGTCTGTGGATGCGGTATGGTGTCGCCAATAAGCATGTAGGAACAGGTTGTACATCCTAGGCATTTGAAACACCCATTTTTTCTACTTAGAAAGTTACTGGGTGCTCTTGGTTGGCAGAAGCCTGTTACATCAGTTTTAACAACCATATCTTTAATGTTTCTACTGCGAGAATAACTGAGCATCAATCTGTGGTTATGGAAACATTTCAGATCGGGATCTGAAGTTACCATTTGCCAAAGATCCTTCGCCTGTCTAGAAATCACAGGGCTGCTAGTGTTGTATTCATTAACCCAGGGTGTCACGGCTTTAGCAATATCTTTAGCTTTCCTCCTATTTTTCTGGGCAACATTGAGTTTAGCCCTCTCACATGCTTTGTTTAACTCGGATTTAGCATAACCTCTATCACAGAAATTATTGATCATTTCTCCCAATTGTACATCCCTCATAGCTGGGTCTGAGTTATTTCTACAAACCCTAATAAACTGCAGATATGGCAGACTACGTATAATAGCCTTGGGATGGAAACTGTCTGCATGGAGAATTGTATTCCTATCAGTAGGTTTTTTATATAACGAGGTAAGTATCTTACCATCCCTTAATTGGATCAGAACATCAAGGTAACATACCTCCGTTTTGCTGGCAGTGAGAGTAAGTTTAATGGGGCTGCTAGACTGGTTCTGTTCGTCAATAATCTCTGTCAGCATGGTCAGATCTTTATTCCATATAATTAGGAGATCATCAATATATCTATAATATAATGATATGGCCCCTGATATTTCCACATTTTCAAAAAACAGACTCCTTTCTACCTCCCACATGTAACAATTGGCGAAAGATGGAGCCACCGGCGAGCCCATAGAGCAACCGGTCAGTTGTTTAAAGAAACACCCATTAAATAAAAATAAATTATGATCCAATGCAAATGCCAATAACTCTTATTGGCATTTACATTGGATCATAATTTCTTTTTATTTAATGGGTGTTTCTTTAAACAACTGACCGGTTGCTCTATGGGCTCACCGGTGGCTCCATCTTTCGCCAATTGTTACATGTGGGAGGTAGAAAGGAGTCTGTTTTTTGAAAATGTGGAAATATCAGGGGCCATATCATTATATTATAGATATATTGATGATCTCCTAATTATATGGAATAAAGATCTGACCATGCTGACAGAGATTATTGACGAACAGAACCAGTCTAGCAGCCCCATTAAACTTACTCTCACTGCCAGCAAAACGGAGGTATGTTACCTTGATGTTCTGATCCAATTAAGGGATGGTAAGATACTTACCTCGTTATATAAAAAACCTACTGATAGGAATACAATTCTCCATGCAGACAGTTTCCATCCCAAGGCTATTATACGTAGTCTGCCATATTCGCAGTTTATTAGGGTTTGTAGAAATAACTCAGACCCAGCTATGAGGGATGTACAATTGGGAGAAATGATCAATAATTTCTGTGATAGAGGTTATGCTAAATCCGAGTTAAACAAAGCATGTGAGAGGGCTAAACTCAATGTTGCCCAGAAAAATAGGAGGAAAGCTAAAGATATTGCTAAAGCCGTGACACCCTGGGTTAATGAATACAACACTAGCAGCCCTGTGATTTCTAGACAGGCGAAGGATCTTTGGCAAATGGTAACTTCAGATCCCGATCTGAAATGTTTCCATAACCACAGATTGATGCCCAGTTATTCTCGCAGTAGAAACATTAAAGATATGGTTGTTAAAACTGATGTAACAGGCTTCTGCCAACCAAGAGCACCCAGTAACTTTCTAAGTAGAAAAAATGGGTGTTTCAAATGCCTAGGATGTACAACCTGTTCCTACATGCTTATTGGCGACACCATACCGCATCCACAGACTGGCAAGCGGCTTAAAATCAGGTGGCCATTAACATGCACTACAAGGTTTGTAATTTACGTCATAGTATGCCCTGCGGGCTCTACTATGTCGGGAAAACCGAATGTCAGCTCAAAGTGCGACTTACACAACACAGGTCCACTATACGGGCAGCATTAATATCAGGCACAAGCGATCAGCCGGTGGCCCGTCATTTTGCCTCCCAGCGACATAATTTGGCCAGCCTTAGGTACAAAGCAATAGATCATGTCCCAGCCTCTATACGGGGTGGTGATAGGGGCAAGAGATTGCTTCAATTAGAATCCAAATGGATTTTTAAACTTGACTGTATGGCACCAAGGGGTCTAAATGAATCCTTAGGACTCATTAACTTTTTGTAATTGTGTTCTGAGGGTGGCAACCAATTATCTATATAGTTTCAGGCATGATCAGTTCATCATGTTTAGTAGCAGGCATTGTTAGAGCATATACTAATTCGCCCGTATATAACGGCCTATGGGTAAGGTTTTGTTATGTTTGGTAAGGGCACGATATATGCTGGTAATTGTTCTAAATTTCATCCAATATTGATTATACGAATAAGGTGACACACATAAATTACCTTTGTGTAATGTTATGTCATATCCCAGGTTGGGGTCCCACATTGTCCAGTGTATGTACTATGGGGGTCATTCCGAGTTGTTCGCTCTGTAAATTTCATCGCATCGCAGCGATTTTCCGCTTAGTGCGCATGCGCAATGTTCGCACTGTGACTGCTCCAAGTAAATTTGCTATGAAGTTAGGTATTTTACTTACGGCTTTTTCTTCGTTCAGGCGATCGTAATGTGATTGACAGGAAGTGGGTGTTTCTGGGCGGAAACAGGCCGTTTTATGGGCGTGTGGGAAAAAACGCTACAGTTTCTGGGAAAAACGCGGGAGTGGCTGGAGAAATGGAGGAGTGGCTGGGCGAACGCTGGGTGTGTTTGTGACGTCAAACCAGGAACGACAAGCTCTGAACTGATCGCAGATGCCGAGTAAGTCTGGAGTTACTCAGAAACTGCACAGAGATGTCTTTTCGCAATATTGCGAATCTTTCGTTCGCAATTTTACTATGCTAAGATTCACTCCCAGTAGGCGTAGGCTTAGCGTGTGCAAAGCTGCTAAAAACGGCTTGCGAGCGAACAACTCGGAATGACCCCCAATATTAGTATATTGCATGTTTTTTGTCACTCTTTTTTTCACTTTCCAGGCATACTCGAGCTTATATTTAGCGCAATTTTTATGTATGTCATGTTTTGGTTGCAAATCACAATGTGTTTTTTAAAAAATGTAGTATATTTATCTAGTATCTAGATGTTTTAATTCCATTTATCGCTTATGGTTCATTGCTTTCTATGTGACAGCTCACGGCGCGTCGTCATGGCAACCGACCGGCCCATGTACGTCACTTCCTGACCTGTGGTGACGCAGAGACCGGAAGTGTCGGACGGGGGAAGTCTGGAGCACCGCGATGCACGCAGCTGTGAGTGATGGAAGGGGGGTAAGTGGCACTAATTGATTCTTGTATTTATATCTGTATTAATGCACTGTATCACTGTCTGAGGAAGGGGATACGTCCCCGAAACGTAACACTTATTAAAAACAGCATCCCTGCTCGGATGCCTTTTTCACTACCTGTGCAAGTCTTTGAGTGCCGCCTTGATCCTGTCTGCATATCTACGTGGGTTTGTCACACAGGGAAGGCACCTTAGCAGGTTCAATATTTCTGGAGTGCCGGAGCCGAGCGTTTGTATATATATATATATATATATATATATATATAATTCCTAACAAATTGTGATAGCAGGAGTATGTGTGTGTGTATATATATGTATATATATATATATATATATATATATATATACAGAAGAGATGTCCGGCACTCCAAAAACTTTAAAGTCAACTTGTCTGGGTGCCCTTCCTGAGGTAATGCAGGGCAAAGGAGAATGGATGGCACTCCAGCAAACAAATGAATACTCAGGAAACCAGGTTAATAGCCAACGTTTCCGAGCAGTGCTCCTTTATCAAGACTTTAAACATACTAAACATACATAACATATATATACATAACTGTGTACTCACGACGTGTGCACAGGGGGAATCGCCGCCGCCATCCGTTCCGGGATCCACGTGACGTCATAGGCAGCCGCCGCCAGCGCCCAGGATCCGTCACAGAGGCTGCAGGCGGGGGGAGTGGCCATCACCATGGCAACAAAGAAAAACAAACTGTGGAAAGAAACAACGATGATAAAGCCGCATGTGCAGCCCTATATTGTAAACTAAAGCACTACAGTCTAATAAAGTAACATGCTGTGCGACAGCAAGAAATGTAATCATGTGTACAAACAATTAAATACGTTATATGCAGTGTCACTGTAGTGATGAAATCGATAAGGGGCTGAACATGAATGCATTAGCAAGGAGCACATAAGGGCAGCAGATCACTGACCTAGAAAATCAATAAATGACATTATCTAAAGCAGTGATCAAAATAATAAAACACTGCAAAACATATATAATGTAGCCCAGATGGACCACATACCATAGGTATAATATCAATGATCTTAATGAAACAATAAAATACTGGCAGAACAAGAATAAATTATAAGAAGCAATTAAGTGTTAATGATTCATTCAGACCAAATGGTTGGACTGTTTGTAACAGATGTATCCACCTCGCTTCTCGCTGGAGTAGAATGCGACCCCGGTTACCACCTCGAGGACAAGGGGGTACCCAATCAATGATGCGGTACCTGATGGAGGATAAATTATGGTGTAGATCTCTAAAGTGTCGGGCAACTGGCTGATCACAATCTTTACCTTCAAGGGCTGCACGTATACTAGACCTATGCTGGGTCATACGTTCCTTCATTTGCCTTGTTGTCTTGCCCACATATAGTAAACTACATGGGCATTTCATGTAGTAGACCACGAATCTCGTGGTACATGTTACCGGGTGTTGTATTTTGAACACTTTACCAGATCTCGGATGTGAGAAGCTGTTGCCCGTCTCAAGGAAACTGCACGTGATGCAGCCCAAACATCGGTAATTGCCACCCTTCCTACTAAGGAAATGGGTAGCTATGGCAGTGGTGTGCTGGCTAATATCATTGTGGACCACCACATCTTTAATATTTCTACCACGGGAGAAAGACGGTAGGATAGTGGTGTTGTGTAATGCTGGTAAGCTATGATCTTGTGAGACGATAGGCCATATACTTTTAGCAGATTTCATCAGCGCACCGCTAGAGGTGGTATATTGTTGAGTCCATACTATGCGGTCTTTTTGAGTTGTTGAGATGCTCTTATGCAATGCCAGTTCTCTTGAAATGGAAAGGGCCTTGTGTTTGGCTTCTTTCAATGCTCGGGGATGGTAACCGCGTGCTAAAAATTTAATGAGCATCTTGTCAATTTGGTCAATAGTGTCCATGGGATCACTGCATATACGGACAATTCTCAAAAATTGTGAGAAAGGAAGGCCCTTAATTAGGGATGGTGGATGGTGACTGGCTGCATGCAATACCGTGTTACGGTCAGCGGGTTTGAAATACATAGAGGTATGCAAGGTACCGTCATCTTTTTGTGTTACTGTGACATCTAGATAATGGATGCATTCATAACTGTGATCGGAGGTGAACTTAATGGAACAGTCTTGTTCATTGATATCCTTTATCATGGCAAGGAATGCTTCCTGTGTCCCGTTCCAAAAGAGACAAATATCGTCAATATACCTGGTGTACCCAGTGATGTACTGACATCTGGTATCCCCCGCCAAGAAAAAGTCCTTTTCGACTCCGAACATATATATATTCGCAAAGCTCGGAGCTACGCAAGAGCCCATGGCGCAGCCCGAGCGTTGGATGTAGAACTTCCCATCGAAGATGAAGTAGTTCCGCGTTAGAGTGAGTCGTAAGAGTTGAATGAAAAATTCTACATCGGGCCCAGTGTACAAAGGGTGGTCCTTGATGTACCTTTTGACCATCTCTATGCCGTGTTCTTGTGGGATTGATGTGTATAAGCTCACAACATCTATGGTACACATCAGCTGTTTCGCTGGTAATGGTGAACGTTGTTGTAGCCACAAGATGAATGTGGTAGTATCCTTGAGAAAAGATGCTTCTTGAGTAATCAGAGGCAGTAAAAAGTGGTCTAGATACTTGGAGATGTTGTAAAAAAGAGACTCTCTCGCCGCAATGATGGGGCGGCCGGGGGGTTTGTCCGGATTTTTATGGAGTTTGGGTATGGTGTAAAGTACCGGTATTTTTGGCCAGTCCACTGTTAAAGCATCTTTAGTTTTGGAATCAATAAAATGCATATCCATACCCTGGAGCAGAATTTCATCAACCTCTTTTTTGAAAATTTGAGTGGGATCTGAGGCAAGCTGTTCATAAACTCTGGTATCAGATAATTACTGGTAAATCTCGTTAGTGTAATCATCAAGATTTTGCACAACGATGCCCCCGCCCTTATCCGCAGGGCGGATGACAATGTCACGATATGACCCAAGATTTCTGAGGGCATCTTTTTCAGAGTGGGTTAGATTATGGACAGCCTTATTCTTATGTAGGCACTGTTGTTCCATGATGTTCTCCATATATCCCGTGAAGCTTTTAATATTACAGTTGAAGGACTGTGGTATAAACATCGATGGCTTGTGTATTGGTGCGCTGGTGGTAGAGGCAGCCGTCCTGCCAAAGTGCTCTCTAAGCTTGAGTCGTCTGTCAAATTTGAAAAGTTCCACTTTGTTTTGAAAGCTATCTGGTTTAAGTGTGGGGACAAAGGATAAACCTTTACGTAGTACCCTCATTTCTTCTGTGGTGAAGGTGCGGGATGACAAATTGAAGATTATCTCTTCTGGTTGTATTTGGGCTTTGTTTTTGCGCGCCCACTGCCCCCCACGCCTGGTGGGGGCTCCTTTGTTAGATCTAAGGTGGTGCGTGTGGCCACCCCTAAAGGGGGCTTCTGACTGCTATGCGCCCCTCGCTCCGCACCTTCTGTTTCACTGGAAGATGCTGCACCACTGGATTGGTCTGTATCAAGTGGAAATCGGCGATTTCTGCGGAACCTAGGTCTCTGTTCTCGGTTAGGTCCTCTATTGTACGCTCAGCTGTATACCTTGAACTCTGCGTAGTCCCGTACCACCGTGGCGAGTTTGGATTTTTTGAAATTCACCAAATCCACACGATACTTATCCACTTGAGCAGTTAGTTTGCTTAGCCAATCCTGTGTGGTGTCAGCTTTGATTGTATTTAAATGGGTCTCCTCAAATGCGTTGATTTTCTCAATGGCTATATCCAATTCCCTCCTAGATTCCTCAATGACTAGCAGCATCAAGTCATACGAGCACTTGTTGAGGACTGCTGCCCAACGCCGGCAAAAATCAGCATTATATCTACCTATAGTAGGTATGTTTCTTATGCGAAATCCTCGTGGGATACGCTTATCGCGATAATAGTCCGACAATGAGACTCCGTGAAGATAGAAATCTATCTCACGTTTTTTAAGACGTAATAGCTGTGCCACCAGTTGTTCAATTGATTCAGTGCCTGCAGATTCCAATAATTTGCCTTTAAATAAGATATTCTCCGCCTCTGTATCAGTAAGGGACAGCTGCTCTCCTGATGGCAATTGTTGATTGCTGAATCCAGCTGTTTCTTGCGTAGTTGACATCACAGCATGTGTGGTAAATGTAAAAACAATCACTGTGACACTCACTAGTGAATAAACAGTCTGATAAATATGCAATAGATGTGGGTGCCTTGACTGCAGAGTGGACAAACCTAGGAGAGGTGCTGCCACTGAGAATATGGACAGAAGAGATGTCCGGCACTCCAAAAACTTTAAAGTCAACTTGTCTGAGTGCCCTTCCTGAGGTAATGCAGGGCAAAGGAGAATGGATGGCACTCCAGCAAACAAATGAATACTCAGGAAACCAGGTTAATAGCCAACATTTCGGAGTTCACGGAGTCTCATTGTCGGACTATTATCGCGATAAGCGTATCCCACGAGGATTTCGCATAAGAAACATACCTACTATAGGTAGATATAATGCTGATTTTTGCCGGCGTTGGGCAGCAGTCCTCAACAAGTGCTCGTATGACTTGATGCTGCTAGTCATTGAGGAATCTAGGAGGGAATTGGATATAGCCATTGAGAAAATCAACGCATTTGAGACCCATTTAAATACAATCAAAGCTGACACCACACAGGATTGGCTAAGCAAACTAACTGCTCAAGTGGATAAGTATTGTGTGGATTTGGTGAATTTCAAAAAATCCAAACTCGCCACGGTGGTACGGGACTACGCAGAGTTCAAGGTATACAGCTGGGCGTACAATAGAGGACCTAACCGAGAACAGAGACCTAGGTTCCGCAGAAATCGCCAATTTCCACTTGATACAGACCAATCCAGTGGTGCAGCATCTTCCAGTGAAACAGAAGGTGCGGAGCGAGGGGCGCATAGCAGTCAGAAGCCCCCTTTAGGGGTGGCCACACGCACCACCTTAGATCTAACAAAGGAGCCCCCACCAGGCGTGGGGGGCAGTGGGCGCGCAAAAACAAAGCCCAAATACAACCAGAAGAGATAATCTTCAATTTGTCATCCCGCACCTTCACCACAGAAGAAATGAGGGTACTACGTAAAGGTTTATCCTTTGTCCCCACACTTAAACCAGATAGCTTTCAAAACAAAGTGGACCTTTTCAAATTTGACAGACGACTCAAGCTTAGAGAGCACTTTGGCAGGACGGCTGCCTCTACCACCAGCGCACCAATACACAAGCCATCGATGTTTATACCACAGTCCTTCAACTGTAATATTAAAAGCTTCACGGGATATATGGAGAACATCATGAAACAACAGTGCCTACATAAGAATAAGGCTGTCCATAATCTAACCCACTCTGAAAAAGATGCCCTCAGAAATCTTGGGTCATATCGTGACATTGTCATCCGCCCTGCGGATAAGGGCGGGGGCATCGTTGTGCAAAATCTTGATGATTACACCAACGAGATTTACCAGCAATTATCGGATACCAGAGTTTATGAACAGCTTGCCTCAGATCCCACTCAAATTTTCAAAAAAGAGGTTGATGAAATTCTGCTCCAGGGTATGGATATGCATTTTATTGATTCCAAAACTAAAGATGCTTTAACAGTGGACTGGCCAAAAATACCGGTACTTTACACCATACCCAAACTCCATAAAAATCCTGACAAACCCCCCGGCCGCCCCATCATTGCGGCGAGAGAGTCTCTTTTTTACAACATCTCCAAGTATCTAGACCACTTTTTACAGCCTCTGATTACTCAAGAAGCATCTTTTCTCAAGGATACTACCACATTCATCTTGTGGCTACAACAACATTCACCATTACCAGCGAAACAGCTGATGTGTACCATAGATGTTGTGAGCTTATACACATCAATCCCACAAGAACACGGCATAGAGATGGTCAAAAGGTACATCAAGGAACACCCTTTGTACACTGGGCCGGATGTAGAATTTTTCATTCAACTCTTACGACTCACTCTAACGCGGAACTACTTCATCTTCGATGGGAAGTTCTACATCCAACGCTCGGGCTGCGCCATGGGCTCTTGCGTAGCTCCGAGCTTTGCGAATATATATATGTTCGGAGTCGAAAAGGACTTTTTCTTGGCGGGGGATACCAGATGTCAGTACATCACTGGGTACACCAGGTATATTGACGATATTTGTCTCTTTTGGAACGGGACACAGGAAGCATTCCTTGCCATGATAAAGGATATCAATGAACAAGACTGTTCCATTAAGTTCACCTCCGATCACAGTTATGAATGCATCCATTATCTAGATGTCACAGTAACACAAAAAGATGACGGTACCTTGCATACCTCTATGTATTTCAAACCCACTGACCGTAACACGGTATTGCATGCAGCCAGTCACCATCCACCATCCCTAATTAAGGGCCTTCCTTTCTCACAATTTTTGAGAATTGTCCGTATATTCAGTGATCCCATGGACACTATTGACCAAATTGACAAGATGCTCATTAAATTTTTAGCACGCGGTTACCATCCCCGAGCATTGAAAGAAGACAAACACAAGGCCCTTTCCATTTCAAGAGAACTGGCATTGCATAAGAGCATCTCAACAACTCAAAAAGACCGCATAGTATGGACTCAACAATATACCACCTCTAGCGGTGCGCTGATGAAATCTGCTAAAAGTATATGGCCTATCGTGTCACAAGATCATAGCTTACCAGCATTACACAACACCACTATCCTACCGTCTTTCTCCCGTGGTAGAAATATTAAAGATGTGGTGGTCCACAATGATATTAGCCAGCACACCACTGCCATAGCTACCCATTTCCTTAGTAGGAAGGGTGGCAATTACCGATGTTTGGGCTGCATCACGTGCAGTTTCCTTGAGACGGGCAACAGCTTCTCACATCCGAGATCTGGTAAAGTGTTCAAAATACAACACCCGGTAACATGTACCACGAGATTCGTGGTCTACTACATGAAATGCCCATGTAGTTTACTATATGTGGGCAAGACAACAAGGCAAATGAAGGAACGTATGACCCAGCATAGGTCTAGTATACGTGCAGCCCTTGAAGGTAAAGATTGTGACCAGCCAGTTGCCCGACACTTTAGAGATCTACACCATAATTTATCCTCCATCAGGTACCGCATCATTGATTGGGTACCCCCTTGTCCTCGAGGTGGTAACCGGGGTCGCATTCTACTCCAGCGAGAAGCGAGGTGGATACATCTGTTACAAACAGTCCAACCATTTGGTCTGAATGAATCATTAACACTTAATTGCTTCTTATAATTTATTCTTGTTCTGCCAGTATTTTATTGTTTCATTAAGATCATTGATATTATACCTATGGTATGTGGTCCATCTGGGCTACATTATATATGTTTTGCAGTGTTTTATTATTTTGATCACTGCTTTAGATAATGTCATTTATTGATTTTCTAGGTCAGTGATCTGCTGCCCTTATGTGCTCCTTGCTAATGCATTCATGTTACAGCCCCTTATCGATTTCATCACTACAGTGACACTGCATATAACGTATTTAATTGTTTGTACACATGATTACATTTCTTGCTGTCGCACAGCATGTTACTTTATTAGACTGTAGTGCTTTAGTTTACAATATAGGGCTGCACATGCGGCTTTATCATCGTTGTTTCTTTCCGCAGTTTGTTTTTCTTTGTTGCCATGGTGATGGTCACTCCCCCCGCCTGCAGCCTCTGTGACGGATCCTGGGCGCTGGCGGCTGCCTATGACGTCACGTGGATCCCGGAACGGATGGCGGCGGCGATTCCCCCTG
Organism: Pseudophryne corroboree; assembly: GCF_028390025.1. Taxonomy (NCBI): domain Eukaryota; kingdom Metazoa; phylum Chordata; class Amphibia; order Anura; family Myobatrachidae; genus Pseudophryne; species Pseudophryne corroboree. The sequence continues at coordinate 148,368,980 of NC_086448.1, read as the reverse complement.
TGCACACGTGGTGAGTACACAGTTATGTATATATATGTTATGTATGTTTAGTATGTTTAAAGTCTTGATAAAGGAGCACTGCTCCGAAACGTTGGCTATTAACCTGGTTTCCTGAGTATTCATTTGTTTGCTGGAGTGCCATCCATTCTCCTTTGCCCTATATATATATATATATATATATATATATATATGAGTATATGGATATATGTGGATATATGTATATCTTGAGGATTGAAATAGATAATCATATTATGTGTGGGATCATATTGTTCAGAGTCACGTAAACATTAATCTGGTGGGAATAAGAACATTATTATATATTACCACATTAAATTAATAATAATTCCAGATTTATGTATGATTAATGTGATGGGTTTAACTGGTCATGGGGTGGGAACTCAGATGCAAACAACAGAAACCACATCTCAAGTCCTAGCCATCGCCCACTTCTTGAGCTGACCAATGGTCCCCGGTGCACAGGATATGTCCCACCCCCGAACCAATGGAAGAAGAGCACACAGTGTCTATTGTATTATGTTTTGATCTACTGTATAAAAAGCCTGCTGCAGCCTGGCCTGACAACAAGACTCTCAATGCAATCAACCTGATAGCGGAGGACCGGGCCGGGTTGCGCAAGCGAATATTCTCACGTATGTACATTGACTGTAGCCATTTACTCTGTTATATTGTAGTGTATAAATTGTATTGTTATCCCCTTCCAGGTATATACGCTGAGGTGTCGGAGCCCAGTGTTTAACTACGAATCGGTGTTGTGTCCTCTTTTCTCTGCTAGGGTTTAAAGTGTATTACATTACCTAACTGTATAAGGTTTTAAAGTGTATTAATAAGGTGTGTACGCACTGCGGGTACTTTGTACCGTCAGCACTGCATAAGGTTTAAGGTGTAATATCATTGTAGTGCTTTGCTGCATAAGGTTTAAGGTGTAATATCATTGCATTGCATTACTACTAAGGTTTTAAGTATATCTCTGGGTGTGTGCGCGCTGTGTGTACTTTGTACCCCCAGCGCGGCGTGTGTACGCTAAGTCCGTACAAGGTACGGGACTCTGTACGCAAATAGCGTACAAAGTACGTAGAGTGCATATTAAGTCTAGCGGCCGCAGCGGCTCCATGGTAAAAGTGTGTTTAAAGGTATAGCTTTATGGTTTAAGATAATATCGACATTATCACTGTCATTATCAGTTCCAGGCACTGCCATTCGGCCTCTCCACGGCACCGAGGGTGTTCACCAAGGTGATGGCAGAGATGACGTACTGCTCCACAGACGGGGAGTGAACATAATTCCTTATCTGGACGATCTGCTGATAAAGGCGTCATCCAAGGAGAGGTTGTTTCAGTCCATTGCTCTCACGACTCGACTGCTCAGGGATCATGGATGGATCCTGAATCTTCCAAAGTCGCATTTGGAGCCGACAAGGAGATTGTCTTTCCTGGGGATGATCCTCGACACGGAAGTGCAGAGGGTGTTTCCACCTGTGGAAAAGGCATTGGTAATACAGACAATGGTCCGGGATGTCTTGAAGCCTGCCCGGGTATCGATTCATCAGTGCATTCGCCTTTTGGGAAAAATGGTTGCCTCCTATGAGGCTCTACAGTACGGAAGATTTCATGCACGGTCCTTCCAACTGGATCTCCTGGACAAGTCGGAATCTCACCTGCACATGCACCAGAGAATACGGCTATCGCCGAAAGCCAGGATTTCGCTCCTATAGGGGCTACAGATGCCTCACCTACTCGAGGGCCGCAGGTTCGGGATTCAGAACTGGATCCTTCTAACCACGGATGCAAGTCTCAGAGGTTGGGGCGCTGTCACCCAGGGGAAACCTTCCAAGGAAGGTGGTCAAGTCTGGAATCCATCCTTCCAATAAACATACTGGAACTAAGAGCCATGTACAACGGTCTTCTACAGGCGGAACATCTCTGAAAGATCAGGCCATTCAGGTTCAGTCGGACAATGTAACGACGGTGGCATACATAAACCGATAGGGCGGAACGAAGATCAGGGCTGCAATGTCGGAGGTAACAAAGATCCTCCTTTGGGCAGAAAAGCACGCAGTGGCGCTGTCAGCAATCTTCATTCCAGGAGTGGACAACTGGGAAGCGGACTTCCTCTGCAGACACGATCTCCATCCGGGGGAGTGGGGCCTCCATCCGGAGGTGTTCACGGAGGTAACAAATCTTTGAGGTGTACCTCAAATAGACATGATGGCCTCCCGCCTCAACAAGAAGCTACGGAGGTACTGTTCCAGGTCGCGGGATCCACACGCAGTGGCGGTGGACGCCCAGGAAACTCCGTGGGTGTTCAAGTCAGTGTACGTGTTCCCTCCACTTCCACTCTTCCCAAGAATTCTAAAGCTCATAAAGAAAGCAAGAGTTCAGGCGATCCTCATTGCTCCGGACTGGCCAAGACGAGCTTGGTATGCTGATCTTCTGGAGTTACTGCTGGAAGACCCGATGCCTCTTCCTCTTCGAGAGGACCTTCGACAACAAGGGCTGTTTGCTTATCAAGACTTACCGCGGCTACGTTTGACGGCATGGAGGTTGAACGCCAGATCTTAGCTCGGAAGGGCATTCCGAACAAGGCTATTCCTACCCTGATACAGGCTAGGAAGGGAGTAACGTCTAAACATTACCATCGCCTTTGGAAAAAGTATGTGTCTTGGTATGAATCCAAGAAGTTTCCTACGGTGGAGTTTCAACTTGGACGGTTTCTACTCTTCCTGCAAGCAGGTGTGGATGTGTGCCTGCGTTTGGGATCCATAAAGGTCCAAGTTTTGGCGTTATCCATTTTCTTCCAGAAACAATTGACTTCCCTCCCTGAGGTTCAGTCTTTTTTGAAAGGGGTGTTGCACATCCAGCTTCCCTTTGTGCCGTCTACGACACCTTGGGATCTTAACGTGGTGTTGCAGTTCCTGCAATCGGATTGGTTCGAGCCTCTACAGGAGGTTGAGGTAAAGTTTCTCACTTGGAAGGCTTTGCCGAGCGGCTACTTGGTCAGGGTCGAACACGTTTGCTAAGTTCTACAAGTTTGATACTTTGGCCTCTGAGGACCTAAAGTTTGGTCAATAAGTTCTGCAGGAGTCTCTGTGCTCTCCCTGCCGTGCTGGGAGCTTTGGTACATCCCCATGGTACTAATGTGGACCCCAGCATCCTCTAGGATGTAAGAGAAAATAGGATTTTAATTACCTACCGGTAAATCCTTTCCTTGTAGTCCGTAGAGGATGCTGGGCGCCCGTCCAGCGCTTCGTTTTCCTGCAGTTGTTAGTTGGTTCAGTATTGCCTTGTTACTTGGTTAAGTACTGTGTTGTTACTTGGTTAAGTGCTGTTATTCAGCTGTTGCTGAGGTTGTTCAGGCTGGTTGGCCTGGTTTGCCTTGTTATGTGTGAGCTGGTGTGAATCTCACCACTATCTGTGTATTTCCTTCTCTCAAAGTATGTCCGTACCCCTCAGGCACAGTATCAAGACTGGGTCTGGTAGGAGGGGCATAGAGGGAGGAGCCAGCCCACACTATTAAACTCTTAAAGTGCCCATGGCTCCCAAGGGACCCGTCTATACCCCATGGTACTAATGTGGACCCCAGCATCCTCTACGAACTACAAGAAAAGGATTTACCGGTAGTTAATTGAAATCCTATTTTATGGATATTAATATCCCAAGTAATTTTTCTGTAAACCATTAGCAATGACCATACAGTAGTATGTACTTGCCTTACTGAGGTCAAACCTCCTTGTGTTCTAGAGTTAAACAAATATTTACTTTGTCTTGGTACCCACAGCTAAATGCCAGTACAGTCAGTGGAAATATTTCAAATAAGAACTGAACCCATTGTCCTGTCATAGTAATATATTTAATTACTTTATGCAAGAAAATGGAAAAGGAAAGGGTCTAAGTAAATGAGAATAACGTGTGTTACTATAGTTACAAGAGTGCAATAGCCATAGCAACCCATATGAGTACTAATAGGCCCAGACCCAAGAGGAAAAATGCACGTCAGCTACATATTGACTCAAGCAGGCAGGATTAGATATATAATAGGGTTCAGACACCAGTGACATACATTGTAGGCCTTCCACATCATTATTGCATGTATCTACTCTTAATTGGGGAAGTGTATCAAACCTTTCCTAAGAGTGCAGAAGCAGGTTCGGTGACAAGGGGAGTCAAAGAGGACACCTGTACCAGGCCCCAAGAATCAGAGGGGCCCCAAGGATACACCACTTAGTGCCCGGTAGGGATGTGAGCCATCTTGTCCAAATAGGGCAGCAAGCTGTAGATTGTGTGGGTTCAGCCACAGAGTGACAGAAGCCTCTCACCCACAGTGACGTATCTGATACGTCTGAGGAAGCCGCTGAGTGTCCATATCAGAGAGGCAGGGAAACGCGTCACATTAAAGCTATTATCACTCCAGAATTCCATGCTGGGAACCTTTGTCTCTGTTCTGAAGGTTGACTGCTGTGGTGGTGATTCCATGGAAATACAAGTCTTTTCTGCCACAATGAGGGTAATAAGGAGTATTACTATCCCTATCTGCATAACCATCATTCGCTGACTGACCTACTAATAATACTAATTGACACTGAACAGTGTTTCTAAAAAATGTCATTGGTTGCTATATTTTTATTGTTTTGTAATTGTTTTTGATTTTTTTTTTATTGTTTCTATATGGCCATATATCTACGTGTACATAAATGTATTAATTGATATTTGACTAAGTAAACTTTATTTGTTGAAACTGGACAGCGCTTCCTAATAATCTTCGGTTTATATGTCTATATATGTTTTCTCAAATAGTAAAAGGTTCTTGCAATAACCTTTACCAGGGAGCAGCAGCCTAGTTACGGTTATACGACTGCCAGCTATAGATTAGGCACCAAGTATTGTGTGTCTATGTTTCTTATATATTGCAGAAAATTCTGTTGCACTTTAAGATATATATATATATATCAGTGACATGCAGTGGGGTGAGGCAGAGACTTTCCTGTCATACTAACGTTTGTGCCAGAGTTTTGACTGTATAAAGTATATGAAAAATACGTTAGAATATGTTATCTTCTTTGTATTATTCTAACCATTTTTATAGTCAAAACTCTGGAGTAAAAAATTGTTTTCTGGGAGTGTCAGGAAAAATGCAGGTGTTCCCAAGCGTTTTCTGGGAGGGTGTGTGACGTCAGCTCCAGCCCCGAACAGCCTGATTCTATCCCACTGTAGGAGTAAGTCCTGGGCTACGCACAGACTAGAAAAATCATTCGATGGTGAGTGAGTTGTGAATGGATTTGCAGCTGTCCGCTGTCTGGCAAAAGTTTTGCACGGCATTCGCATGCATTTGCACACTTGCAAGGGGTGGGTTTTCACTCTCTATGGGCGGCAACTATTTGATCACAGCCCTCTGCAAATTTGCAGAGGAGCGATCAGGTCTTAATTAGGCCCCTAATCTTGATGAGTTGCTGGGTTTAATGATATGGTGTCATCTAGATGCCATTTCCACAGCTGTTGGTGAGGTCTGTACCAATTAATGCGTGCATATACATCTGCATGATCAGTCCATGACAGTGGGTCAATGCCTGGGCCTGGCGATCGGTACAATGGCACAGGGTGCCTGTGGCCAGTTGTCTATGGAGCGGAATTCCATGTGTTCTGGCCGTCCGGCCTCAGAGGAGGCAGATGCTAGAGGACCAATAATATCTTAAGTAACAGGAAAAGGCACAGGCATGAACAGTGGTACCCGGAAGTGCTGCTGACCTGCCGGGGTTGCAGATACTGCAGTGATCCAAGTGATTGCTAGTGTCAATCTGGGGGCAGCATGAAACCCCTGACAGCAAGCAGGCAGATTAAAAGTAGGTGTGGGGCATAATATGGTGTTAGGGGCATAATGGTGGGACATAATATAGTGTAAGGGGCATTACTGTATGGGGCATAAAATGGTGCAAGCGACATTATTGTGTAGAACACAACATGGTACAAGGGGCATTACAGTGTGTGACATAATATTTAAGGGGCATTACAGTGTAGTGCATAATGTGTAAAGGGGCATTACAGTGTGGTGCATAATGTGTAAGCTGCATTACAGTGTGGTGCATAATGTGTAAGAGACATTACAGTGTGGTCAGGTGCATAATGTGTAAAGGGGTATTACAGTTTGTGGCATAATGTGTAAGGGGCATTACAGTGTGGTGTATAATGTGTAAGGGGCATTACAGCATGGTGCATAATGTGTAAGGAGCATTACAGTGTGGTGCATAATGTGTAAGGGGCATTACAGCATGGTGCATAATGTGTAGGGGCATTACAGTGTGGTGAATAATGTGATATGGGGCGTTACAGTGTGGTGCATAATGTGTAAGGGGTATTACAGTGTGTGGCATAATGTGTAAGGGGCTTTACAGTGTGGTGCATAATGTGTAAGGAGCATTACAGTGTGGTGCATAATGTGTAAGGGGCGTTACGATGTGTTGCATAATGTGTAAGGGGCATTACGGTGTGGTGTATATTGTGTAAGGGGCATTACAGTGTCATACATAATGTGTAAGGGGCATTACAGTGTGGTGCATAATGTGTAAGGGGCATTACAGTGTGGTGCATAATGTGTAAGGGGCATTACAGTGTGGTGCATAATGCGTAAGGGGCCTTACAGTGTGGGGCATAATGTCACGTGTAAGGGGCGTTACAGTGTGGTGCATAATGTGTAAGGGGCGTTACAGTGTGGTGCATAATGTGTAAGGGGCGTTACAGTGTGGTGAAAAATGTGTAAGGGGCATAAGGTGGAAAAAAGATAAATAATGTAAGGGGCATAAATCACATTTTTTTTTGCTTTGGCAGCCAATGACTGGGGGAGCAGGGTGCAAAATTGGAGTGTAAGGTAGTATTTTCCTGCGGAGCCACGCCCCTTGCAGTGAGGCCAAGCTCCTGTTTTTTTGGTGCACGCAAATGTATCTCAATATCCTACATTTTTAAATCTCTGGAGGGGACGGGGACTTTTCTCCCTGTTTCTCAGTATTAGCATATCTCTAGCCACAATGTCTGTTGCCTGCTTATACAGAGTCACCCCAACTCCATGTTCTGTCTTACCGGCTTCTCACTTATCAGCCAGCTTATCTCTGGCTCCTTATAACAGCGTCTGTCACAGATGTCATGTGACCTAATGATATCCTGGTGCTGCTGTCAATTTTAGCAGCCTGGGGCGTACCCCACTCAAAATGTATAAAATAGAACTCCGCACATAAAGGTATCTTTTATCTTGACTACATAGATGCGACGTGATAATGGATGCGTACCGTTACTCACTCTGAATTAGGCGCTGATCCTCACGTAGCGGTTTCTTTATAGACTTCTCCAAAGATGAACATGGGAGTGGTGATATTAATTAAAAACACTACGCATCCATTATCACGTCACATCTATGTAGTCAAGATACCTTTATGTAGTCAAGATACCTTTGTAGTCAAGATACCTTTATGTGCGGAGTTCTATTTTATCCATTGTGAGTGGGGTACGCCATCCAGGCTTAGCTGATTCATCATTGTCTGAGAGAATAATAATTCCAGACTGTTAAGGACTTACTACACTATGATGTTTTATTTTATCTTTTATTGCATATCATTGTGAGACATTGTGCGGAGTAGAAGAGTCCTCCACATCTCAACAGGAGGCGCCTATTTAATTTGGATTCCTCCCTCTGTTTTATATATGGACATTAAGTAGTCATTATATATTCCATATGAAACAACACTGAGCGCCTATATTTGAGTATTTGTTTTGTTCATTGTATTTTCGTATGGGTGAAGTGGCCCTTGTTTCCTCAAGTGGCTGCACAAGTGTGTTTGCGCCTTGGGTTTCTGATCTTTTTTCTGTTACATTGTATACACTTATATCAGTTATCTAGGCAGCAATATGTTTCATCATAGGACCAAACGTAACGGTTTGGTAGACACTATTTTTGAAGGGAATCCTGTTATAGATTTAGAAGACGAGACCCTAGAAAATATTATGGGGAAATTGGAAAAAATACTCCTTAAAGAGAACCGTATTTGGTGGGAGATTGTTACACTCGAAAAGTATCTTTTTTTTCCCCAAAAGTTTTTATTGACTGGTGAGTTAACAACAAGACAAAGTGATACCGCATGCATTACATCGCCATTGCATCATATACATTTAAGAACATCAATTATGATTATAATTATACTCCGTGTAAGCCCTAGGTAGTACTAGCGTTGGAACAGTAGAGGAAGAGAATCAATACAAAATTGGAGGAGAACTGGCTGGTATGTGGGAGGGGTATAATGCCTTAAGGTCAAAAAGGGGCTACGGAGTCTAGAGTCTCTAGCAAGTACCACCTAGTGTCTTTGAAACATTTCCGTAGGGCTTCCTTTGTAACCTGGGGGAGGGTCTGGACATAGGGTAGCCAAATATGGAAGTATTTCTCGGTCAATTTGTCTTTCTGTAAAGCAGTATTGGTCCAGTCTAAATGGAATAGATGAGAGATCCTAGGATGTAATAATGAGATGGGGATATGGTCAGTGGAGATCCATTGTGAAAGGATCGTTTTTTTGGTAGCAGCCACCAGTTTAATTAATAAAATACGTTGTCCCTTGGACAGACCGGTGTTGGGTGAATTCGGGAATATGCCCCAGAATGCCCATGTCTTAGTGACGGTAAATTGTAGTTGTAAGTCAAGAAATAACAAGTGGAAGGGAGATCAAAGGCGCTGCTATACAAGTGACAAATATAATAAACAAAATTTGTATAATATACTTGCAAAACCTTGTGGTCCTTCGTTAATCTTTTTTTCATATAAATCCAGTAATTACCAGATGTTTACATGCAAAGAACAAAAATAAACAACAAATGTGTAGTAATATCTACAATAAGTTCAATTTTTTGTGTGTTCTCCGATGAAGCAGAGCCCTGTGATGTGGAAGTTTTTCTTGATAGGAGATAAGGATAGTTTCTCACCACCACTTCACAAACATAGGTACACGTACCAAAACTCACTTAGAGTTAAATATCACCATACGCATAAAGGTTTCTTTTATACTTCTACTTAAGACACGTGAAACAAGATCCGTTCAACGAAAACGTACCACACTCACGTTTTCAGCAGATGGTATCCCACACGTAGCGGTTTCTTTGAATAGATGAATAACTCTTCTCTTCCATAAAGAATTAGTTTATTGGTGCGTGATAACAAATTTTAAAAATAATTCATAAAAACAAATCTCCTTAAATAATTACCAAAAAAATCAGGATAGAGCAAAATGTGTGTCAGAATGGAAAATGACAATCACAAGTGAATTCCGGACTTACACTTGCGAACACAAATGCTGCATATTACCTTGATTTGGTATCGATATAGGAGAATTAAAAAGCACTGTCTGATATCACCAACGCCGTTTCGACACAAGGTCTTTTTCAAGGTGGATGCTCAGACAGTGACTGACAAACATATTTATACCAGTGAACAGGAAATGGAAATGCATCATGGGTAACTTGAATAAAAATGTATAGTTGCGATGTTTTATTGTACTTTCCTCTGCTTGTTACAACTACATTAAATAATGATGCTCACCCAACTAATGAATTTCATTTTCATATCTATTTTATATACTTAGGAGCGCATCGTGGTCGCGGCCAGCCGCACTTCCGCGTTCCACGATGCGTTCCATAGTCCGGAAATGGGCTGCGATCACGTGACCGCTGCTTCCTTTCTCACAAGGAGCAGAGTGGCCGATCAACGTGATCGCGCCCTGTTAGCTTCATGCGCCTCAGGATGCGTTCCAGCACCCGGAAATCAGCCGCGGGCACGTGACAGACATCCTCCCCTTTCACGGGGAATGATGCTTACCGTGTCCCGGTTGCCAGGCAACAACAGAAACAGAAAGGGGGATATAATGATGGATCTCGCATTGCGTTCCAGTAACCGGAAATAGATAGTGAACACTGCTCCTTCTTACCCTTTCACAGCAAATAAATATACATATATGTCTAAATCACTTTCATTCAATATAATACAATTGTGAGCCTTGCTCTAAGACTGCCGATTATAAAAATAATATTAATTTAAAATAATGCTGTTAAAAATACTATGATAAATAGACACGGCAAGATTACATGCACCTCTAATTGATATACAGTATAATTAAAATGGAGATATATTCTACAGATGTAAACATACAACCTATCAGTGAACATACTTTATGAGCAGTTTAAGAAGATGATGGTGACAGGACAGATTAATTACATAAACCATTTAAGCTCGAAGTCTGAATTCAAGCCGCAAGGGACAAGTGTATTTAATTTAAAAATCCACTGCATCTCAGCCTTTGCGAGGTTAGTCTCTAAGTACCTGTCCCTCCAATTAGATTTAATTTGCTGAATTCCCATAAATGATAATATTTTTGATGTTGCACAGTTATGTTTTTTAGCAAAATGGTCAGAGAGGGAGTGGGTCTGCAATCCCTTTTTTACATTACGAATATGCTCAGCGATCCTTGTTTTTAATGCTCTCCCTGTCCTGCCTACATACAACAAACCACAATCGCATTTTATTAAATAAATGACATTAATTGTGTGGCACGTAATGAAATTATTTATCTCGTAATTTACGTTATTGACTGAAAAACTGGTTATTTTTGATTTTTCTGAAGATATCGTTCTACATGCGATGCATGTGCCGCACCTATGAAAGCCTTTAGTGCGTATGGGATTGGAAGAGGTGAATGGTAATGCACTTCTTACCAATGCACTCTTTAGGTTATTTCCTCTTCTATAAATAAATCTCGGTTGGGTAGGGATAATGTCTTTCAACACTGGATCCCTTAAAAGCAGATGCCAGTGCTGGCGAATTATATACTCCTGTTTTTTATAGTTCGCCCCAAAACCGGATATAAAGGCCCATTCCGCATGGTTATTGGTGGATTTATTTTTTTCTTTTTTCAAGATTTCTTTCCTGTCAAGCCTTTCTACTTCTTCTTCCGCCTTCAAAAGCAGCTTTGGATCATAGCCCTTTTTCAAAAATTTATTTTTCATTTCTTTCTTCTGATTAATGTAGTGCTGGGGTTCGCTGCAATTCCTTTTTAACCTCAGGAATTGTCCTTTTGGGATTCCTCTAATCCATTGAGGATGATGTTGACTTGAAAATGGTAGGAGGCTATTTGAGTCCGTTGGTTTCGTGTAACCCTTTGTATGTATGGCGTCATCCTTAATATAGATGGTCAAGTCTAGGAAATTGATTTTCTCTTGACTTATATCAAAGGTTAACGTTATATTCACAATGTTGGTATTCAAATCTTTGCATAGTTTTTCCAAATTCTCTCGATCTCCTTTCCATACAAAGATGATATCGTCGATGTACCTAAACCATGACACCAAGTCCGCACCGGCCAGCGAATGGTTGTATACTGAATCTTCCTCCCACTTAGACATGAAGAGGTTCGCATAGCTCGGTGCGAACTTGGTGCCCATGGCAGTCCCGACTTTCTGCAAAAAATATTCCCCATTGAAAAAGAAATAGTTATTTTCAAGTACAAATTGAATACTTTCTAAAATAAATTCTATCTTTTCTTGTTCCATTTCAGATTTTTCCAAATGCCATTTTACTGCATCCAGACCGTCACTGTGGTTAATTATGGTATACAGTGACGTGACGTCCGCTGTAACCAAAAAAGAATCATGTTGCCACTCTATCTCTGATAATTTATTAATTGTATCAGTTGTATCTTTGAGGTGTGATTTACCTTTTATTACAAGTGGTTGTAGGTAGAAATCGATCATCTCTGAGAGATTTGTGGTTATACTACCTACCCCAGAAATGATAGGCCGACCCGGCGGTCGTGCCGGGTTTTTGTGTATTTTCGGAAGAGTATATATGGTGGGGGTTTTTGGATGCTCAACATTCAAAAATTCAAACTCCTTTTTTGTCAAGGTGCCCTTTTCCAGATATTTAGTGATGAGTTTTAAATAATTGCTTTTGATCTTTGTAGTCGGGTCTATCTTTAATTTTTGATAAGTCCCATTTGAATTCAATTGGGCCATGATTTCTTCGATGTAATCTGATTTATTTTGAACTGTTATACCCCCACCCTTATCACAGGGTTTTATGATTATGTTTTTATCATCCTTCAATGATTTTATTGCTAATCTTTCTTTTTTGGTGATGTTTTGTTTCATTCGTGGTTTCTTCGTTTTTGAGGTTTTAATTTTCTTGAAGTCTTCTGCAACTGATTTGGTGAAGCTTTCTACCATACATCCCCTCACATGTGTTGGACAAAAGGTAGATTTTTTTCTAAACGGTGTTTCGACTACTGGATCCACATTAGTGGTATTTTTCTCCGTATTGAGTGCAAAAAATTTTTTTAAGGTGAGTTTCCTTGAAAACTTTTGAACATCAATGTAGGCGTCAAATGCATCTGTAGTAGAAGTCGGGGCAAATTTTAGTCCCTTCTTTAAAATGCTGTGTTCCTCTTTGGTTAATTCGTGAGAACTTAAATTGAATATTTTGATCTCATCAGCACTTCCCGTGTCCTCTTTTTCACATTCTTCATTTTTCTTTTTCTTTTTTCTTTTTTTCTTTCTCTTTTTTTGTCCGCCCCTTTTCCCCCGACTATTTGGTTTGATTATCTCATGTTTCTCCAATTGTCTCGCCGTTCTAAAAAAGGCCCTCTGTTCTCTCTAAAGTTATCAAATGCCTCAAATCTATTGTAGGTGTCCACTGGTGGTCTATTATTCCATCTGTTATATCTGAAATTCCTTCTAGCGAATCTCCTTGGGTATGACCAATTGTTTTGTTGGAAATTATCTTCATCTCTATTCCTTAATGGGTATCTCCCTCCTCCTTGTCTTGGATAATTTTCATAGATCGATGGATCTTTATGTTGATGATCATCTATATCTTGATGGAATCTAACTTTTTTCTTTTTCCAATCTTCACACTCTTCTTTATCCATAGACGGTGATTGATGTTCCCCTTTATTTCTATTTTTATTTTTATTTTTTCTGTTTTTTGTTTTTAACTTCTTCTCACCATCATTCCCTCCATTCCTATAGAATTTATGATCCCTTTTTAATTTCTTCTGTTTCTTCTCAATTAACTCTTTCGTATGTTTGCTAATGTTAATTTCCATCTCCTTATCTAGAATTACAAATTCTGGTAGTTGCTGATATGGTTGAACCATTGTTTGTAAAGTTTTTATTTTATCATTAAGATTAAGTAATTTATCTCTCCTTTCTTTTATTATTAATTTTATCAGGGAGAAAGAGCAGATTTCTAGAATTTTTTCCCATTCCCTTTTGAACTGTTCACTGGAATCTGTGAAGCTTGGGGATTTTTTAATCCTCAAGCCTTTTGGTATGATGTCATCCGCTTGATATTTCTCAAGGGTTGCCACCTCCCACCAGAGGGAATTCTCTTTTAATAATAGAGACTCTAGTTTACTCATGGCCGTTTCTAAGTCATCATCCGTTAATTCCTCATTCTCTAAACAACAATCCAATTTAAATACTTCTTTTAAGGATTCTTGTCTTTCTTTCAGATGTCTAAACATATTTGCAGCCTAAACTCACACTCCTGGGAATATGAAACACAAAATTATTAATTAAGCTTCACAGATTCCAGTGAACAGTTCAAAAGGGAATGGGAAAAAATTCTAGAAATCTGCTCTTTCTCCCTGATAAAATTAATAATAAAAGAAAGGAGAGATAAATTACTTAATCTTAATGATAAAATAAAAACTTTACAAACAATGGTTCAACCATATCAGCAACTACCAGAATTTGTAATTCTAGATAAGGAGATGGAAATTAACATTAGCAAACATACGAAAGAGTTAATTGAGAAGAAACAGAAGAAATTAAAAAGGGATCATAAATTCTATAGGAATGGAGGGAATGATGGTGAGAAGAAGTTAAAAACAAAAAACAGAAAAAATAAAAATAAAAATAGAAATAAAGGGGAACATCAATCACCGTCTATGGATAAAGAAGAGTGTGAAGATTGGAAAAAGAAAAAAGTTAGATTCCATCAAGATATAGATGATCATCAACATAAAGATCCATCGATCTATGAAAATTATCCAAGACAAGGAGGAGGGAGATACCCATTAAGGAATAGAGATGAAGATAATTTCCAACAAAACAATTGGTCATACCCAAGGAGATTCGCTAGAAGGAATTTCAGATATAACAGATGGAATAATAGACCACCAGTGGACACCTACAATAGATTTGAGGCATTTGATAACTTTAGAGAGAACAGAGGGCCTTTTTTAGAACGGCGAGACAATTGGAGAAACATGAGATAATCAAACCAAATAGTCGGGGAAAAAGGGGCGGACAAAAAAAGAGAAAGAAAAAAAGAAAAAAGAAAAAGAAAAATGAAGAATGTGAAAAAGAGGACACGGGAAGTGCTGATGAGATCAAAATATTCAATTTAAGTTCTCACGAATTAACCAAAGAGGAACACAGCATTTTAAAGAAGGGACTAAAATTTGCCCCGACTTCTACTACAGATGCATTTGACGCCTACATTGATGTTCAAAAGTTTTCAAGGAAACTCACCTTAAAAAAATTTTTTGCACTCAATACGGAGAAAAATACCACTAATGTGGATCCAGTAGTCGAAACACCGTTTAGAAAAAAATCTACCTTTTGTCCAACACATGTGAGGGGATGTATGGTAGAAAGCTTCACCAAATCAGTTGCAGAAGACTTCAAGAAAATTAAAACCTCAAAAACGAAGAAACCACGAATGAAACAAAACATCACCAAAAAAGAAAGATTAGCAATAAAATCATTGAAGGATGATAAAAACATAATCATAAAACCCTGTGATAAGGGTGGGGGTATAACAGTTCAAAATAAATCAGATTACATCGAAGAAATCATGGCCCAATTGAATTCAAATGGGACTTATCAAAAATTAAAGATAGACCCGACTACAAAGATCAAAAGCAATTATTTAAAACTCATCACTAAATATCTGGAAAAGGGCACCTTGACAAAAAAGGAGTTTGAATTTTTGAATGTTGAGCATCCAAAAACCCCCACCATATATACTCTTCCGAAAATACACAAAAACCCGGCACGACCGCCGGGTCGGCCTATCATTTCTGGGGTAGGTAGTATAACCACAAATCTCTCAGAGATGATCGATTTCTACCTACAACCACTTGTAATAAAAGGTAAATCACACCTCAAAGATACAACTGATACAATTAATAAATTATCAGAGATAGAGTGGCAACATGATTCTTTTTTGGTTACAGCGGACGTCACGTCACTGTATACCATAATTAACCACAGTGACGGTCTGGATGCAGTAAAATGGCATTTGGAAAAATCTGAAATGGAACAAGAAAAGATAGAATTTATTTTAGAAAGTATTCAATTTGTACTTGAAAATAACTATTTCTTTTTCAATGGGGAATATTTTTTGCAGAAAGTCGGGACTGCCATGGGCACCAAGTTCGCACCGAGCTATGCGAACCTCTTCATGTCTAAGTGGGAGGAAGATTCAGTATACAACCATTCGCTGGCCGGTGCGGACTTGGTGTCATGGTTTAGGTACATCGACGATATCATCTTTGTATGGAAAGGAGATCGAGAGAATTTGGAAAAACTATGCAAAGATTTGAATACCAACATTGTGAATATAACGTTAACCTTTGATATAAGTCAAGAGAAAATCAATTTCCTAGACTTGACCATCTATATTAAGGATGACGCCATACATACAAAGGGTTACACGAAACCAACGGACTCAAATAGCCTCCTACCATTTTCAAGTCAACATCATCCTCAATGGATTAGAGGAATCCCAAAAGGACAATTCCTGAGGTTAAAAAGGAATTGCAGCGAACCCCAGCACTACATTAATCAGAAGAAAGAAATGAAAAATAAATTTTTGAAAAAGGGCTATGATCCAAAGCTGCTTTTGAAGGCGGAAGAAGAAGTAGAAAGGCTTGACAGGAAAGAAATCTTGAAAAAAGAAAAAAATAAATCCACCAATAACCATGCGGAATGGGCCTTTATATCCGGTTTTGGGGCGAACTATAAAAAACAGGAGTATATAATTCGCCAGCACTGGCATCTGCTTTTAAGGGATCCAGTGTTGAAAGACATTATCCCTACCCAACCGAGATTTATTTATAGAAGAGGAAATAACCTAAAGAGTGCATTGGTAAGAAGTGCATTACCATTCACCTCTTCCAATCCCATACGCACTAAAGGCTTTCATAGGTGCGGCACATGCATCGCATGTAGAACGATATCTTCAGAAAAATCAAAAATAACCAGTTTTTCAGTCAATAACGTAAATTACGAGATAAATAATTTCATTACGTGCCACACAATTAATGTCATTTATTTAATAAAATGCGATTGTGGTTTGTTGTATGTAGGCAGGACAGGGAGAGCATTAAAAACAAGGATCGCTGAGCATATTCGTAATGTAAAAAAGGGATTGCAGACCCACTCCCTCTCTGACCATTTTGCTAAAAAACATAACTGTGCAACATCAAAAATATTATCATTTATGGGAATTCAGCAAATTAAATCTAATTGGAGGGACAGGGACTTAGAGACTAACCTCGCAAAGGCTGAGATGCAGTGGATTTTTAAATTAAATACACTTGTCCCTTGCGGCTTGAATTCAGACTTCGAGCTTAAATGGTTTATGTAATTAATCTGTCCTGTCACCATCATCTTCTTAAACTGCTCATAAAGTATGTTCACTGATAGGTTGTATGTTTACATCTGTAGAATATATCTCCATTTTAATTATACTGTATATCAATTAGAGGTGCATGTAATCTTGCCGTGTCTATTTATCATAGTATTTTTAACAGCATTATTTTAAATTAATATTATTTTTATAATCGGCAGTCTTAGAGCAAGGCTCACAATTGTATTATATTGAATGAAAGTGATTTAGACATATATGTATATTTATTTGCTGTGAAAGGGTAAGAAGGAGCAGTGTTCACTATCTATTTCCGGTTACTGGAACGCAATGCGAGATCCATCATTATATCCCCCTTTCTGTTTCTGTTGTTGCCTGGCAACCGGGACACGGTAAGCATCATTCCCCGTGAAAGGGGAGGATGTCTGTCACGTGCCCGCGGCTGATTTCCGGGTGCTGGAACGCATCCTGAGGCGCATGAAGCTAACAGGGCGCGATCACGTTGATCGGCCACTCTGCTCCTTGTGAGAAAGGAAGCAGCGGTCACGTGATCGCAGCCCATTTCCGGACTATGGAACGCATCGTGGAACGCGGAAGTGCGGCTGGCCGCGACCACGATGCGCTCCTAAGTATATAAAATAGATATGAAAATGAAATTCATTAGTTGGGTGAGCATCATTATTTAATGTAGTTGTAACAAGCAGAGGAAAGTACAATAAAACATCGCAACTATACATTTTTATTCAAGTTACCCATGATGCATTTCCATTTCCTGTTCACTGGTATAAATATGTTTGTCAGTCACTGTCTGAGCATCCACCTTGAAAAAGACCTTGTGTCGAAACGGCGTTGGTGATATCAGACAGTGCTTTTTAATTCTCCTATATCGATACCAAATCAAGGTAATATGCAGCATTTGTGTTCGCAAGTGTAAGTCCGGAATTCACTTGTGATTGTCATTTTCCATTCTGACACACATTTTGCTCTATCCTGATTTTTTTGGTAATTATTTAAGGAGATTTGTTTTTATGAATTATTTTTAAAATTTGTTATCACGCACCAATAAACTAATTCTTTATGGAAGAGAAGAGTTATTCATCTATTCAAAGAAACCGCTACGTGTGGGATACCATCTGCTGAAAACGTGAGTGTGGTACGTTTTCGTTGAACGGATCTTGTTTCACGTGTCTTAAGTAGAAGTATAAAAGAAACCTTTATGCGTATGGTGATATTTAACTCTAAGTGAGTTTTGGTACGTGTACCTATGTTTGTGAAGTGGTGGTGAGAAACTATCCTTATCTCCTATCAAGAAAAACTTCCACATCACAGGGCTCTGCTTCATCGGAGAACACACAAAAAATTGAACTTATTGTAGATATTACTACACATTTGTTGTTTATTTTTGTTCTTTGCATGTAAACATCTGGTAATTACTGGATTTATATGAAAAAAAGATTAACGAAGGACCACAAGGTTTTGCAAGTATATTATACAAATTTTGTTTATTATATTTGTCACTTGTATAGCAGCGCCTTTGATCTCCCTTCCACTTGTTATTTCTTCACTTGTATCCCTTTTGTGATCTGGATTTGGGCAGATCATAGGAAGGTTAGGATTGGGCAGCTAGCTTTCGCGCCAGAACTCACACACATTTATAATTTTGTGTAGTTGTAAGTCGGTCGTGATATAGGATTGGAGTGCCTGCCAAAGTGTACGTACCTTGGGACATGACCACAGACAGTGTACAAGATCCGCTTCTGGAGCAGTGCACTTGAAACAATGAGATGAGGAGGCTGCTCCGATGAGGTGTCGTAGTTTAGGAGTAATATATGCTCTATGTAGAATTTTCTGGTGCATTTCTGAGTATGAAACTGAGCCTAGTGTTTTATCTAAGTAGGTGTTGGCCTCTAGAATCAGCTTCATGGTGAGGTCTGGGAATTCCAGTTTCCATTTTAGGAGGCCTACTGAACCAGATTCCACATTTAATAGAGTGCGGGAGTGTGTGAATATGAGCGCTGTGGAGATATTACCATTTGGGGTGTGTCGTAGTGTTTTGTCCAAGGTATGAGTGGTGTCTTGTGTAGATAGTAAAGATGTGACCTTTTGTGCATAGCTACATGCTTGAAGAAAGGGAAAGAGTGGGATTCGTAAGGATGGGAAGCGTGCTATAATTTGGGAGTGTGTAAGTATGGTCAGAGTTTCGGTATGTAGGAAGTGATTAATGTATTTTAGACCTCCATCGTACCAGGTCTGAAATATTGGGGAGGTAGTGTGAGGCTTGAAGTCTGGGTTGCCCCAGAGAGGTAGGAACAGCGATGTATATCGTGATATTTTTAGTCTTGAGCGAATCTGTCGCCAGGCAATTCGAAAAGTATCTTATGCTAAAATTGATTCCCAAGGCTCTACAGATACAAAAACAGGCTTCCTTCACAGATATATATGAGTATTTTTCCACCAAATGGGATAGCATCTTGGAAATATGCTCTTTCTCGCTGATGGAACTGATAATCCAGGAACGGCGAAAGGAGGCCGATTCACTGGATGCTCAAATCAAGTCTTTAGAACCTCTCCTTGTGCCGTTCAAAGATTTGGACAAGTACAAGAGTATGGAAGACACAATTACAAATAGGTTTAAGAAAAATGAGAGGGATATTATACAGAGCAAAATGAAGAAATTGGCACGAGATAAAAATAACTCTGAACCAGTTTCTGTGCCGACCAAAGGTAGGCTGAATATTGAGCAAGATAAATCTGATCCAAGATCACTTGCTCAGACTGCCACACCAGTGTCTGCACAGAGATGGAGAAAACGGAAGGGATAGAGCTGATCAGAGTTTTGGACAGAATCATGGTAATTTAGGTAGAGGGGTGTATCACAAAAAAGGGTCCAATTAGACACCAATGTTGATATCACTCCCTCAAGGTTCACATATCCGAGTCGGAGACAGAATGGGCTGACCGAAAGGGGGAGACATTATAACCGCATACAACCAACTAATTTGGATTGGAAAATGAGCGGTCATAACCCCAATCGATTCAGACGTGATGAGGCCCATCCTACTCCATTACGGACAAACAACAGATACGATGTACTTGCAGAACAAACTCTACCACGTGATTTTTTTAGATGTCAGAAGGGACAACTGGAGAAACCGATGGTAGACCAAGATCCTATCTCATCAGCCAAACCTCAGATTAAACCTCACAATAAAACCAAACGAGGGAAAAGAGGAGTCCAGAGAAAAAGAGCACGCAACCTCAAAAGTAGAGCAGTCTGTTGAGGGAATTCTCAAACATCTGATGATGTTGAAGTAATTACCAAGATCTTCAATTTGAGTGATCATGTGTTAGATGAAGATGAGATTTCGGTGTTAAATAAGGGTTTAAAATTCTGCCCCTCCAATGAAATTAATTTCTTCAATTTATATATTGATATTCAAAAGTTTGTGCGCAAATTATCCCTCAAAAAGTTTATTGCTGACAATATTAGTTCATCCACACAAGCTGGTAGTGAGACCACTTTTAAGAAACAATCCCATTTTAATCCCAGCCATGCAAAGGGCTGTTTTGTTGATACATTTCACAAAATAGCAAATGAGGAGATTGATGCTCTACAAGAGAATTTACTGATTTATAAACATAATCTTACTAAAAATGAACGTGTTGCCTTGGAAAAACTCAGAAATAATGAGTCAATTATAATCAAACTCGCAGATAAGGGGGGAGGGGTGGTTATAATGAGTAGGACCGCTTATATTAAAGAGGCCATGCGTCAATTAAAAGACGGTATTACTTACAAAAAATTGAGAACAGACCCGTCTGTTAAAGTCCTAAATGGTTTGCGGGATTTAGTAAAAGAATATTCAGAGAATGGTACACTTGAAAAGACAACATCAGAGTTCTTGATTAATGATAAATACACTGTACCAGTGTTGTATCTGTTGCCCAAGGTGCATAAGGACAAACACCATCCCACGGGACGCCCTATAGTGGCGGGCACGAACTCCATCACGGCCAACCTGTCACATTATATCGATTTCCAACAACAGCCGTTTGTACTCAAGGGTCGTTCGTATCTAAAAGATGCAAGCAATGTTTTAAATAAACTTAAAGAAGTGGAATGGGAGAGTGACATGTGGTTCGTGACAGGGGACGTCACATTCCTTTATACTATTATAAAACATACGGATGGAATAGAGGCAGTTAAACAGACTCTTATTACTGCTGATATGCAAAATAATCTTCGGGATTTTATCCTTAAGGGAATCGCTTTTATATTGCAGAATAATTATTTTAATTTTGACGAAGAGTACTATAATCAGGAGGTTGGTACCGCTATGGGGACCAGGTTCGCCCCCAGCTATGCAAACTTTTTCATGTCCAGATGGGAGGATACCTCTGTGTGGACTGGACATGGCTGGGAGGCGAACTTGGTCCATTGGTGGCGTTACATAGATGATGTCCTCTTCATATGGAAGGGGGACTATAATGCCCTTCAGGATTTTTGTCTTTACCTCAATGATAATACTTTGGGAATTAATTTGACCTTTAATTATAGCAATGTTGGGGTAATTTTTTTAGATTTGAATATTCATACTGTGGATAGCAAAGTTGAATCTACTGTATATATTAAACTGACAGATTCTAACACTTATATTAGCACACAAAGTAATCACTTATCGCAGTGGTTAAAAAATGTTCCTGAAGGGCAATTGACTCGCTTAAGACGTAATTGCTCAGAGGATAAAAATTATACTGCAGAGGCACAGGTCATGAAGAAAAAATTCATTCAAAAAGGCTATAAGCCGCACTGTTTACAGGAATCATTGGAGAAAATTGCTGAGGTGCATAGGGGAAATCTTGCTTAGTGCAAGAACCAAACCCCATTCGGGGACATCTCATAATCCAGCTTTCATTACTCAATACAATGGTTATCATAAATTAATAGAGAGGGTGTTTCATTAGAATTGGCATCTTCTCAAAAGGGATCTGGTTTTGACATCTATTTTACCAGAAAAACCTAAGTTCATTTATAAAAGGGCACCTAATCTTAAGGATAAGTTAACGGCCAGTGCTTATATAGACAAACCATTAGGGGGTATTGTAAGAAATCAAGGTTTCCATAGGTGCGGTGACTGCAGCATGTGTAAGAGCTGCCCCTCTAAAATAAGGAAACTTGATTTTTTCAATTGAAATGGAAAAACATACAAGATCCAACAGTTTATTACCTGCAATAGTAAATATGCTATATATGCTATCCAATGTTCCTGTAACAATCTTTATATCGGTAAAACCAGTAGGTTGTTAAAAATCCGTTGGGCAGAACATCTACCTAATATACGTAAGGGGTTAATCACTCACCCTTTTTCGCTCCATTTCAAGGAAACCCATAATTGTTCGACTGATCATATTACATCTTTTTGGGGTATATAATTAACAAAAGATCAATGGCGGAATAACAACAGGGATATTAGATTAGCCAAAAGTGAAATGAAGTGGATTTTCAACCTACAATCTCTGGTGCCAAACGGTTTAAACCATGAATTTGAATTAAGGTGGTTTCTATGATAACATTGTATTTTAGTGATTTCTGTTTATTACTGCACATTTTGTCATAGCTGTGTCGTA
Organism: Pseudophryne corroboree; assembly: GCF_028390025.1. Taxonomy (NCBI): domain Eukaryota; kingdom Metazoa; phylum Chordata; class Amphibia; order Anura; family Myobatrachidae; genus Pseudophryne; species Pseudophryne corroboree. The sequence continues at coordinate 148,346,663 of NC_086448.1, read as the reverse complement.
CAATTACAGTCTCAAGCGGGAGTTGTTTATGGCCCATTTAGACGGGTTGCCACGGTTACCATCAACATATTACGCAGGTTTTTGTTTCCTGCGGGGATATGTTGTCATAGTGCGGTGCCAGACAGATACTTATTAACGATTTGTCTCTTTAATAGCGGCTTCTAGGTGTAAAGCTGTTATACATTAGTTGCCGTGATCATTTAATGTTTATATAGTAAGTCCGCCTCTGGGTCCTGGCTTGTTGCTATAGCAACGCGGACAGGAAGTTAGATTACTACTTTTCTGTCAGTTAATATAAACGCCCATATAGGGTCAGTAGATTCTAGTGCATTTCATGTAATATTGGGTACGTGCACAAACGGGTTACCTTGGCAATCTGCCTGCCTTTAATGTAACCCGCTTTATTGCGGAGATACATTGCGCGATTCTAGTGCCGTACTAAATTAATATCATTTATACTATTTATTTGTCCCCTCATTAGTGTCATCAGGCATTTAGGCGTTTGCACATTAGTTGCCCTGTTTATATTACAAGTAAGGGCTGAAGTCCGCCTTTCAGTTATGTCGCTTTGGCAACGCCGACAGGAATTGAGGTCACTACGGGCGGAAATATCCCTCCGTCCGTTGGTATTAATGCCCACACAGGATATAGTTAACTTCTATGCACCGCACTGCACATTGGGAACACGTGCAAACGTGTTACCATGGCAACCCGCCTCTTTCTAATTAAATTCTAATTAAATTTGTTTTTACACCAATTTCCGGTGGATTTATTTAAATAGTCACATTTCACAAGCACTCTTGTTCCTTGATAAAGCCCCATAACGGGGAGAAACGCGTTGGCAGGGTGTGGGCAGGCGGATCATACACACATTTCTTCTCTTGCGGCTGGAATTGTGCTTTACATCTCGCTGGGTAGTGCCGTTTTCGGCCGGCGGCCAATACCAGTGGTACACTCTCCACCCCTGAGTTGTTTATGTGTGATCTCCATGTCACTGTTTTTATTTTAATAAATAGTGTTTTTCATTAATATCACCACTCCCATGTTCATCTTTGGAGCAGTCTATAAAGAAACCGCTATGTGAGGATCAGCGCCTAATTCAGAGTGAGTAACGGTACGCATCCATTATCACGTCGCATCTATGTAGTCAAGATAAAAGATACCTTTATGTGCAGAGTTCTATTTTATCAATTGTGAGAGGGGTACGCCATCCAGGCTTAGCTGATTCATCATTGTCTGAGAGAATAATAATTCCAGACTGTTAAGGACTTACTACACTATGATGTTTTATTTTATCTTTTATTGTATATCATCGTGAGACATTGTGCGGAGTAGAAGAGTCCTCCACATCACAATAGGAGGCGCCTATTGAATTTGGATTCCTCCCTCTGTTTTATATATGGACATTAAGTATTCATTATATATTCCATATGAAACAACACTGAGCGCCTATATTTGAGTATTTGTTTTGTTCATGGAATTAAATACCCTGTTTGAAGAACCATGGGTTAATCCTGAGAAAAAAAATTCAAATCCCTAAACGGTTGTTATCATCTTTCCCTTTTCATCCTGAGGATAGGAAGAAATGGGAAAATCCACCAATAGTGGATGCATCGGTATCCAGGCTCTCACAAAAAATTGTATTGTCTCGGGTGCAGCCTCCCTAAAAGATGCAGCTGACCGCAAAATTGAGACTACGCTCAAATCTTTGTATACAGCTGCTGAGGTGGTCCAAAGAACCCCTAATAGCATGTGGGTGGATTACAAAAGCTAGAAAAAGACAATAGGAAAGCGCAAATTTAATCTGTTTGTAGATTTTATTAAATGATTATTATTTAAAACAAACATTCATACCGGCCAGTATGCATAAATAAATTACATATATTTTAAGAATGCCTATGAAGATAATACCCTAAAAGAACATAATATAGCTCCACATCAAATCTCTGTTAAGTGTACTTTAGGTGATACTTTGTATTGCCTCCACTGGTAATACACTTGCTGTCTTAATAGACATATACCATGTAGCAAATTAGAGATGCACTCCTGAGACTCCTTCCTATATATTTGGTAATATCCTATAATTTATATACTGCGGTTAATGGTTTGTAATTAAGCACTTTAAATGTCACATGCAATCATTACCTGTATTCCTGCATAGCCATGCAATATGTTTATGGATATTTCAGAGCTCCTATGCACCAATCCAATTCTCAGTGTAATGATATTCAGTGGGCAAACCTGTCACGACTCCCAGCAGGGTCAGATGTTCGTCACACTGAGGAAGCCGCCGAGGTTGGAAGGCGGGGAAACGCGTCTGTGTTTTCTTCTCCCACTGACGGGATCGAGTGCTGCATACTTACTAGCCGGCCGGCTGAGAATCGACCCCATTGCTAACAGGGATCAGAGGAGGAGTAGTGACCGTATACTCCGGATAAGGCTGGGGCTACACAAACAGCCGGGAGAAACATCACCCGAAGGGAGCTGTTTTATGAACTCCAGACAAGGCTGATAGTGAAAGCAATAGCCGGGAGGACGAACATCTGACCCTGCTGGGAGTCGTGACAGGTTTGCCCACTGAATATCATTACACTGAGAATTGGATTGGTGCATAGGAGCTCTGAAATATCCATAAACATATTGCATGGCCATGCAGGAATACATGTAATGATTGCATGTGACATTTAAAGTGCTTAATTACAAACCATTAACCGCAGTATAGCTCCACATCAAATCTCTGTTAAGTGTACTTTAGGTGATACTTTGTATTGCCTCCACTGGTAATACACTTGCTGTCTTAATAGACATATACCATGTAGCAAATTAGAGATGCACTCCTGAGACTCCTTCCTATATATTTGGTAATATCCTATAATTTATATACTGCGGTTAATGGTTTGTAATTAAGCACTTTAAATGTCACATGCAATCATTACATGTATTCCTGCATGGCCATGCAATATGTTTATGGATATTTCAGAGCTCCTATGCACCAATCCAATTCTCAGTGTAATGATATTCAGTGGGCAAACCTGTCACGACTCCCAGCAGGGTCAGATGTTCGTCCTCCGGCTATTGCTTTCACTATCAGCCTTGTCTGGAGTTCATAAAACAGCTCCCTTCGGGTGATGTTCCTCCCGGCTGTTTGTGTAGCCTCAGCCTTATCCGGAGTATACGTTCACTACTCCTCCTCTGATCCCTGTTAGCAATGGGGTCGATTCTCAGCCGGCCGGCTAGTAAGTATGCAGCACTCGATCCCGTCAGTGGGAGAAGAAAACACAGACGCGTTTCCCCGCCTTCCAACCTCGGCGGCTTCCTCAGTGTGACGAACATCTGACCCTGCTGGGAGTCGTGACAGGTTTGCCCACTGAATATCATTACACTGAGAATTGGATTGGTGCATAGGAGCTCTGAAATATCCATAAACATATTGCATGGCCATGCAGGAATACAGGTAATGATTGCATGTGACATTTAAAGTGCTTAATTACAAACCATTAACCGCAGTATATAAATTATAGGATATTACCAAATATATAGGAAGGAGTCTCAGGAGTGCATCTCTAATTTGCTACATGGTATATGTCTATTAAGACAGCAAGTGTATTACCAGTGGAGGCAATACAAAGTATCACCTAAAGTACACTTAACAGAGATTTGATGTGGAGCTATATTATGTTCTTTTAGGGTATTATCTTCATAGGCATTCTTAAAATATATGTAATTTATTTATGCATACTGGTCGGTATGAATGTTTGTTTTAAATAATAATCATTTAATAAAATCTACAAACAGATTAAATTTGCGCTTTCCTATTGTCTTTTTCTATTTTTTGGTATAAGGGGTTTTTAAACCAGTTACCCCTGGGAAGGCTGCTAGATTTTTTCTGGGCAATAAAGGCGCCGGGATTTTGCTGCTGTTGGATTACAAAAGCCATTGCTAAATGGTCGGGTAACCTGATTGAGGGGTTAGACACCTTACCTCAAGATGAGGTTGTCTTGTTCCTGCAACATATACAGGACTCTGCAAACTTTATGGTGGAAGCCAAAAAAGAAATAGGCTTGTTTAATAGGCTTGCACGCAGGGGTCTATGGCTACGCCAGTGGACTGCGGATGCGGACTCCAGGAAAGGCGTGGAAGGCCTACCTTTCACAGAGGAGGCCTTATTTGGAGATGAACTAGACAAATGGATCTCCAAAGCGACGGTGGGTAAGTCCACCTATCTTCCTAATGCAGGTCTCCCAACTAGGAAGGCTTACTCAGGACCCAATTTGCAGTCCTTTCGGACTGCCAAATTTAGGGGCAAGTCCAGAGGTTCTTCGGTTCTTCTACCGCCATCAGAGGCGCTAGAGGTAAGCCACAGAAACCAGCACCTGCTGGTTCACAGGAACAGAGCTCACGATCTGCTTCCTCAAAGCCTTCTGCATGGCAGTGGACAGCGACGCCTGGAAGACTGGCAGGTGGGAGCCCGGCTAAAATTCTTCAGTCATGTCTGGATGAGATCGTGCCAGGATCCCTGGGTCATAGATCTTATATCCCAGGGCTACAGACTGGAGTTCCAGGAGCTCCCACCTCACAGAGTCTTCAAATCAGGCTTACCAGTTTCACAAGAAGCAAGTATAACCTTACAGGACGCCATTCAAAAACTGGTACAGACTCAGGTCATTGTTCCAGTTCCACCTCACCTGCGAAACAAGGGGTACTATTCCAACTTGTTTGTAGTACCGAAACCGGACGGTTTGGTAAGACCGATTCTGAACCTCAAGTCGTTGAACTCATACTTACGAGTGTTCAAATTCAAGATGGAGTCTCTGACACAGTGATCTCAGGTCTGGAGGAGGGGCAAATCCTAGTGTCTCTGGATATCAATGATGCGTACCTTCACATTCCGATCTGGCTGCCTCATCAGGCTTATCTACGGTTTGCACTGCAGGGCTGTCACTACCAGGTCCAGGCCCTGCCATTTGGTCTCTCCATGGCACCGAGGGTGTTCACCAAAGTGATGGCAGAGATGATGTTTCTACTCTGCAAACAGGGAGTGAACATAATTCCGTACCTGGATGATCTTCTAATTAAGGCACCGTCCAGGGAGCGGTTGTTGGACAGCATTGGCCTCTCAACCAGACTACTCCTGGATCACGGGTGGATTCTGAACCTGCCGAAATCTCACCTAGAGCCAACACGAAGGATTCCTTTCCTGGGAATGATACTGGAAACAGAGTCTCAGAAGGTGTTCCTTCCCTTGGAAAAGGCAATGGTAATCCAGTCAATGGTTCGGGCTGTCCTGAAGCCAACCCGGATCTCGGTGCATCTGTGCATTCGCCTTATGTGGAAAATGGTGGCCTCTTACGAGGCACTTCAGTACGGAAGGTTTAATGCAAGGCCCTTCCAGCTTGATCTATTGGACAAATGGTCCGGATCGCATCTTCACATGCACCAGAGGATCCATCTGTCCCCAAAAGCCAGGATCTCCCTTCTGTGGTGGCTACAGACTTCTCACCTAGTCGAGGATCGACAGTTCGAGGTTCGGAATTGGATTCTGCTAACCACAGATGCAAGCCTCAGTGGTCGGGGAGCAGTCACCCAGGGGGTGCAGTTTCAGGGAAAATGGTCAAGTCAGGATGTCGTCCTTCCGATCAACACCCTGGAACTCAGGGCTATATACAACGCCCTTCTGCAGGCCTCATCTCTTCTTCAAAATCAGGCCATTCAGGTCCAGTCGGACAATGTGACGGCAGTGACGTACTTAAACCGACAGGGTGGAACGAAAAGCAGAGCCGCAATATCAGAGGTGTCAAGAATTCTCCTCTGGGTGGAAAAAAGTGTTGTGGCGTTGTCGGCGGTCTTCATTCTGGGAGTAGACAACTGGGAAGCAGACTTCCTCAGCAGACACGACCTGCACCCAGGGGAGTGGGGCCTTCACCCGGAGGTGTTCAGGTGGTTATCCACAAATCGATATGATGGCCTCTCGTCTCAACAAGAAGCTCAAGCGGTATTGTTCCAGGTCGAGAGACCCACAGGCAGTGGCGATAGACGCTTTGACGACTCCATGGGTCTACCAGATGGTGTACGTGTTTCCTACACTTCCTTTGATCCCAAGAATTCTAAAAAGAATAAAAATCGAAAAGGTTCAAGCAATACTCATTGCTCCATACTGGCCAAGAAAGGCCTGGTATGCGGATCTTCTTGAGATGCTCCTTGAAGATCCGTGGCCTCTACCTCTTCGCGAGGATCTTCTGCAACAGGGCTCGTTCGTCTATCAAGATTTACTGTGGCTACGTTTAATGGCATGGAAGTTGAACGTCTGATTGTAGCCAGGAGAGGGATTCCTGACAAGATCATCCCGACTATGATCCAAGCCAGAAAGGGGGTAACGTCTAAACATTACCACCATATTTGGAGGAAATATGTCTCTTGATGTGAGAGCAGACAATATTCTGCGTTGGAATTTCATCTGGGACGTTTCCTGCTTTTTCTGCAGTCAGAAGTGGATGTGGGCCAGAGCCTACGTCTAGGCTCCATAAAGTCCAGATTTTGGCCTTGTCTGTTTTCTTTCAGAAACAATTGGCTTCTTTCTCTGTGGTCCAGACGTTCCTGAAAGGTGTTCTGCACATCCAACCTCCCTTTGTGCCTCCCACGGCACCTTGGGATCTCAATTTGGTGCTGCAGTTCCTACAATCGGACTGGTTTGAACCGTTACAGGAGGTTGACGTAAAGTACCTTACGTGGAAGCCCGTCACACTGTTGGCCTTGGCTTCAGCAAGACGTGTGTCGGAGCTAGGGACATTGGGGGTAATTCAAAGTTGATCGCAGCAGGAATTTGGTTAGCAGTTGGGCAAAACCATGTGCACTGCAGGGGAGGCAGATATAACATGTGCAGAGAGAGTTAGATTTGGGTGTGGTGTGTTCAATCTGCAATCTAAATTGCAGTGTAAAAATAAAGCAGCCAGTATTTACCCTGGACAGAAGCAAAATAACCCACCCAAATCTAACTCTCTCTGCACATGTTATATCTGCCTCCCCTGCAGTGCACATGGTTTTGCCCAACTGCTAAAAAATTTCCTGCTGCGATCAACTTGGAATTACCCCCATTGTCTCACAAGAGCCCCTACCTAATTTTCCATGAGGAGAGAGCTGAACTCAGAACTCGTCAGCAATTTCTTCCTAAGGTGGTGTCTGCGTTTCACATCAATCAACCTATTGTGGTTCCGGTTGTTACGGACACCTCTGCTACTTCAAAGTCTTCAGATGTTGTAAGGGCTTTGAAGGTGTATGTAAAGAGAACAGCTTGTCACCGGAAATTGGACTCGCTGTTCGTTCTCTATGATCCCAATAAAATTGGGTGTCCTGCTTCAAAGCAGTTAATTGCACGGTGGATCAGGCTTACTATCCAGCATGCTTATTCCACGGCAGGCTTGCCGGTTCCAAAATATGTACAAGCCCACTCTACTAGGTCGGTGGGATCTTCTTGGGTAGCTGCCCGGGGTGTCTCGGCTTTACAGCTCTGCCGAGCAGCTACTTGTTCAGGTTCGAACACGTTTGCTAAGTTTTACAAGTTCGATACTTTGACCTCTCAGGATCTTCAGTTTGGTCAGTCAGTTCTGCAGGAACTTCAGCACTCTCCCACCCGGTTTGGGAGCTTTGGTACTTCCACATGGTACTAAATGGATTCCCAGTATCCCCTAGGACGTAAGAGAAAATAGGATTTTAATTACCTACCGGTAAATCCTTTTCTCGTAGTCCGTAGTGGATACTGGGCGCCCGCCCGGTGCTTCGTTCTTCCTACACTGTTACTTGGTTACGTATTCCGGTTTGTTCAGCTGTTGCTGTTCATATTTCAAGTTTGGTTAGCGTGGCTTTCCTCTTGTTTTGTATGTGCTGGTTCGTAATCTCACCACTTTCCTTATCTATCCTTCTCTCAAAGTACAGTATGGTCGTCTCCTCGGGCACAGTTTAATAGACTGAGTCTGGTAGGAGGGCATAGAGGGAGGAGCCAGCGCACACTATAAATTTCTTAAAGTGCCCATTGCTCCTAGTGGACCCGTCTATACCCCATGGTACTAAGTGGATTCCCAGTATCCCCTACGGACTACGAGAAAAGGATTTATGAGAAAAGGTAATTAAAATCCTATTTTCCCTGAGATATGTGAATGCACAATAAAGAAATGACCAGTTAATTATGCCAGCATATTTTCCCCAATATATATGCAAATGTGTAGTAGGCTCTGTCACAGTGCCAGCGTCTACACTCATTGGTGCAGAATAGGGGACGGGTACTAATTACCCAGCCCAGGATGCTCCCCCCCCCCCCCCTCTCCCTCCTGAGTATAGCTATACTTAATTTCGGCACCATCTTCCCAGTGACATCTTTGGGAAGATGGCGCCCATGTATTGAAAGCAAAGACTCTGGCACGTGTCACAGTCTTTGCTTTCTCTAGCACACATGCGCCATCTTCCCAAATATCACTTGGATTGGGAAGATTGCTCCAGCTGAGCAGGAGAGACCCACTTTCTGAAAGCGAGGCAGGAAGACCCCCTCCTGTGTCCCCTACTAGCCCCCACTCCCCTGCATTAGAACGGCCCCCCTGTGGAGCGTGCACATTTTTTACATTCTGTTATTTTTAGGAAGGGGGTTGGGGTGGACATGCCCCATTATTAGACCACACTTCCTGCATGGCTCCCTATTCTACTGTCTATACTTTGCATGTGCTGATGTGAAGTTTGGGCCCACTTGGAGAGTGCTTTTTTGCCCTCTCCTCTCATAAAATGCCCCTGGCAAGAAGGTAGCGTTTGAAAAGGCTGAGGGGAAAAGTTTGGTGGAGTGAGGATGTTCTTTGCAAGCAAGCAGCTCCTAATGTTGCTAACAGACCACTTTTGCAGAGAAATCTACTGAAATGACTTTCTACGAGTGGAGAGTAGGTGTGCACCGTGAGATGCTCTGAGCAGACCTGTGATTTCTACTGGTGATATGATCCCTATTTGGCATGCCACCTCCTGTTGACTTTCCTATACTCCAACTATAGCGTGGGTATGTCATCTGCGACCAGAAGGACCCCTGAATACTCAAGTGCTTAACACATAATACTGGGAGGAGGACAGGGGCGGTTCAAGAGAGGAAGGGGCCCGTGTTCAGACTTTGTGCGGGCCCTCTCCTCTCTGAAATCAGTGCTTTGGACTGACAACTGGCTTTGTGCAACAGTCTACTGTGGGCTCTGGGAACATGGCGCCCTCACCTTGTTCCCAGGGACACCTTTACTGAACATCCGAAAGTCACCGGGAAAATGTCCAGTATGCCTTTTTCCCAGTGATCTTTGTCTGAAGCTCCAGTGGGATTCTGGAGGGATAAGTATAAATATATGCAGAGCCGGCCCTAACCAATATGATGCCCTAGGCAAGATTTTGGCTGGTGCCCTCTCGCACTGCAACTTTTTCCGCCCCCGACTCTGCACCCCTTTCCCAGCACCATCACCCCTCACCCATAGCAGTTCTCATTTTGGTGTTCCTACCCCTTATATTTTAAATAGGAACAGTGTGCATATTCAGCGCACAGCCCACATTTTATCATGCAATAGTGTCCTTAATTCACGTTACATCGCACAGTAGTACCACTTTACCTTATAAGCGTTACTCACAGTAGTGCCCCTTATTCACATTACATCACAATGAATTGCTCCTTATTCCCATTACACCACACCATATTGCTCTTTATTCATATTAGACCACACAGTAGTGCCCTTTCTATACTTTACGCCACACAGTAGAGCACCTTATACACATAATGCCACACATTAGTAATGCGTGTATGCACATAATACCACACAGTAATGCCCCTTACACATATGACACACATTATTAATGTCCTTATAAACATAATGCGCTTTACACATTATGCCAACCCTTATTAATGCCCTTATACACATAATGTCCCTTATACATGTGTCGTACATTATTAATGCCCTTATACACATAATGACACACATAATGTCCCTTTTACATATGCTGCACAATAATAGTGCACTTATACACATAATGACACACATAGTGCCCCTTACATATATGCCATACATTATTAATGCATTTATACATATGCCCCTTACACATATGCAGAACACAACTGCACAACCAACCCACCTGCACCCAGCACTCACATGGCCGCTAACACTGTGACCTCTGCCTCTGCTTGGATACAGATGTGTCCTCATACATCTTGCCTCAATACGCCATGCAGCAGGAGATGCCTGGTGTGAGTTAGCTGGCAGCTCTGCTAACGTTGGGCGCCTTTTTTTGATGAAAATGCATCTTATTTGTGTTACTATGTGGCCAGGATGCACAAGCAGCTGTGACTGTATCTGCATATGAAATGCTATGTTACAGTGATTTCCAGGAATACTGTAACGTAGCATTTCGTATGCAGATACAGTCGCAGTCACTCACAGAATATAGGCATGCCGCATGTAATTTTAATCAGCAGAAGCTGCTTGTGCCCCTAGGCATACCAAATGTCCTAGGCAATTGCCTAGTTTGCCTATGCCTAAGACCGGCTCTGAATATATGGGTGCAGGGTGTGCCGTGCGGTGCACATTATAGTTATGCCAGTGGTGGAGGAGACATACATGGACAACAGGTGTAGTCAAATAATGTTGCCAAACCATATCAGGGTGCAAGAACAATAAATTATATTTTCTCTGACGTCCTAGTGGATGCTGGGAACTCCGAAAGGACCATGGGGAATAGCGGCTCCGCAGGAGACTGGGCACAACTAAAGAAAGCTTTTAGGTCACCTGGTGTGCACTGGCTCCTCCCACCATGACCCTCCTCCAAGCCTCAGTTAGATTTTGTGCCCGGCCGAGGTTGGATGCACACTAGGGGCTCTCCTGAGCTTCTAAAAAAGAAAGTATATAATTAGGTTTTTTATTTTACAGTGAGACCTGCTGGCAACAGGCTCACTGCAGCGAGGGACTAAGGGGAGAAGAAGCGAACCTACCTGCTTGCAGCTAGCTTGGGCTTCTTAGGCTACTGGACACCATTAGCTCCAGAGGGATCGACCGCATGGAACTGGCCTTGGTGTTCGGTCCCGGAGCCACGCCGCCGTCCCCCTTACAGAGCCAGAAGCAAGAAGAGGTCCGGAAAATCGGCGGCAGAAGACATCAGTCTTCACCAAGGTAGTGCACAGCACTGCAGCTGTGCGCCATTGCTCCTCATACACACTTCACACTCCGGTCACTGAGGGTGCAGGGCGCTAGGGGGGGGCGCCCTGAGCAGCAATAAAAACACCTTGGCTGGCAAAAATACCACAATATATAGCCCCAGAGGCTATATATGTGATAATTACCCCTGCCAGAATCCATAAAAAAGCGGGAGAATAGTTCGCGAAAAAGGGGCGGAGCTATCTCCTTCAGCACACTGGCGCCATTTCTCCCTCACAGCTCCGCTGGAAGGAAGCTCCCTGGCTCTCCCCTGCAGTCTACACTACAGAAAAGGGTAAAAAAGAGAGGGGGGGCACTAAATTTAGGCGCAGTATATATAACAGCAGCTATAGGGGACATAATTCAGTTAGTCCCTGCATTATATAGCGCTCTGGTGTGTGCTGGCATACTCTCACTCTGTCTCCCCAAAGGGCTTTTGTGGGTCCTGTCCTCTGTTAGAGCATTCCCTGTGTGTGTGTGCGGTGTGTCGGTACGGCTGTGTCGACATGTTTGATGAGGATAATGATGTGGAGGCGGAGCAGATGCCTATAGAAGGGATGTCACCCCCTGCGGGGCAGACACCTGAGTGGATGGACTTATGGAAGGAATTGCGTGCACGTGTCGACTCCTTACACAAAAAATTTGACGACATGCCAAATGCGGGACAGCCGGCTTCTCAGCTCGTGCCTGTCCAGGCGTCTCAAAGGCCATCGGGGGCTTTAAAACGCCCGCTACCTCAGATGGCAGACGCGGATGTCGACACGGATACTGACACCAGTGTCGACGACGATGAGTCTAGTCTAATGTCCACTAAGGCCATTCGTTGCATGATTGAAGCAATGAAAGAGGTGTTACAAATTTCTGATATAAACGCAGGTACCACTAAAAAGGGTATTATGTTTGGGGAGAATAAACTACCCGTAGTTTTTCCCCCATCAGAAGAATTAAATGAAGTGTGTGAAGAAGCGTGGGCTTTCCCTGATAAAAGATTGGTAATCTCTAAGAAGTTACTAATGGCGTTCCCTTTCCCGCCAGAGGATAGGTCACGTTGGGAGACACCCCCTAGGGTGGATAAAGCGCTCACACGTTTGTCTAAAAAGGTGGCACTACCGTCTCCGGATACGGCCGCCCTCAAGGAACCTGCTGATAGAAAGCAGGAGGCGATCCTGAAGTCTGTATATACACACTCAGGCATTATACTTAGACCAGCTATTGCGTCAGCATGGATGTGCAGTGCTGCCGCTGCGTGGTCAGATTCCCTGTCAGAAAATATTGACACCCTAGACAGGGACACTATTCTGCTAACCATAGAGCATATAAAAGACTCAGTCTTATACATGAGAGATGCACAGAGGGAGATCTGCCGGCTGGCATCTAAAATAAGTGCATTGTCCATTTCTGCTAGAAGAGGCTTATGGACTCGCCAGTGGACAGGGGATGCAGATTCAAAAAGGCACATGGAAGTTTTGCCTTATAAGGGTGAGGAGTTATTTGGGGATGGTCTCTCGGACCTAGTTTCCACAGCAACTGCTGGGAAGTCAGCATTTTTACCCCATGTTCCCTCACAGCCTAAAAAGGCGCCGTTTTATCAGGTACAGTCCTTTCAGAGTCAAAAAAACAGGCGTGGAAAAGGCGGGTCCTTTCTGTCCAGAGGCAGAGGTAGGGGGAAAAGGCTGCAACAAACAGCAGGTTCCCAGGAGCAAACGTCCTCCCCCGCTTCTTCCAAGTCCGCCGCATGACGGTGGGGCTCCACAGGCGGAGCCAGGTACGGTGGGGGGCCGCCTCAAAAATTTCAGCGATCAGTGGGCTCGCTCACAGGTGGATCCCTGGATCCTGCAAATAGTATCTCAAGGGTACAAACTGGAATTTGAGGCGTCTCCACCCCACCGGTTCCTAAAATCTGCCTTGCCGATTACTCCTTCAGACAGGGAGGCTGTGCTAGCGGCAGTTCACAAGCTGTATTCCCAGCAGGTGATAATCAAGGTGCCCCTACTTCAACAAGGACGGGGTTACTATTCCACACTGTTTGTGGTACCGAAACCGGACGGTTCGGTGAGACCCATTTTAAATTTGAAATCCTTGAACACATACATAAAAAAATTCAAGTTCAAGATGGAATCGCTCAGGGCGGTTATTGCAAGCCTGGACGAGGGGGATTACATGGTATCCCTGGACATCAAGGATGCTTACCTGCATGTCCCCATTTACTATCCTCACCAGGAGTACCTCAGATTTGTGGTACAGGATTGCCATTACCAATTCCAGACGCTGCCGTTTGGACTCTCCACGGCACCGAGGGTGTTTACCAAGGTAATGGCGGAAATGATGATACTCCTTCGAAGAAAGGGAGTTTTAATTATCCCGTACTTGGACGATCTCCTAATAAAGGCGAGGTCCAAGGAGCAGTTGTTGGTGGGAGTAGCACTATCTCAGGAGGTGCTACACCAGCACGGTTGGATTCTGAATATTCCAAAATCACAGCTGGTTCCGACGACACGTCTACTGTTCCTGGGTATGATTCTGGATACAGTCCAGAAAAAAGTGTTTCTCCCGGAGGAGAAAGCCAAGGAGCTGTCATCTCTAGTCAGAGACCTCCTGAAACCAAAACAGGTATCGGTGCATCACTGCACGCGGGTCCTGGGAAAGATGGTGGCTTCTTACGAAGCAATTCCTTTCGGCAGGTTCCATGCCAGAATCTTTCAGTGGGACCTGTTGGACCAATGGTCCGGATCGCATCTTCAGATGCATCGCCTAATAACCCTGTCTCCAAGAACCAGGGTGTCTCTGCTGTGGTGGCTGCAGAGTGCTCATCTTCTAGAGGGCCGCAGATTCGGCATACAGGACTGGGTCCTGGTGACCACGGATGCCAGCCTTCGAGGCTGGGGGGCAGTCACACAGGGAAGAAACTTCCAAGGACTATGGTCGAGTCGGGAGACTTCCCTACACATAAATATTCTGGAACTAAGGGCCATTTACAATGCCCTAAGTCAGGCAAAATCCCTGCTTCTACACCAGCCGGTACTGATCCAGTCAGACAACATCACGGCAGTCGCCCATGTAAATCGACAGGGTGGCACAAGAAGCAGGATGGCAATGGCAGAAGCCACAAGGATTCTCCGATGGGCGGAAAATCACGTACTAGCACTGTCAGCAGTGTTCATTCCGGGAGTGGACAACTGGGAAGCAGACTTTCTCAGCAGGCACGACCTCCACCCAGGAGAGTGGGGACTTCATCCAGAAGTCTTCACGCTGATTGTAAATCGATGGGAACGGCCACAGGTGGACATGATGGCGTCCCGCCTAAACAAAAAACTAGAGAGATATTGCGCCAGGTCAAGGGACCCTCAGGCGATAGCTGTGGACACTCTAGTGACACCGTGGGAGTACCAGTCAGTTTATGAGATGATCTCAGAGGACCCATGGCCTCTGCCGCTCAGACAGGACCTGCTGCAGCAGGGGCCCTGTCTGTTCCAAGACTTACCGCGGCTGCATTTGACGGCATGGCGGTTGAACGCCGGATCCTGAAGGAAAAGGGCATTCCGGAGGAAGTCATTCCTACGCTGATTAAAGCCAGGAAAGATGTAACTGCAAAGCATTATCACCGCATATGGCGGAAATATGTTGCTTGGTGTGAGGCCAAAAAGGCCCCAACAGAGGAATTTCAACTAGGTCGATTTCTGCATTTCCTACAAGCAGGAAATTGGGCTCCATTAAGGTACAGATCTCGGCTCTGTCGATTTTCTTCCAGAAAGAACTAGCTTCACTACCTGAAGTTCAGACGTTTGTGAAAGGAGTGCTGCATATTCAGCCCCCGTTTGTGCCTCCAGTGGCACCTTGGGATCTCAACGTGGTGTTGAGTTTCTTAAAATCACATTGGTTTGAGCCACTTAAAACCGTGGATCTAAAATATCTCACGTGGAAAGTGGTCATGTTATTGGCCTTGGCTTCTGCCAGGCGTGTGTCAGAATTGGCAGCTTTGTCATGTAAAAGCCCTTATCTGATTTTCCATATGGATAGGGCGGAATTGAGGACTCGTCCTCAGTTTCTCCCTAAGGTGGTATCAGCTTTTCACTTGAACCAACCTATTGTGGTGCCTGCGGCTACTAGGGACTTGGAGGATTCCAAGTTACTGGACGTAGTCAGGGCCTTGAAAATTTATGTTTCCAGGACGGCTAGAGTCAGGAAAACTGACTCGCTATTTATCCTGTATGCACCCAACAAACTGGGTGCTCCTGCTTCTAAGCAGACTATTGCTCGCTGGATTTGTAGCACAATTCAGCTGGCGCATTCTGCGGCTGGACTGCCGCATCCTAAATCAGTAAAAGCTCATTCCACAAGGAAGGTGGGCTCATCTTGGGCGGCTGCCCGAGGGGTCTCGGCTTTACAACTTTGCCGAGCTGCTACGTTTGCAAAATTCTACAAATTTGATACCCTGGCTGAGGAGGACCTTGAGTTCTCTCATTCGGTGCTGCAGAGTCATCCGCACTCTCCCGCCCGTTTGGGAGCTTTGGTATAATCCCCATGGTCCTTTCGGAGTTCCCAGCATCCACTAGGACGTCAGAGAAAATAAGATTTTACTCACCGGTAAATCTATTTCTCGTAGTCCGTAGTGGATGCTGGGCGCCCATCCCAAGTGCGGATTGTCTGCAATACTTGTACATAGTTATTGTTAACTAAAGGGTTATTGTTGAGCCATCTGTTGAGAGGCTCAGTTGTTTTCATACTGTTAAACTGGGTATAGTATCACGAGTTATACGGTGTGATTGGTGTGGCTGGTAGGAGTCTTACCCGGGATTCAAAATCCTTCCTTATTATGTCAGCTCGTCCGGGCACAGTGTCCTAACTGAGGCTTGGAGGAGGGTCATGATGGGAGGAGCCAGTGCACACCAGGTGACCTAAAAGCTTTCTTTAGTTGTGCCCAGTCTCCTGCGGAGCCGCTATTCCCCATGGTCCTTTCGGAGTTCCCAGCATCCACTACGGACTACGAGAAATAGATTTACCGGTGAGTAAAATCTTATTATATTTGAATATATATATATATTATATTACAGTTGAATGTGCGCCTGCACGCTGGACAGGGGGGCGCAGGGATGGGGGCAGATGGGCGGTTTCTGCCTCTCTCTCAGCAGTCACACCCCTCTCTCCACGCTCCTAGTGCCGCTGTCTACTATGGGGAAGAAGGGGCCGGGGGGTGGCAGCGGGACCCTCCAGCAGGCCCAGGCCCGGGTAAAGAGTACTCGCTACCCCCTCCTCTCTGCGCTACTGATACACATAGGGGATCTCACTGTTCAGTGCATTATAATTGATGGTTTTACCATCGTTGATTATGTACACGCGCGGCAGCTGTCGCTGTTTCAGTGCAAAATTCATGGGCATGAATGAGCTGTGAATGAGGTATGTCCCGCCTCTTACACACAGTGCAAGCGGCGGTGGCATTGCAGGGCTGCTGGCTGACAGGCCTGCAACCCTGTGCAGCAACAGCACGACTGAAAACGTTAGGAAGGGGCGGGACATTAGGCAAGCAGCTACCATTGATGGTGTACACCATCTGAATATACAGTAAAAGTATTCAACATCAACCATAGACCCACAATGTTTTTGAAACATTGATGGTCGATGGCCATCCCTAATAAGGGGTCACTAACATGAATATTTCCTACGCTAGGTATTCTCCTTTCTCATATACAGGAACTGGTACAGGTCTCCATCAGGACTCTCCTCTAGCCATGTTAACAGGAATGTGTTTTCACTGGAGTCTTTATTTACAGTACAATTAAGGCATGGTTAGTTTGAATTACACTGCAGTTAGTAAGCTATGGTAAGACCTGTTTATCCAGGGGTTTTTAGGACCACGTGGTGTGTGGGATACATTGTGTATGTCAGAACTATGGGTCTAATTCAGACCTGATCGCTGCTGTGCGTTTTCACACCCTAGCGATCAGGTCTGAATTACCCCCTATATCAGACTTGCCTACCCTCCCGCATTCAGCAGGAGGCCTCCCACTGCCCCGCAACCCTTGCCTGCCCTCCCGTTTTTTTAATTAGAGCCCTGTAAATCCAGACTGCGCATGCGCGAGTCTGGAAATGCAGGGGGCGGGGCCTGCACGTAAGAGGTCAGAGCCGTGGTGGCCGTCCTGCCTCCTGCTGTGCACACAGAGCCAGCAGCCTGAGCGGAGGCAGGAGCATAAACAGCAGAGCAGCTGGTCCACTGACAGCCAGTGCTCTGCTTCACCGCTGCTGGCCCTGCCCACCTTACTCACAGGGCTGCGTGTAACACACAGCCCAGCTTACATCTTCCTGCTCCTCCTCATGTGCCTGCACAGTGCTGCTGCCTCCCTCCACCACACTGTCACGGCGGTAGATGCTAGTGTGAGCGGCTAACAAGGATGTACCGCCTGCTGCTGTGCAGGTGTCGTCACTCTACCCACCTGTGCAACGCCGCCGCAGACGATTTCCAGGCACGCCAGAGACTTCACTCTCGAGACCACTCCTCAGGGCGGACACCACCTCACCGCGGACGACAGGGGTCTGGAAAGAGAGGAATATGTCGGTTGAGACGTACGCCCGACCTCCGCCTGGAGTACGGGACACGTCAGGGGTAGCCGCGACCTTAACCGGCTGGGCGGAAGGTCATCACTGGCCAATAGGCCTCAGCTACCCAATTCTCACACACTCGCACTCTCGCACGTTGTGTGGTGAGAGGGGGGTCCTCGCGTCCGCGAGCAAACCCTCCGGACCGGTATACAGGGGGGATGACCGACAGACAGACACAGGGTGATACTCACTTCCAACTTGCGGGTCACCTTGATTGTCGCACCTCTCCACTCCTGTTGGGACAAGAAGAACAACCTCCCTACCTGCAGGCTACTCTACGGCTAACAACGATACAGCCAACTACGCCTGCCTAACAAACTAACTCAAACAACTGGAGGCTACTGGTTCTGCCCCAATCAACGGAGACTGTACGAATTAACACGTGCACTACCCGGCAAGTCAGTGGAACACTTCCCCGGCCTAACAGTATACCCCGATTTACTAGTCCTACCTTCCGGATGTTGGACACCAGCCGGTGCCTTCGGTTCACAAGGGAGGGCGGGGGTCTGGAACAGACTGGCCCACTTCCGATGACCGGGGGATGGCGACGTGTGGGACGGGAACGTTACTCCACACTTCCAATCCCCTGGGTCATACACCGCGTGGGGCCGGTCGGCTTCAAACAGCAACCTCTGACCCCTCGAGAGCTGCTGCACAGCCCACTTCCAGCCGGAAGGGCGCAGGCAGGAGCCTGAAGGAGGGGCACAGGCCTGGGGCCTGGAGTGAGGGCACAGGCCTGGGGCCTGGAGTGAGGGCACAGGCCTGGGGCCTGGAGTGAGGGCACAGGCCTGGGGCCTGGAGTGAGGGCACAGGCTTGAGGCCTGGAGTGAGGGCACAGGCCTGGGGTGAGGGCACAGGCCTGGGGCCTGGAGTGAGGGCACAGGCCTGGGGCCTGGAGTGAGGGCACAGGCTTGAGGCCTGGAGGGAGGGCACAGGCCTGGGGCCTGGAGAGAGGGCACAGGCCTGGGGCCTGGAGAGAGGGCACAGGCCTGGGGCCTGGAGGGAGGGCACAGGCCTGGGGCCTGGAGAGAGCACAGGCCGGAGCCTGGAGAGAGGGCACAGGCTTGAGGCCTGGAGGGAGGGCACAGGCCTGGGGCCTGGAGAGAGGGCACAGGCCTGGGGCCTGGAGAGAGGGCACAGGCCTGGGGCCTGGAGGGAGGGCACAGGCCTGGGGCCTGGAGAGAGCACAGGCCGGAGCCTGGAGAGAGGGCACAGGCTTGAGGCCTGGAGGGAGGGCACAGGCCTGGGGCCTGGAGTGGGCACAGGCCGGAGGCCTGCCTAACGTGCACACAGGCCGACAGGGCCTGACTCTGCCCGCAGGCCTAGTGCCTGTCCCTGGTGCTTTAGGGAGGATTATATATAGGTAGAGGTGGCCCAGGGCCGCCTACCTGTCGCGGAGGGAGAGGCTGCAGCGGGGAGCTTCGTTAGCTCTTTTGCTCTCCACACGCTGCAGCACTCTCCGCCGGACATCCGCCGCTGGTCGCCGTCTTCCGTCTTCCTGGGTGCCTCCGCCGACGTCTTCCTCCGCACCGCCGACGTCTTCTTCCGCACCGCCGATGTCTTCTTCTCCGCCGACGTCTTCTTCCGCAGGAGCTCTTCTTCCTCTTCTGTCCTCGTCCGCCGTCCGACTGACTGGTCCCGCTCCGCAGCGCCTCTTATATGGCGCCGGGAGCGGGCGGAGCTATGACGCGGCGAGCCCCGATTGGCTCGCCGCGGCGAGCTCTGATTGGCGGCCGAGGCGCGAGCCCTGATTGGCTCGCGCTTGGCGCGCCGTTTGAAATACGCCGCTGGGATTGGAGGGGCTTGAATCCTTTCGGATGCAAGCCCCTCCAGACTGGAAACCGCCCGCCGCTCCTCCGCCCGCCGCTCCGTGGAGGGGAAAGTGGTAATCCCCTTCACATTTCCCCCCCCTTTGTCCTTTGTGGTCTCCACAAAGCAAGAATCCGACCACACAAAGTTCGGATCCGCGTAGCGAGGGCCCGGAACGCCCCTATTTGAGCGCAGAGAGCGCCTTGGCAGGGGAGAGGCCACTACTTCGGCTGGGGGTTGAGGTTCCGATGCCTCCTCCGGATGATTCTCCTCCACCGGCAACCACCATTCCTCGTCTGACAGAGGGGTCAGAGCGTCCTCGATAGGGGCCCCTAACCCGTCCTCCGCTGCCGGGGACTCAGCCCCGCTCGCCGGATCCGGGAACGGACAAGGTCGCAGTTTACTACGATGTAACGTGCGCAGGCGTCTCGTCCCATCGGTAGACTCCACTTGATACACTGGTCCCCCCGGGTCCAAGCGACGGCGAACAAGGTATGGGGTTACTTCCCACCGTTCGGACAATTTCCCCCCTGGGCGAACCTTTCGCACCAACACTCGCTGGCCCACGGCCAACGATCCAGGCTCGTGGGACCTCACAGGTGGATGCTGGTGGTCGGCGATCAGCCTCCCAGCCAACTCGTGCGCCGCCTTCAGACGTAGGCGATGGTCCTCGACCCATTCGGCAGGGGCGAGGGGCGTTACCTCCTCAGTCCCGGACAGTTGTAAGTCGTGTGCCTCCCGTCCGGGTCGGCCGAACAACAAGAAAAAAGGTGAAAATCCCGTGGTGTGGTGAACTCTGTTGTTGTAAGTCCAGACCAGCTCCTGAACACGTTCGGGCCATCGCTGCTTCTCGGCACGCTCCAACACGCGGAGCATCTGCAGCAGAGTCCGGTTGAATCTCTCGCAGGCGCCATTCCCCTGCGGATGGTAAGGTGTCGTGCGGGACTTTTGAACGCCATAAAGCTGGCAGAGGCGCTCCATCAGCTGCCCCTGGAAACAGGCACCCTGGTCCGAATGGATCCGCTCAGGACAACCGTACTGCCGAATGAAATGTTCGACGATCGCTCGTGTTGCCGACTCTGCGGTCTGGTTTCGGGTGGGAACCACTACCGTGAATTTAGTGAAGTGGTCAGTCATTACCAAGGCATACTGGTGCCCACTTACAGATTCCCCGACCAACACGTAGTCGATCATCAGCATCTCCAGTGGCCGACTGGTCCGGATCGTCTGGATGGGCACGTGTTGTTCCGGTGGTTTAACTACCGCACACCGCCTGCACTCACGACACACCTGGTCCACGACCGCTTGCAGCCGGGGGGCGAAATATTGGCGTCTCAACCAATGGTATGTCTTATAGGGTCCCAAATGGGCCCCTTGCTCGTGCGCCTCTTCCACCAGCGACCGCACCCGGGCTTCTGGCACGACCATCTGCTCCACAGTACGCATTTCCTGTTCCAAGTAGCAGCGTCTCCGCAAGGTACCAGCGCAGACCCGCAAATGGTCCCAACGACGTACCACCTTCCTACAGAACCCGGTCAGTCCATCCTGCTCTTGGCGGGATGGCACATGACCCCTCTGTACCCACTGTCGAACGAGGTCCAAATCCTCATCAGCCTGCTGTTCCTGTGCCCAGTCCATCTCCGTGTACCTAAGCAAGGCAGTCTGGGCGTTTTGTCGGTACAACTCTCCGGCCGTGGCCTGCCGCACACGAGTGAGATCCGGCATTTCTTCGCCGCAGTCCTCTTCTTCCCCACCAGGTTCGGGGGTTTCCACCGGAAAACGAGACAGGGCATCTGCGTTGGCATTACTCTTCCCCGGTCGATAGCGGATTTTGTAGGAGAACTTGGCCAACCTGGCCACCCATCGTTGCTCCAAGGCACCCAACTTGGCGGTCTCCAGGTACGCCAAGGGGTTGTTATCCGTGAAAATATCCACGTGGGTGGCGGTCAAGTACTCCGCAAACTTCTCGGTCACGGCCCACACCACTGCCAGTAGCTCCAACTTGAAGGAACTGTAGTTGTCTGGGTTCCTTTCGGTCTCTCGCAGGCTACGACTGCCGTAAGCAATCACCCGCTCCTGCCCATCCTGGACCTGAGCCAAGACCGCGCCCAACCCCTGTAGACTCCCATCCGTGTATAGGACGAAGGGCTTCTCGAAGTCTGCGTACCCCAACACTGGAGCTTCCGTGAGACTTCCTTTCAGTTGGTCAAAGGCCAGGTTCTGCGCTTCTCCCCAAGTCTCCAGGGCAGCTTTCTTAGTGGTCGCAATCCCCCTAAGCAAGGCATGTAGGGGTTCCGCGATCCGGGCGAAATCCTTGATGAAGCGCCGGTAGTACCCCACCAAGCCCAGAAATGCCCGCAATTCCGTGACGGTGGTGGGCACCTTCCATTCCTGGACGGCCGCCACTTTGCTGGGGGTTGGGTACACCCCATCACGTGACACTACATGCCCGAGGTACTCCAAGCTGGATTTCAACAGGTGGCACTTCCGGGGCTTGAGCTTCAGGCCGTATGCTTCCAACCGCTGAAGAACCAGGTCGAGTCGAGCAAAGTGTTCCTCCAAGGTCGGGGCGAACACAATGATGTCGTCCAAGTAAATCAGCAAGGCTTCAAAGTTCAAGTCTCCCAAGCACCGTTCCATCATCCGCTGGAATGTGGCGGGTGCATTGTTTAACCCAAACGGCATGCGGCAGAATTCGAACAACCCCATGGGAGTGACGAATGCGGTCTTCTCCCTATCCTGGGGGGCCACCGGCACTTGCCAGTATCCACTGGCCAGGTCCAGGGTCGAAAAAAACTTCGCATTGCCCAGTGCAGCTAGGGACTCCTCGATCCTAGGGAGAGGGTAAGCGTCCCGGACGGTGCAACTGTTCAGCTTCCGGTAGTCCACACAGAACCGGATAGTCCCGTCCTTCTTCCGGACTAAGACTATGGGTGCAGCCCAGGGACTTTTGCTCTCCTGGATCACGTGGTTGTCCAGCATCTGACGCAACATGCTCTTTACTTCCTGGTACAACCGGGGCGGTATCGGCCGATACCGCTCCCGAACCGGGGGGGCGTCTCCGGTGCGGATCTCATGCTGCAGGTCCTCCGTATACCCAAAATCTTCCTCATGCCGGGAGAACACCTTCTGACGGTTCCAGAGCATCTGGTCCAGCTTGGCTACGTCCCCGGCCGCGCACTCTTCCAGCGACACGTCCATCTGTGTACGGATCATGGTACCGTTCCACTCGGGGCAGGGCCCCTCCTGCTCCTCCACTTGAACGGATAACGCCCATGCCTCGGAAGCCTCTGGCCGTAGGGACAGTTTACGCATACCCTGAACGCTATTCTCGTGAATCGCCACCACCTGAGCGATAACTGTCCCAGCCGGGACTCGGCAAAGCTGGTCGGTAAGATTGCAAAAGCGGACGGAGACCTTTCCACCGGTCACCACCGACACGGTCCGTGCCACCATCACTCCAGACCCTACCCTCAGCACATCAGTGGGCTCGACCATCACCTCCATGCCATTTAGGCGCTGATGGGTCCGCACTTCCAGAGGGATCAGGACTTCCTGGCGAGGTGGCAACTCCAGGCGCTGGTGGTGACCGACCTTCAAAAGGCCCAGGTGCTCTTCGATTGTCCCTAGGGCCCTGGTTCCCCGTCGTCCCACTTGTTGGAGTGCCTGCTGGACGGGGCGCTGGACTCCCAGGTTCCTCCAATATTGTGGCCCATTTTCCTGGAACAAGAGCTGGTCGAGATGTCGGAGTACATTCATCCCGAGGATCACTGGGCCATGGCTCAGTCCCGGGCTGCTGACTACCAGCAGCCCCTTCCTACCCAGCTCTCGGCCACAAACTACCATCTCCATCCACACCACCCCCACCACGGGAATGGGTAGGTTATTAGCCGCCGTGAGGGTAATGAAGCTCTCGGACACCTCACTTTTAAGATGGGCGTAATGTTCAAGAAAACAGGCCTCAGAAATGGTGGATACCTGAGAGCCGGTATCCAACAAGCAGGACTGATCTTTCCCGCCGAGGCGGCTGACTACCACGGGACACTCTCCTACCAATTCAGCCTGTTCGTTAATGGCTGATCTCTCCCCATCGCTCCCCCCCACGGGTGGTCCCGTTACCGCGAGGGAGGTCAGTTTAACTGTGCCTCCGGGATTGCTTCGGTACAGGTCCGCGCAATATGCCCATACCGATGGCATCGGTAACAACGAGGGCCCCGGCCCTCTCCCGGACGGCCGTCCGGTTCCGCGCCTCGCCCACGGGGCCGCCTGGTGTCCCGCTCACGGGACTCCGTGCCCCGCTGGTCACGCCGGTACACTTCCTCCCTCAGCTGGGAGACCTCTTCCCTCATTTCTTTAGTCACCCGAAGGAAGGCCTCTTTCAGGTCTTGCACGCAGGTCTCTAAGGGATTGGTCTCCCGGCTAGCCACGGGCGCGGAGATCGGCTGTACCCACTGGGGAAAAACGGCGTGTGGCCCGTAATTGGCATTGCGGTCCCTGGCTACGGCGTCGATCTCCACCTGATGGAAGGTCAGGGTGTCATCCTGGGATATCTTATCCAGCATCACCTGCCTCAGGGGCACGTTCCGGAGTCCCATGGCGAACTGGTCCCGCAATATTTGGCTGGTGTTGGTGAGCGCCCCAAACCCATCGGGGTCTTTCCGACGCACTTCTCCCATCATCTCTTGGAGCGCGTTTGCATACTGGGGGATGGACTCATCCTCCCTCTGGAACCGGCCAAACAGACGCTGCCGGAGGGTCCCCGCCGAGGAGGTGTCGCCATAAATATCCCCCAGGATATTATAGATCTCCTCCAGCTCCTCGCGTTCATCGTCGGGCCGCAAGAGAATCGTCCGACGAGCCTCGCCTTCCAGAGAATTCAGGGCGAGGGGCACCTGCAGGTCGTCGGGCACCCGATAGATGAGGAATGTCGCCTCTAGTCGGGCCTTCCAGTCCTCTAAGGTCATATTGCGACCGTCGTAACGGGGTAGGTGGGCGAGGGCTGGTCCGACGTTGAGTCGACGCGATGACCTCCGTCGCTCGTCGTCCGTTCCCCTCGCCACCACATCAGTGGAGCTGGCAGTCGAGCCTCTCCGAGTGCGTGGTTTCGGCGCATCTGTCCACGGCTTCTCGGCCGTGGGTAGTGACCGATCTTCGTCCATCCTGCCGACTACGCCAAGTGTGAGCGGCTAACAAGGATGTACCGCCTGCTGCTGTGCAGGTGTCGTCACTCTACCCACCTGTGCAACGCCGCCGCAGACGATTTCCAGGCACGCCAGAGACTTCACTCTCGAGACCACTCCTCAGGGCGGACACCACCTCACCGCGGACGACAGGGGTCTGGAAAGAGAGGAATATGTCGGTTGAGACGTACGCCCGACCTCCGCCTGGAGTACGGGACACGTCAGGGGTAGCCGCGACCTTAACCGGCTGGGCGGAAGGTCATCACTGGCCAATAGGCCTCAGCTACCCAATTCTCACACACTCGCACTCTCGCACGTTGTGTGGTGAGAGGGGGGTCCTCGCGTCCGCGAGCAAACCCTCCGGACCGGTATACAGGGGGGATGACCGACAGACAGACACAGGGTGATACTCACTTCCAACTTGCGGGTCACCTTGATTGTCGCACCTCTCCACTCCTGTTGGGACAAGAAGAACAACCTCCCTACCTGCAGGCTACTCTACGGCTAACAACGATACAGCCAACTACGCCTGCCTAACAAACTAACTCAAACAACTGGAGGCTACTGGTTCTGCCCCAATCAACGGAGACTGTACGAATTAACACGTGCACTACCCGGCAAGTCAGTGGAACACTTCCCCGGCCTAACAGTATACCCCGATTTACTAGTCCTACCTTCCGGATGTTGGACACCAGCCGGTGCCTTCGGTTCACAAGGGAGGGCGGGGGTCTGGAACAGACTGGCCCACTTCCGATGACCGGGGGATGGCGACGTGTGGGACGGGAACGTTACTCCACACTTCCAATCCCCTGGGTCATACACCGCGTGGGGCCGGTCGGCTTCAAACAGCAACCTCTGACCCCTCGAGAGCTGCTGCACAGCCCACTTCCAGCCGGAAGGGCGCAGGCAGGAGCCTGAAGGAGGGGCACAGGCCTGGGGCCTGGAGTGAGGGCACAGGCCTGGGGCCTGGAGTGAGGGCACAGGCCTGGGGCCTGGAGTGAGGGCACAGGCCTGGGGCCTGGAGTGAGGGCACAGGCTTGAGGCCTGGAGTGAGGGCACAGGCCTGGGGTGAGGGCACAGGCCTGGGGCCTGGAGTGAGGGCACAGGCCTGGGGCCTGGAGTGAGGGCACAGGCTTGAGGCCTGGAGGGAGGGCACAGGCCTGGGGCCTGGAGAGAGGGCACAGGCCTGGGGCCTGGAGAGAGGGCACAGGCCTGGGGCCTGGAGGGAGGGCACAGGCCTGGGGCCTGGAGAGAGCACAGGCCGGAGCCTGGAGAGAGGGCACAGGCTTGAGGCCTGGAGGGAGGGCACAGGCCTGGGGCCTGGAGAGAGGGCACAGGCCTGGGGCCTGGAGAGAGGGCACAGGCCTGGGGCCTGGAGGGAGGGCACAGGCCTGGGGCCTGGAGAGAGCACAGGCCGGAGCCTGGAGAGAGGGCACAGGCTTGAGGCCTGGAGGGAGGGCACAGGCCTGGGGCCTGGAGTGGGCACAGGCCGGAGGCCTGCCTAACGTGCACACAGGCCGACAGGGCCTGACTCTGCCCGCAGGCCTAGTGCCTGTCCCTGGTGCTTTAGGGAGGATTATATATAGGTAGAGGTGGCCCAGGGCCGCCTACCTGTCGCGGAGGGAGAGGCTGCAGCGGGGAGCTTCGTTAGCTCTTTTGCTCTCCACACGCTGCAGCACTCTCCGCCGGACATCCGCCGCTGGTCGCCGTCTTCCGTCTTCCTGGGTGCCTCCGCCGACGTCTTCCTCCGCACCGCCGACGTCTTCTTCCGCACCGCCGATGTCTTCTTCTCCGCCGACGTCTTCTTCCGCAGGAGCTCTTCTTCCTCTTCTGTCCTCGTCCGCCGTCCGACTGACTGGTCCCGCTCCGCAGCGCCTCTTATATGGCGCCGGGAGCGGGCGGAGCTATGACGCGGCGAGCCCCGATTGGCTCGCCGCGGCGAGCTCTGATTGGCGGCCGAGGCGCGAGCCCTGATTGGCTCGCGCTTGGCGCGCCGTTTGAAATACGCCGCTGGGATTGGAGGGGCTTGAATCCTTTCGGATGCAAGCCCCTCCAGACTGGAAACCGCCCGCCGCTCCTCCGCCCGCCGCTCCGTGGAGGGGAAAGTGGTAATCCCCTTCACACTAGAATCAAGTGGGCTAAGGGACCTTTTCCGTAAGGGGGAGGAGTTACGACGCAAGGGGGAGGAGCTAGGCCAGCGGGATAGTTCCTCTACTATCCACGCCACCAACTATTACCTTTAGTAATTAGGTGGTGAGCGAAGCGGAGCGGAGCGAGCCACCGTGCCCGAAGCGTGGCGAGCGAACTTTTTGGGTACCCTGTTCGCCCGTAGCTCCTCCCCCTGGTGACGTAGCTCCTCCCCTCAATACGTCACAAGGTCCCTTCAGCCCCTCCGATATAGAACCAACCCTGTCACGGCCCCTGCTCTTCACAGGAAGGAGCAGCCATAGCCAGGTGGGTGCTGTACGTGCTGGGGGTTTCATGAGAAAGGGGGATGTGTATAATGTGGTCGGGGGAGGGGTGTGTGTGCTGTGCATGATATAATGTTATATGATACTTTCTGTAATAAGAGGGAGGGGGGGCCGTGTGAAATGTAATGTGCTACCAGGTGTAATATGGGGGGGGGGGGATTGTGCTGTGTGTAATATAATGTAATATGGTGCTGTGTACGATCTGTGGTATGGGGGAGGAGGGCTGTGTGATATGTAATGTGCTACTCGGTGTAATATTGTGGGGACTGTATATAATTTAATGTAATATGGGTCCGGGTGTACTGGCAGTAATATGAGGGACTGGGGCTATGTATAATTTAATGTAATATGGTACTGTGTGTACCAGGGACGTGCAGTCAGGGGAGGCAGGGGAGGCAGTGCCTCCCCTGTCATTAATGATTCAAATAATACAAAGAAGATACTTATGACACAGATTTTGTGTCATAAGTATATTTGTATTATTTTAATCATTTTTATCATGTAAAAATGCGTGTTCGGAGGCACCGCTACCTCCCGCTGACAACATAAAAGTGCCGGAAGCGGGGGGCGGGGCCAACCAGCAGGGAGTAAAATCCCATTGAAAAAAAGTCCTGCAAGCGGCACTAGTATAAGTGCCGCTTTGACAGGGGCGTGCTTTCAGCCCATATGAAAGCACGCCCCTGTCACTGTGAAGGAGGTGATTGGGCAGTGGTAGATTCGGGGGTGTGCACTGCTAAGCTGAGCTCCCGGTCCCCAGCCGTGCAGACAAGCTCCGTGCATGTGGCGCTGGGGCACTGGGAGCTAAGTTCCCGGACCTTAGTACCCTGCACTGCTCGGGGAGCCGGCTAGCCCAGTCTCCCTGTGTGCCGCACACTCGGATGCAACGGTTCCGTCCTCCCCCCTCCGTCTCATTTCAAAGCCAAAGGGCAGTAATATGTAAGCCCTGCCAGTGCCAGCGCCGCTTAGTTGCAGCACTTCAGCGCCTACTCCGCGCCGGCCCGTCTTGCAAAGGGATGCCTCAATGCGCTGACAGGTGGCTTCTCCCAGGCGCATGGCTGTGTGAAGAGATACCTGGTTCCTGGCTCCCTGACAGCGACTCTGCCGCTCTCCCGATGCTACTGCCGTCTGCACTGCATGAGGATCCTTACAGACGAGGAGAGAGGTCAAGAAGAGTTCTTATGGTTAGTACTGGGGTCAGGGGTGAAGCAGGGTCCATAGTGGATGGAGACTGGGGGGGGGTAGATTTAAACAGGAAAATAAAGAAGATGCAGACTCTGGAGTGTCTGAATATAATTTATTAAATTTATATACATATATGTATATATATCTATATAAAATACAAAAATAAATAAAATACAGTGCATATGGTGGGAGTGTCTGAATATAATTTATTACATTTATATATATATATATATATATATATATGTATATATGTATATATAGATATATAGATATATATATATATATATAAATACAAAAATAAATAAATAAAAATAAATAAAATACGGTGCATATGGTGGGAGTTAGGGGAGCACAGTAAAGAACTTATCGAAGGGGGCTGGAGCACACTCAGGAACATACAAGATGGTGAAGTACACTTTAACTCACAGATGGGGGCCCCCACACTGCCCCAAACATTGACCCCCGGTGTTTTATCATGACTGTTTTTGGGAGGAGGATCAGCATTGCGGACGTGATGTACTACGCTGCAACGCTTCTGGTAAGGGATGTGGTAGCAGGGTGCTGGTGGCAGCAGGTATGTGGTTGGTGGGTTATTTTTAATGGTTAAGGAAAAATACAGATTTGGAGAACATTAAAAAGCATATAAAAAAGGGTTAGCACAATACAGAACATGGGAGGGGAGACAGCACAATAAAGAAAATATAGATGAGGGAGCACTATACAGGACATATTGGTGGGGCACATACAGTTATAGAAACATATAGACATAGAGGGGCGCAAGCAGACATAACGTGCTACATACGGACATAGAGGAGCACAAACAGACAGACACATATGGACATACAGGGGCACATACAGACATAGGCACATACGGACATACAGGAGCACATACAGACATAGGCATATACGGACATACAGGAGCACATACGGACATGGGCACAGACGGACATACAGGAGCACATACAGACATAGGCACATACGGACATACAGGAGCACATACGGACATAGGCACATACGGACATACAGGAGCACATACAGACATAGGCACATACGGACATACAGGAGCACATACGGACATACAGGAGCACATACGGACATACAGGAGCACATACGGACATAGGCACATACGGACATACAGGAGCACATACGGACATACAGGAGCACATACGAACATACAGGAGCACATACAGACATAGGCATATACGGACATACAGGAGCACATACAGACATAGGCACATACGGACATACAGGAGCACATACGGACATAGGCACATACGGACATACAGGAGCACATACGGACATACAGGAGCACATACAGACATAGGCATATACGGACATACAGGAGCACATACAGACATAGGCACATACGGACATACAGGAGCACATACGGACATACAGGAGCACATACAGACATACAGGAGCACATACAGACATAGGCACATACAAACATAGCGTGCCACTCTCTCCCTGGCGTCACACTCTTCCTGTCGCCCTCTCCCTGGCGTCACCCACTCCCTGTCACCCACAGCTGTCATCCTCTTTCTGGCGTCACGCTCTTCCTGTCACCCACTGCTGGCTATTTTGTTGTCCAGGACTTCTATTAACTTAATTAACTTCTATTAACTTAATATCGCCACACCCACGCACAGTAAGTTAACCGTAAGTTAATGGAAGCCTTGGACAACAAAATTGCATTCATGTTCTCCTCCCACTCCCTCCCCAGTCCCAAACACAATTTTTTTCTTCTATAAAAATGTACAATATATTAGCAGGCTATGTTTGATAAGCAGGCAGGCTGCGGGCATTGGTGGCGGCATCGGACTGAGATGCGAATTAGTGGTGGAGGGTCGGGGCAGATGATGGTGGGTGAGTTTGTAAGTCGTTGGCGGTGACGGGGTAGCGGGCATCAGCTCAGGGGCAGTAGCGGGCTTTGGCTCAGTGGCGGTAGGGGTCGTCGGCGGGATTCGGCGGACATTATGGCTGCAGTGCCTCACCAGCCACTGACCTCACCGCACGCCACTGGTGTGTACTGGCTGTAATATGAGGGAGTGGGGCTTTGTATAATGTAATATGGGTCTGTGTGTACTGGCTGTAATATGGGGAACTGGGGCCAGGGCCGTAACAAGGTGTGTGCCACTGGAGGCGCAGGACCACCGGCAACACCCACCTGGCTGCTCCGTCGCACTGTGGGGTCCGGCCCTCCTCCCCCCGCCATCACCGCTACTCTCACCTAGGTAGCCAGGCAGCGCTGCAGCTCCCCCTCCCCTCTCTTCCTATGTGCTGGAAGAGATGACGTCTCTCCCAGCCCGCCCCCAGCCCACCCACAATGCCCTGTGCTGCGAAGAGTGCAGCGTAGGGCGGGAAGAGGAGAGGCATGCCGGCTTGTCAAAGGTGAGTCTCTCTCTCTCTCTCTCTCTCTCTTTCCCGCCTACCATAATGTGTAAATAAGGTGGACTGCCTACCATAATGTGTAAAAAAAAAAGGGGGGACTGCCTGCCGCACTGTGTCAAAATGGGGACTTTGCCTGCCGTAATGTGAAAAATGGAGTTCTGCCTGCCGTAATCTGCAAAAGGGAGCTCTGTGGCCACGCCATTCCCCATGAAGCCACGCCCCTAAACTTTTGGCACGCACGTGCCTACGGCACACACCTGCCCAGTTTTTTTATAGGGGGGCACCGATGCTGTTTCTTGCACACAGTGCTAAAAAAAAATGTCTAGTTAAGGCCAGGGACGTGCAGTGAGCTAAATAGCTCAGAAGGCACTGGCTAGCACCAGAGCCACATTTACATGCAATATATGAGTCAAAGGGTACATCTGGGCATTATGCACAGGTGCAGTAGTATAAACTCCAGGAAATTCAGTGAGTTTTGATCAGAGATGTGCGGAAAAGTTAACCAGGTGAGGCACTGCCTCACCTGCCATAGACTTTTTACTCCAGAGTTTTGGCTATAAAAATTATTAGAATAAAGCAAAGAAGATATTTCAAACATATTCTTTGTATTTTTCGCATACCTTACACAGTCAAATCTCTGGAACAAACGTTAGTATGACATTAAAGGCTCTGCCTCACCTGCCTCACCCCACCGCACGTCACTGGTTAAGGCACTGACTGGGGCTGTGTATAATGTAATGTTAAGTGGTACTGGGTGTACTAGCTGTAATATGGGGGAGTGGGGCTGTGTATAATGTAATGTAATATGGTACTGGGTACAATATGGGGAGGGGGGCTGTGTATAATATCATTTCTCTGACGTCCTAAGTGGATGCTGGGGACTCCGTCAGGACCATGGGGATTAGCGGCTCCGCAGGAGACAGAGCACAAAACTAAAGCTTTAGGATCAGGTGGTGTGTACTGGCTCCTCCCCCTATGACCCTCCTCCAAGCCTCAGTTAGGTTTTTGTGCCCGTCCGAGCAGGGTGCAATCTAGGTGGCTCTCTTAAGGAGCTGCTTAGAAAAAGTTTTTAGGTTTCTTATTTTCAGTGAGTCCTGCTGGCAACAGGCTCACTGCATCGAGGGACTTAGGGGAGAGAAGTTCAACTCACCTGCGTGCAGGATGGATTGGCTTCTTAGGCTACTGGACACCATTAGCTCCAGAGGGAGTCGGAACACAGGTCTCACCCTGGGGTTCGTCCCGGAGCCGCGCCGCCGACCCCCCTTGCAGATGCTGAAGATTGAAGGTCCAGAAACCGGCGGCAGAAGGCTTTTCAGTCTTCATGAAGGTAGCACACAGCACTGCAGCTGTGCGCCATTGTTGTCACACACTTCACACCAACGGTCACGGAGGGTGCAGGGCGTTGCTGGGGGCGCCCTGGGCAGCAATGTATAATACCTTATTCTGGCTAAAAATACATCACATATAGCCCCTGGAGGCTATATGGATGTATTTAACCCCTGCCAGGTCTCAGAAAAACGGGAGAAGAAGCCCGCCGAAAAGGGGGCGGGGCCTATTCTCCTCAGCACACAGCGCCATTTTCCCTCACAGAAATGCTGGTGGGAAGGCTCCCAGGCTCTCCCCTGCACTGCACTACAGAAACAGGGTTAAAACAGAGAGGGGGGGCACTTATTTGGCGATATGTATATATATATTAAAATGCTATAAGGGAAAAACACTTATAATAAGAATTTACTTACCGATAATTCTATTTCTCGGAGTCCGTAGTGGATGCTGGGGTTCCTGAAAGGACCATGGGGAATAGCGGCTCCGCAGGAGACAGGGCACAAAAAGTAAAGCTTTAGGATCAGGTGGTGTGCACTGGCTCCTCCCCCTATGACCCTCCTCCAAGCCAGTTAGGTACTGTGCCCGGACGAGCGTACACAATAAGGGAGGAATTTTGAATCCCGGGTAAGACTCATACCAGCCACACCAATCACACCGTACAACTTGTGATCTAAACCCAGTTAACAGTATGATAACAGCGGAGCCTCTAAAAAGATGGCTCACAACAATAATAACCCGATTTTTGTAACTATGTACAAGTATTGCAGATAATCCGCACTTGGGATGGGCGCCCAGCATCCACTACGGACTCCGAGAAATAGAATTATCGGTAAGTAAATTCTTATTTTCTCTATCGTCCTAGTGGATGCTGGGGTTCCTGAAAGGACCATGGGGATTATACCAAAGCTCCCAAACGGGCGGGAGAGTGCGGATGACTCTGCAGCACCGAATGAGAGAACTCCAGGTCCTCTTTTGCCAGGATATCAAATTTGTAGAATTTTACAAACGTGTTCTCCCCTGACCACGTAGCTGCTCGGCAGAGTTGTAATGCCGAGACCTCTCGGGCAGCCGCCCAAGATGAGCCCACCTTCCTTGTGGAATGGGCCTTAACCGATTTAGACTGTGGCAGGCCTGCCTCAGAATGTGCAAGTTGAATTGTGTTACAAATCCAACGAGCAATCGCCTGCTTAGAAGCAGGCGCACCCAACTTGTCGGGTGCATACAGTATAAACAGCGAGTCAGATTTTCTGACTCCAGCTGTCCTGGAACATATTTTCAGGGCCCTGACAACTCCTAGCAACCTGGAGTCCTCCAAGTCCCTAGTAGGTGCAAGGCACCACAATAAGCTGGTTCAGGTGAAACACTGACACCACCTTAGGGAGAGAACTGGGGACGAGTCCGCAGCTCTGCCCTGTCCGAATGGACAAACAGATATGGGCTTTTTTGAGAAAAAACCACCAATTTGACACTCGCCTGGTCCAGGCCAGGGCCAAGAGCATGG
Source organism: Pseudophryne corroboree (assembly GCF_028390025.1). Taxonomy (NCBI): domain Eukaryota; kingdom Metazoa; phylum Chordata; class Amphibia; order Anura; family Myobatrachidae; genus Pseudophryne; species Pseudophryne corroboree. The sequence continues at coordinate 148,313,023 of NC_086448.1, read as the reverse complement.
TCACTTTTTATGTGAGATGCTTCAAATCCACATATTTGACTGGTTTTAAACCAATGTGATTTGAGGAATCCCAGAACTACGTTGAGATCCCACAGTGCCACTGGAGGCACAAAAAAGGGGTTTGTATATGCAATACTCCCTTGACAAACTTCTGGACTTCAGGAACTGAAACCAATTCTTTCTGGAAGAAATTTTACAGGGCCGAATTTGAACCTTAATGGACCCCAATTTGAGGCCCATAGACACTCCTGTTTGCAGGAAATGCAGGAAACGACCGAGTTGAAATTTCTTTGTGGGGCCTTCCTGGCCTCACACCACGCAACATATTTTCGCCACACGTGGTGATAATGTTGTGCGGTCACCTCCTTTCTGGCTTTGACCAGGGTAGGAATGACCTCTTCCGGAATGCCTTTTTTCCCTTAGGATCCGGCTTTCCATCGCCATGCCGACAAACGCAGCTGCGGTAAGTCTTGGAACAGACATGGTACTTGCTGAAGCAAGTCCCTTCTTAGCGGCAGAGGCCATAAGACCTCTGTAAGCATCTCTTGAAGTTCCGGGTACCAAGTCTTTCTTGGCCAATCCGGAGCCATGAGTATAGTTCTTACTCCTCTACGTCTTATAATTCTCAGCACCTTAGGTATGAGAAGCAGAGGAGGGAACACATACACCGACTGGTACACCCACGGTGTTACCAGAACGTCCACATCTATTGCCTGAGGGTCTCTTGACCTGGCGCAATACCTGTCCCGTTTTTTGTTCAGACGGGACGCCATCATGTCCACCTTTGGTATTTCCCAACGGTTTACAATCATGTGGAAAAAACTTCTCAATGAAGTTTCCACTCTCCCGGGTGGAGGTCGTGCTGAGGAAGTCTGCTTCCCAGTTTCCATTCCCGGGATGAAAAACTGCTGACAGTGTTATCACATGATTTTCCGCCCAGCGAAAAGTCCTTGCAGTTTCTGCCATTGCCCTCCTGCTTCTTGTGTCGCCCTGTCTGTTTACGTGGGCGACTGCCGTGATGTTTTTCCCACTGGATCAATACCGGCTGACCTTGAAGCAGAGGTCTTGCTAAGCTTAGAGCATTATAAATTTACCCTTAGCTCCAGTATATTTATGTGGAGAAAAGTCTCCATACTTGATCACACTCCCTGGAAATTTTTTCCTTGTGTGACTGCTCCCCAGCCTCTCAGGCTGGGCTCCGTGGTTACCAGCATCCAATCCTGAATGCCGAATCTGCTGCCCTCTAGAAGATGAGCACTCTATAACCACCACAGGAGAGACACCCTTGTCCTTGGATATTGGGTTATCCGCTGATGCATCTGAAGATGCGATCCGGACCATTTGTCCAGCAGATCCCACTGAAAAGTTCTTACGTGAAATCTGCCGAATGGAATTGCTTCGTAGGAAGCCACCATTTTTACCAGGACCCTTGTGCAATGATGCACTGTTTTTAGGAGGTTCCTGACTTGCTCGGATAACTCCCTGGCTTTCTCTTCCGGGAGAAACACCTTTTTCTGGACTGTGTCAAGAATCATCCCTAGGCACAGCAGACGTGTCGTCGGGATCAGCTGCGATTTTGGAATATTTAGAATCCACCCGTGCTGATTGTAGCAGTATCCGAGATAGTGCTACTCCGACCTCCAACTGTTCCCTGGACTATGCCCCTATCAGGAGATCGTCCAAGTAAGGGATAATTAAGACGCCTTTTCTTCGAAGAAGAATCATCAATTCGGCCATTACCTTGGTAAAGACCCCAGGGTGCCGTGGACAATCCAAACGGCAGCGTCTGAAACTGATAGTGACAGTTCTGCACCACGAACCTGAGGTACCCTTAGTGAGAAGGGCAAATTTGGGACATAGAGGTAAGCATCCCTGATGTCCCGGGACACTATATAGTCCCCTTATTCCTGGTTCGTTATCACTGCTCTGAGTGACTTCATCTTAATTTGAACCTTTGTAAGTGTTCAAAAACAAATTTTTAGAATAAGTCTCACCTAGCCTTCTGGCTTCAGTACCACAATATAGTGTGGAATAATACCCCTTTTCTGTAGTAGGAGGGGTAATTTAATTATCACCTGCTGGGAATACAGCTTGTGAATTTTTTCCCATACTACCTCCTTGTCGGAGGGAGACTTGGTAAAGCAGACTTCAGGAGCCTGCGAAGGGGAAACGTCTCGACATTCCCATCTGTACCCCCGGGATACTACTTGTAGGATCCAGGGGTCCTGTACGGTCTCAGCGCCATGCTGAGAACTTGTCAGACGCGGTGGAACGCTTCTGTTCCTGGGAATGGGCTGCCTGCTGCAGTCTTCTTCCCTTTCCTCTATCCCTGGGCAGATATGATCTTATAGGGACGAGAGGACTGAGGCTGAAAAGACGGTGTCTTTTTCTGCAGAGATGTGACTTAGGGTAAAAAACGGTGGATTTTCCAGCAGTTGCCGTGACCACCAGGTCCGATGGACCGACCCCAAACAAGTCCTCTTCCTGTATACGGCCATACTGTGCCGTTTGGAATCTGCATCACCTGACCACTGTCGTGTCCATAACATCTTCTGGCAGTTATGGACATCGCGTTTATTCATGATGCCAGAGTGCAAATATCCCTCTGTGCATCTCGCATATATAGAAATGCTCTATAGTCAATAAAATACTGTCCCTGTCAAGGGTATCAATATTTTTAGTCAGGGAATCCGACCAAGCCACCCTAGCTCTGCACATCCAGGCTGAGGCGATCGCTGGCCGCAGTATAACACCAGTATGTGTGTATATACTTTTTATTATATTTTCCAGCCTTGTCAGCTGGTCCTTGAGGACGGCCCTATCTATAGACGGTACCGCCACTTGTTTTGATAAGCGTGTGAGCGCCTTATCCACCTTAAAGGGTGTTTCCCAACGCGCCCTAACTTCTGGCGGGAAAGGGTATACCGCCCATAATTTTCTATCGGGGGGAACCCACGCATCATCACACACTTTATTTAATTTATCTGATTCAGGAAAAACTATGGTAGTTTTTTCACATCCCACATAATACCCTCTTTTGTGGTACTTGTAGTATCAGAAATACGTAACACCTCCTTCATTGCCTTTAACGTGTGGCCCTAATAAGGAATACGTTTGTTTATTCACCGTCGACACTGGATTCAGTGTCCCTGTCTGTGTCTGTGTCGACCGACTAAAGTAAACGGGCGTTTTAAAACCCTTGACGGTGTTTTTGAGACGTCTGGACCGTACTAATTGTTTGTCGGCCGTCTCATGTCGTCAACCGACCTTGCAGCGTGTTGACATTATCACGTAATTTCCTAAATAAGCCATCCATTCCGGTGTCGACTCCCTAGAGAGTGACATCACCATTACAGGCAATTGCTCCGCCTCCTCACCAACATCGTCCTCCTACCTGTCGACACACACGTACCGACACACAGCACACACACAGGGAATGCTCTGATAGAGGACAGGACCCACTAGCCCTTTGGAGAGACAGAGGGAGAGTTTGCCAGCACACACCAAAAACGCTATAATTATATAGGGACAACCTTATATAAGTGTTTTCCCTTATAGCATCTTAATATATATATAAGCATATCGCCAAATTAGTGCCCCCCCTCTCTGTTTTAACCCTGTTTCTGTAGTGCAGTGCAGGGGAGAGCCTGGGAGCCTTCCCTCCAGCCTTTCTGTGAGGGAAAATGGCGCTGTGTGCTGAGGAGATAGGCCCCGCCCCTTTTTCGGCGGCCTCGTCTCCCGCTCTTAACGGATTCTGGCAGGGGTTAAATATCTCCATATAGCCTCCGGAGGCTATATGTGAGGTATTTTTAGCCAAAATAGGTATTCATTTGCCTCCCAGGGCGCCCCCCTCCCAGCGCCCTGCACCCTCAGTGACTGCCGTGTGAAGTGTGCTGAGAGGAAAATGGCGCACAGCTGCAGTGCTGTGCGCTACCTTTAGAAGACTGAGGAGTCTTCTGCCGCCGATTCTGGACCTCTTCTTACTTCAGCATCTGCAAGGGGGCCGGCGGCAAGGCTCCGGTGACCATCCAGGCTGTACCTGTGATCGTCCCTCTGGAGCTGATGTCCAGTAGCCAAGAAGCCAATCCATCCTGCACGCAGGTGAGTTCACTTCTTCTCCCCTAAGTCCCTCGTTGCAGTGATCCTGTTGCCAGCAGGACTCACTGTAAAATAAAAAACCTAAGCTAAACTTTCCTAAGCAGCTCTTTAGGAGAGCCACCTAGATTGCACCCTTCTCGGCCGGGCACAAAAATCTAACTGGCTTGGAGGAGGGTCATAGGGGGAGGAGCCAGTGCACACCACCTGATCCTAAAGCTTTACTTTTTGTGCCCTGTCTCCTGCGGAGCCGCTATTCCCCATGGTCCTTTCAGGAACCCCAGCATCCACTAGGACGATAGAGAAATAAAGGTTGTCCCTGTATAATATAGCGTTTTTGGTGTGTGCTGGCAAACTCTCCCTCTGTCTCCCCAAAGGGCTAGTGGGGTCCTGTCCTCTATCAGAGCATTCCCTGTGTGTGTGCTGTGTGTCGGTACTTGTGTGTCGACATGTATGAGGACGATGTTGGTGAGGAGGCGGAGCAATTGCCGGTAATGGTGATGTCACTCTCTAGGGAGTCGACACCGGAATGGATGGCTTATTTAAGGAATTACGTGATAATGTCAACACGCTGCAAGGTCGGTTGACGACATGAGACGGCCGGCAAACCAATTAGTACCTGTCCAGGCGTCTAAAACACCGTCAGGGGCGTTAAAAACGTCCTTTTTACCTCAGTCGGTCGACACAGACACGGACACTGACTCCAGTGTCGACGGTGAAGAAACAAACGTATTTTCCTTTAGGGCCACAATGAAGGAGATGTTAGGGCAATGAAGGAGATGTTACATATTTCTGATACTACAAGTACCACAAAAAAGGGTATTATGTGGAGTGTGAAAAAACTACATGTGGTTTTTCCTGAATCAGATAAATTAAATGAAGTGTGTGATGATGCGTGGGTTTCCCCCGATAGAAAATTATTGGCGGTATACCCTTTCCCGCCAGAAGTTATGGCGCGTTGGGAAACACACCTTAGGGTGGATAAGGCGCTCACACGCTTATAAAAACAAGTGGCGTTACCGTCTCCAGATACGGACGCCCTCAAGGAGCCAACTGATAGGAGGTTGGAAAATATCCTAAAAAGTATATACACACATACTGGTGTTATACTGCGACCAGCGATCGCCTCAGCCTGGATGGGCAGCGCTGGGGTGGCTTAGTCGGATTCCCTGACTGGAAATATTGATACCCTTGACAGGGACAGTATTTTATTGACTATAGAGCATTTAAAAGATGCATTTCTATATATGCGAAACTCTGGCATCAAGAGTAAGTGCGATGTCCATATCTGCCAGACGATGTTTATGGACACGACAGTGGTCAGGTGATGCAGATTCCAAACGGCACATGGAAGTATTGCCGTATAAAGGGGAGGAGTTATTTGGGGTCGGTCCATCGGACCTGGTGGCCACGGCAACAGCTAGAAAATCCACCTTTTTTACCCCAAGTCACATCTCAGCAGAAAAAGACATAGGGGTATATTTACTAAGCTCCCGATTTTGACCGAGATGCCGTTTTTTCTTCAAAGTGTCATCTCGGTTAATCTCGGTCATTTACTAAACACTAATCACGGCAGTGATGAGGGCATTCGTAATTTTTTGCTAGTTCAGGTAAAAAATTACGAATGAATACACCATCGGTCAAATTACGCCTGTTTAGATATGAATCTCGGTCATTTACTAAGAAGTGCAAAGCAAAAAAACACAAAACACTGCCGTGAAAAATTACAACTCGTAAAAAAGTCCTAAAAAAAAAACAGACCTGCTTTTTTTTTCCGTGATTTGAGATGCATGCAGGGATCCATGAGATCCGTGCATGTATATCAGTGGGAAGGGGTGGGAAAGTGCTTATTTTTGCCAAAAAAATTGCGTGGGGTCCCCCCTCCTAAGCATAACCAGCCTCGGGCTCTTTGAGCCGATCCTGGTTGCAGAAATATGGGGAAAAAAATGACAGGGGTTCCCCCATATTTAAGCAACCAGCATCGGGCTCTGCGCCTGGTCCTGGTCCCAAAAATACGGGGGACAAAAAGAGTAGGGGTCCCCCGTATTTTTAAAACCAGCACCGGGCTCCACTAGCTGGACAGATAATGCCACAGCCGGGGGTCACTTTTATACAGCGCCCTGCGGCCGTGGCATCAAAAATCCAACTAGTCACCCCTGGCCGGGGTACCCTGGGGGAGTGGGAACCCCTTCAATCAAGGGGTCCCCCCCCCCCAGCCACCCAAGGGCCAGGGGTGAAGCCCGAGGCTGTCCCCCCCCATCCAATGGGCTGCGGATGGGAGGGCTGATAGCCTTTGTTGTAAAATAAAAGATATTGTTTTTAGTAGCAGTACTACAAGTCCCAGCAAGCCTCCCCCGCATGCTGGTACTTGGAGAACCACAAGTACCAGCATGCGGCGGAAAAACGGGCCCGCTGGTACCTGTAGTACTACCACTAAAAAAATACCCAAAAAAACACAAGACACACACACCGTGAAAGTATAATTTTATTACATACATACACACATACATACATACTTACCTTATGTTCTCACGCAGGTCGGTCCTCTTCTCCAGTAGAATCCAAGGGCTACCTGTTGAAGAAATTCTACTCACCAGATCCATGGGTCCAGGCTCCTCGGCAAATCCAGGGTTAATCCACGTACTTGAATAAATATAAAAAACGGTGTCCCGACCACGAACTGAAAGGGGACCCATGTTTGCACATGGGTCACCTTCCCACGAATGCCAGAAACCCACTTTGACTTCTGTCTAAGTGGGTTTCTTCAGCCAATCAGGGAGTGCCACGTTGTAGCACTCTCCTGATCAGCTGTGTGCTGCTGTCCTCACTGACAGGCGGCACACGGCAGTGTTACAATGTAGCGCCTATGCGCTCCATTGTAACCAATGCTGGGAACTTTCTGCTCAGCGGTGACGTCACTTTAGGTCAACCGCAGGGCAGAAAGTTCCCATCATTGGTTACAATGTAGCGCATAGGCGCTACATTGTAACACTGCCGTGTGCCGCCTGTCAGTGAGGACAGCAGCACACAGCTGATCAGGAGAGTGCTACAACGTGGCACTCCCTGATTGGCTGAAGAAACCCACTTAGACAGAAGTCAAAGTGGGTTTCTGGCATTCGTGGGAAGGTGACCCATGTGCAAACATGGGTCCCCTTTCAGTTCGTGGTCGGGACACCGTTTTTTTTTATTTATTCAAGTACGTGGATTAACCCTGGATTTGCCGAGGAGCCTGGACCCATGGATCTGGTGAGTAGAATTTCTTCAACAGGTAGCCCTTGGATTCTACTGGAGAAGAGGACCGACCTGCGTGAGAACATAAGGTAAGTATGTATGTATGTGTGTATGTATGTAATAAAATTATACTTTCACGGTGTGTGTGTCTTGTGTTTTTTTGGGTATTTTTTTAGTGGTAGTACTACAGGTACCAGCGGGCCCGTTTTTCCGCCGCATGCTGGTACTTGTGGTTCTCCAAGTACCAGCATGCGGGGGAGGCTTGCTGGGACTTGTAGTACTGCTACTAAAAACAATATCTTTTCATTATCACAAATGGCTATCAGCCTCCCCATCCGCAGCCCATTGGATGGGGGGGGACAGCCTCGGGCTTCACCCCTGGCCCTTGGGTGGCTGGGGGGGGGGGACCCCTTGATTGAAGGGGTTCCCACTCCCCCAGGGTACCCCGGCCAGGGGTGACTAGTTGGATTTTTGATGCCACGGCCGCAGGGCGCTGTATAAAAGTGACCCCCGGCTGTGGCATTATCTGTCCAGCTAGTGGAGCCCGGTGCTGGTTTTAAAAATACGGGGGACCCCTACTCTTTTTGTCCCCCGTATTTTTGGGACCAGGACCAGGCGCAGAGACCGATGCTGGTTGCTTAAATATGGGGGAACCCCTGTCATTTTTTTTCCCCATATTTCTGCAACCAGGATCGGCTCAAAGAGCCCGAGGCTGGTTATGCTTAGGAGGGGGGACCCCACGCATTTTTTTTTGTGATTTTACATTGTTTAATTAAAAAAAAAAAAAATAAGAACCCCAGCACGGATCACACAGATCCGTCCGAGATTGATTGTAAAAAAAAACGGCAGTGTTTTGCTAATCACTGCCGTAAAAATAGGTAAAAAAAAACGAATTACATCGACATCGGAAGCAAAGAAAAATACGAATACGACAGCTTAGTAAATCCATCGTAATCAATTCAAAAAGTTGCAGTTTTACACTGTCGATGTCATTCGTGATTGAACTTTGACCTATTTTCGGAAATTACGAATCTTAGTAAATATACCCCATAGTCTTTTCAGCCTCAGTCCTTTCGTCCCCATAATATCTGCCCAGGGATAGAGGTAAGGGAAGAAGACTGCAGCAGGCAGCCCATTCCCAGGAACAGAAGCCTTCCACCGCTTCTGCCAAGTCCTCAGCATGACGCTGGGGCCGTACAAACAGGTGCGGTGGGGGGTCGTCTCAAGAGTTTCAGCACGCAGTGGGCTCACTCGCAAGTAGACCCCTGGATCCTACAAGTAGTATCCCAGGGGTACAGATTGGAAATTCGAGACGTCTCCCCCTCGCAAGTTCCTGAAGTTTGCTTTACCAACGTCTACCTCCGACAGGGAGGCAGTATTGGAAACAATTCACAAGCTGTATTCCCAGCAGGTGATAATCAAAGTACCCCTCCTACAACAAGTAAAGGGGTATTATTCCACACTATATTGTGGTACTGAAGCCAGACGGCTCGGTGAGACCTATTCTAAATGGAGTCACTCAGAGCAGTGATAGCGAACCAGGAAGAAGGGGACTATATGGTGTCCCTGGACATCAAGGATGCTTACCTCCATGTCCAAATTTGCCCTTCTCACAAAGGGTACCTCAGGTTCGTGGTACAAAACTGTCACTATCAGTTTCAGACGCTGCCGTTTGGATTGTCCACGGCACCCCGGGTCTTTACCAAGGTAATGGCCGAAATGATGATTCTTCTTCAAAGAAAAGGCGTCTTAATTATCCCTTACTTGGACGATCTCCTGATAAGGGCAAGGTCCAGAGAACAGTTGGAGGTCTGAGTAGCACTATCTCAAGTAGTTCTACGACAGCACGGGTGGATTCTAAATATTCCAAAATCGCAGCTGTCTCCGACGACACGTCTGCTGTCCCTAGGGATGATTCTGGACACAGTCCAGAAAAAGGTGTTTCTCCCGGAGGAGAAAGCCAGGGAGTTATCCGAGCTAGTCAGGAACCTCCAAAAACCAGGAAAAGTGTCAGTGCATCATTGCACAAGGGTCCTGGGAAAAATGGTGGCTTCTTACGAAGCGATTCCATTCGGCAGATTTCACGCAAGAACTTTTCAGTGGGATCTGCTGGACAAATGGTCCGGATCGCATCTTCAGATGCATCAGCGGATAACCCTGTCTCCAAGGACAAGGGTGTCTCTTCTGTGGTGGCTGCAGAGTGCTCATCTACTAAAGGGCCACAGTTATGCATTCAGGACTGGGTCCTGGTGACCACGGATTCCAGCTTGAAAGGCTGGGGAGCAGTCACACAGGGAAAAAATTTCCAGGGAGTGTGATCAAGTCTGGGGACTTCTCTCCGCATAAATATACTGGAGCTAAGAGCAATTTACAATGCTCTAAGCTTAGCAAGACCTCTGCTTCAAGGTCAGCCGGTATTGATCCAGTGGGACAACATCACGGCAGTCGCCCACGTAAACAGACAGGGCGGCACAAGAAGTAGGAGGACAATGGCAGAAACTGCAAGGATTCTTCGCTGGGCGGAAAATCATGTGATAGCACTGTCAGCAGTTTTCATTCCGGGAGTGGACAACTGGGAAGCAGACTTCCTCAGCACGACCTCCACCCGGTAGAGTGGGGACTTCATCGAGAAGTTTTTTCCACATGATTGTGCACCGTTGGGAAAGACCAAAGGTGGACATGATGGCGTCCCGCCTGAACAAAAAACTGGACAGGTATTGCGCCAGGTCAAGAGACCCTCAGGCAATAGCTGTGGACGTTCTGGTAACACCAGGGGTGTACCAGTCGGTGTATGTGTTCCCTCCTCTGCTTCTCATACCAAAGGTACTGAGAATTATAAGACGTAGAGGAGTAAGAACTATACTCGTGGCTCCGGATGGGCCAAGAAGGACTTGGTACCCGGAACTTCAAGAGATGCTCACAGAGGACTCAGGGCCTCTGCCGATAAGAAGGGACTTGTTTCAGCAAGTACCATGTCTGTTCCAAGACTTACCGCGGCTGCGTTTGACGGCATGGCGGTTGAACGCCGGATCCTAAGGGAAAAAGGCATTCCGGAAGAGGTCATTCCTACCCTGGTCAAAGCCAGGAAGGAGGTGACCGCACAACATTATCACCACATGTGGCGAAAATATGTTGCGTGGTGTGAGGCCAGGAAGGCCCCACGAAGAAATTTCAACTCGGTCGATTCCTGCATTTCCTGCAAACAGGAGTGTCTATGGGCCTCAAATTGGGGTCCATTAAGGTTCAAATTTCGGCCCTGTCGATTTTCTTCCAGAAAGAATTGGCTTCAGTTCCTGAAGTCCAGAAATTTGACAAGGGAGTACTGCATATACAACCCCCTTTTGTGCCTCCAGTGGCACTGTGGGATCTCAACATAGTCCTGGGATTCCTCAAATCACATTGATTTAAACCGCTCAAATCTGTGGATTTGAAATATCTCACATGGAAAGTGACCATGATGTTGGCCCTGGCCTCGGCCAGGCGAGTGTCAGAATTGGCGGCTTTGTCTCACAAAAGCCCATATCTGATTGTCCATTCGGACAGGGCAGAGCTGCGGACTCGTCCCCAGTTTCTCCCTAAGTTGGTGTCAGCGTTTCATCTGAACCAGCTTATTGTGGTACCTGCGGCTACTAGAGACTTGGAGGACTCCAAGTTGCTAGATGTTGTCAGGGCCCTGAAAATATAGATTTCCAGGACGGCTGGAGTCAGGAAAACTGACTTGCTGTTATCTTGTATGCACCCAAAAAACTGGGTGCTCTTGCTTCTAAGCAGACGATTGCTAGTTGAATGTGTAGTACAATTCAGCTTGCACATTCTGTGGCAGGACTGCCACAGCCAAAATATATAAATGCCCATTCCACAAGGAAGGTGGGCTCATCTTGGGCGAATGCCCGAGGGGTCTCGGCTTTACAACTTTGCCGAGCTGCTACTTGGTCAGGGGCACACCCTGGCTGAGGAGGACCTGGAGTTCTCTCACTCGGTGCTGCAGAGTCATCCGCACTCTCCCGCCCGTTTGGGAGCTTTGGTATAATCCCCATGGTCCTGACGGAGTCCCCAGCATCCACTTAGGACGTCAGAGAAAATAAGATTTTACTTACCGATAAATCTATTTCTCGTAGTCCGTAGTGGATGCTGGGCGCCCATCCCAAGTGCGGATTGTCTGCAATACTTGTACATAGTTGTTGTTACAAAAAAATCGGGTTGTTATTGTTGTGAGCCGTCTGTTCAGAGGCTCCTACGTTTGTCATACTGTTAACTGGGTTCAGAGCACAAGTTATACGGTGTGATTGGTGTGGCTGGTATGAGTCTTACCCGGGATTCAATATCCTTCCTTATTGTGTACGCTCGTCCGGGCACAGTATCCTAACTGAGGCTTGGAGGAGGGTCATAGGGGGAGGAGCCAGTACACACCACCTGATCCTAAAGCTTTAGTTTTGTGCCCTGTCTCCTGCGGAGCCGCTAATCCCCATGGTCCTGACGGAGTCCCCAGCATCCACTACGGACTACGAGAAATAGATTTATCGGTAAGTAAAATCTTATTTTATTATATGCTGGGTGTAATGTGTAATATACTGTCCGTTTCTTCTCAGAAATGTACACGGTATCATAATTTAGTGCACCTGTATTATAACTCTAGTGTACCTATAGTATTACCCTTTTTGTGTGTGTGCTGCTTTTAGTACTAATTTTCACCCGCCATTGCAGGACACACCCCTGAATGTCAATAAATACTCCTATAGGTAGTCCTCAACACACATTGGGCGAAGCATGACACCCCCCTTCAACGGCGCACCACGCTTTGTGCGGCGTATTCTGCTGACGCCTGGAATCTCCCTGAAACTAGATTCTCCCTGAAACTAGTTTTCAAAAGTAGGCAAGTATGCCCTATATGCTGCAAAATTACACAGTGCTTGCTGCGCCATACTATATACACAGCTCTTCTATATGGCACTAATACATACAAATATCATATTATTTGGCAGCTATGGGTTTCTGTATATACAGTACATACATTTTACATATATTTACCCATATAGAAAATAAATAGACCTTGCTGACTGCTGTGATATAGCAATAGCATGCCTCCCAATATTCACAATCAGTGACTCAGGACTCCGGCCGTGGCCTTGGTAGAGAGGGCATGACTTCATGGGAATGCTGCGATAGTGAGCCGTGCCTCCCGTTTTTATCATTATGGGGCATGTCCAGCGCTTGCTGAGCTGCTGGCATGCTCCCAGTCCCCCTGTCTCCTGTGAATAGATGCTGTGCAGCTGCAGAAGACAGATTTACTACATTATGCTAATGTGGGGCTCATACGTCTGCGGGCGGAAACCCGGTGCCTCCCATTGATTTTATGCCGGTTGCTGCAATTGTCATCATAAGTGGTATCTGGTTAATAGGTTGACAGTGTCTAGGTCGACAATCAGTAGGTTGACATGCATTATGTCGACAGGTTCAAAAGGTCGGCAGGCTCAAAAGTTCAACATGACAATGGTCGACATATTTTTTTGTTACATGATTTCTCAACTGTTGCTTGATTTACTATCCATGTGGACTACGATTGGGAATAGTAACCTGTGGAGAGCGAAGCGAGCCACCTTGCCCATAGTGTGGCGAGGGTCAGGGCCGGCTCTACCATTAGTCAGCTTTAGGTGGCTGCCAAGGGGCGCCAGCCACTGGAGAGCACCACTGAATTCATCTAGCAAAAACATTGAAGGATGTCTCTGTATACTCGTCAGTAATGAATTACAGATGGATGATGGAACACAATATGGAACATAGAAATAAATGTGTGCGTATATTTGTATGTATAATCATACAATTACAGTGATGTAGTTGGCACCCCGGTGGATGGGATGCTGGCGTTTACAATACTACTGCCGGAATTCTGACACCTGTCAGAATGTAGACGCTGGATTCCCGACAGCTGGCATCCTGAGTGTTAGTATTCCGGGGAGGGTTAGGCTGTGGGGAGGGAGGGTTAGGGGAAGCGTAACAGGTAAGGTTTATTAATTTCATTCAAAATGTCAGGATTCTGGTTGTTGGGATGCCGTGTCGGTATTCTGACCGGTGGCGTCCCGTACCCAACCTTATTTAAATATCCCCACCAAACCCCATATACAGTATTATACAATATATAAAAAATAGCACTCAAGGACTTTTAAAGTGAAAGTAAATTGTGAACAAAGTCACAAAATGTGATTTTGTTTACAATATATTTTAACACTTTAAAAGTGTTGTCTCTTTTCTCTGTATATGTATAATGATACAATTCCCCCCAGCCCACCTAGTGGCTATCTGCATCTCCCCTCTGGGAGGAGGTGGTGGTGGTGGTTTGCAGGTTAGGGGTCGCTAGGCTGAAGCTTTGCCTAAGGTGCAGAGAGACCACGCACCGGCCCTGGCGAGCGTACACGTTTCCACTACAATGGTCACATATGATGAAGCATACATAATTACACCCATAAAATGTAAAAAACTTTGTCAACCATTTGTGTTGACCATTGTCAAGTTGACCGTTTGACTCTGTTGACCTGTTGCACCTGTCGACATTTGTCACTGTCTACCTTTCATCTGTCAACCTCTTGACCCTGCCAACCATTTGTACCTGTCGACCTAATGTATGTTGACGTAGTGACTGTCTAACTAGACACTGTAGATCATGGGTCTTCAACCCGTGTCCCTCCAGCTGCTGTGGAAATACACATCCCAGTATGCCCTGCCACAGTTTTGCTATTAAGCATACCTCCCAACTTCTTAGTTATGGTAGTCGAAACGCGCCACGCGTGACACGAAAAAGGAATGTGACCTCGGGTAAAGTAGGCGTGGCCTCCCATCACTAACCCATTGTACACCAATTAGGGGGCGTGCCTAGCGCTCACCGAGCAGCTGGCCTGCCTCCTGCTCTCCTCCCCACACTGAATAGATGCCGTGTGCGTGCACACAGCATCTATTCAGAGATCACTCACTGCTTTGCATAGCAGAGCAGCGGGTGATCACAGGATCTCCCAACTGCCCCCCCACCCCGCGCCTGCGGGACACTGCTGCCCGCGGGAGGGACAGCGGGACAGTGTCTGAGTTGCGGGACTGTCCCGCTGGACTCGGGATGTATTAAGGCATGCTAAAACTGAGGCAGGGCATGCAGGGTGTGTAGTTCCACAACAGCTGGAGGGCCGCAGGTTGAAGACCCATGCTGTAGATCATAGGTTCTCAAACTCGGTCCTCAGGAGCCCACACAGTGCATGTTTTGCAGGTCTCCTCACAGAATCACAAGTGAAATAATAAGCTGCACCTGTGGGCCTTTTAAAATGTGTCAGTGAGTAATTAATACACCTGTGCCCCTGCTGGGTTACCTGCAAAACATGCACTGTGTCGGCTCCTGAGGACCGAGTTTGAGAACCTATGCTGTAGATCTTCTATACCAAACCCGTCATAAGTGTCGGCACTTGCACCAATCCCTTGCTAGGTGCAAGAGGTACACCAGAAACAGGCCTCCCTTTCCCGTACGTATGACTCGCATGAATCGCATGAAGCTTTTGATACTCATCCATGACACTCCCATGACACTCACGTAAGTCATGTGGGTAAGTGTGATCGCAGTGCCACCACCCAGTTCCACCCTGAAACGCCCTATTTCACAGAAAGACAGATCCAACCAAGTTCCAACATACTTAGAATAGAACGGACAAATGTAAAAATGTGTAACTTCTCTTCTGCGCACATGCTGTATGCAAAACTCGCCGCTTGCACCTGTGTCTGACTCAGGATAAGGCACCTCTATGAGGCAGACTATAGCTTGTTATGTGGTCATTTTTTATTGTAATTAATGGCAAATCAAGCAATCTTTTATGGTCAAACTTATTTATGAACATCAGGAGGACCAGTAGTTACCACATTCTCCTATTACGGCATCTGCAAGTTATTATAAACCATACTTGCCCACCCTCCCGAAACGGCCGGGGACTCCCAATAATCAGGTTGTGCTCCCAGCCCCCCAGAAAGGTGGCAAGCCTCCTGTTTTCCCCCCCGCCCCCCCCCCCCCTCGGCCGCCAACAGCAGTGCACAAGTGGGCGGTCTGAGGGGGACCCGATGGTGCAATTTGTCCTGAATCACGTCATCTTAGCTCCGCCCCCTGTATACTGTACCTGTTTTTTCAGTTCTGTATAGCAGGGGGTGGAGCCACAATGATATAATCATGATGCCATGCCTCTAGACAGCACACCTTCCTGATGGTCACGCCCCCTATGCACCTACCACGCTTCCCCCTCCCAGAGGTGGGGGCAGCAAAGTAGGTAAATATTTAATAAAAATGCAAATGAAATGTTTAGAATCCTGTTGAAAGAATGCGAGGCTGATTCCCTGATCCTATTATTACTGTGTATGTGCATTATATAGCTCACCTGCAGCAGTGTATTTACAGCAAGTGCAAAATAACCAAACTCTCTATTCTCTGATTGATTCCCCTGAAATTGTGCAAAGGGCCTTGTGCTGGGCAGCAGGGCCAAGGTGTGGCCGCAGTAATATGAGGATTTTTACATGTTTACTGTTGACTCTGTGCAGCCAGAAACAGGCGGAGAGAAACTGGAAATACAAGTTAAGGATTATGAAAACTTAGTTCTGCTCCTTTATGTCGGCTTCTATATTTCCAAATATGGTACTGAATGTCTCCACTGACATATGACTAAACAAACATATGATGACAAAGGTAAGTCAATAGTTCCCAGCCCCTAGGTCGCTATTTTCTGGCTTTTATGAAGAACCATCATTCTGCACCAGGACAATGACTATTAGTGAGCAGCAGGAGGGTCATGTGTGACAGAATAGTGTGTAAAATGCATGTCATTTCAGTCCCCACCAAATTAAGCGTAATAAATAATTGTATTTATGCAAAATAAAACTTCATGTTTATGTGTATTATAAGTTATCGTTGGCCATACATTAAATGCAAGTAGAAAATATGAAATCCAAGGTTCCAGCATGCTAAATTTCTATTGTGCTCACTGACAGTAATTCCAATCAGTGACTCCACACTGCAGTGACGGAACTTGTGAGCAGTGGGCGCAGATATAAAAATATTCTTTGGGCTCCCTCCCTTCTAGGCCCTGTGCTGAGCTCATAATATGGCACATGGTGGTATGCCATGTGACCACCAAACAATACAGACAGCATCCCAGTATCTAATAATGATATGTGCCCTCTTTAATCAAATAATAATAATCTGTGCCCCCTTTAAACTCACCACTGTCTGATATTGTCAGTGCTGCTCAGAGTCTCCACAAATGGGTCTCTGGCAGAGAGTGACGGGCAGAGGTAGAGGGTGACAGGGAGAGAGTGATGGGCAGGTGGTGATGAGTAGAGGCAGAGGGTAATGAACAGGGGCAGAGGGTGATGAACGGAGGGTGATGAGCAGAGGTAGAGGGTGATGAGAAGAAACAGAGGGTGATAGGGAGAAGGTGATAGGCAGAGGGTGATAGTGAGAGGGTGACAGGGACAGGGTGGTGGGCAGGGGGTGACATTGAGAGGGTGACAGGCAGAACTGATGAGCAGAGGAAGAGGGTAATGGACAGAGGCAGATGGTGATGAGTAGCTGCAGATGGTGAAGGGCAGAGGCAGTGGATGACGGAGAGAGTGATGGGCAAAGGGTGATGAGCAGAGGTAGAGGGTGATGGGGAGTAGGTGACAGGGAGAGGGTGAATGGCAGAACTGATGAGCAGAGGAAGAGGGTGATGGACAGAGGCAGAGGGTGATGTGCAGAGGCAGGTGGTGATGAGTAGAGGAAGAGGATGATTAACGAAGACAGAAGGTGATGAGTTGAGGCAGAGGATGATTAGTAGATGCAGAGGGTGATTAACAGAGGCAGAGGGTGATGAGTAGAGAGTGGGAAGGGCAGAGGCAGAGGGTCAGGGCCGGCTCCTGGCCTACCAGCACCCTGAGTGAGAAAATTTCTAAGCGCCCCCCTTCCTGGAAAAGTGTGCATGGCCTCGCAACTTTATATGATCAAACTATAAATAAATATGTTTTCACACCCCCTCTACTCACACAATTAGCAGCCTTACATATAACGCCTACAGTAGTGTTTCTTACACATAACGTTCCAGTTAGGGAGGCCAATCCCGGGATCGTGACCGGCGGGATCCCGGGATTTGGGCCCAAAAATGCCGGGATTTGAATCCCGGGATTGGAGCCTCCAAACCCGGGATTCACGGGATTACATCGCGCATGTGCGGGAGGGTGGGTGTAAGTAATACTACTTACTACTATTAGGCAGTCAGGGACACGCTGAACGCGGTGGCACTTCAAATGTGGCACCGGCCGCTAGCCAATTAGAGCTGACAGACCGGCAGCCAATCAGGGAAGCTGCCGCAGCAGCGGCAGCCAATCAGGAGCGACTGCTGCGGCCGCTTCCCTGATTGGCTGCCGGTCCGCCAGCTCTGGTTGGCTGGCGGCTGGTGCTTCATTTGAAATGCCGCCGCATTCAGTGTGTCCATGGCTGCCGCCCACCTAATAGTAGTAGTATTACTTACACCCACCCTCCCTCCGTACAGTGCTCTCTAACAGCCTCCCTCCCGCACCACTACCTACACCCTCCCGAGTCCCGCACCACTACCTACACCCTCCCTCCCGAGTCCCGCACTGCTACCTACACCCTCCCGGCTCCCGCACCGCTACCTACACCCTCCCTCCCGCACTGCTACCTACACCCTCCCTCCCGCACCGCTACCTACACCCTCCCTCCCGCACCGCTACCTACACGCTCCCTCCAGCGCTGCTTCCTACACCCTTCACTGATCCCAACTGGAATCCCGGGATTGAGCGTTTTTCAATCCCGAATCCCGGGATTGAAAAAATGGCCCGGGATTGGCCTCCCTAGTTCCAGTATAGTGACAGATAAACATAATGCCCCCAATAGTGCAGTGCCAGATACACATATGCCCCCAGTAGTGCAGTGTCAGATACACCTACAACCCCAGTAGTGCCAAATACACATATTCCCCCAGCAGTGCCAGATACACATATGCCCCTAATAGCGCAGTGCCAGATACACATATGCTTCCAGTAGTGCAGTGCCAGATACACATATGCCCCAATTATTGCCAGATACACATACAGTATGCCCCAATAGTGCAGTGCCAGATACACATACGCCCCAGTAGTGCCAGATACACATATGCCCCCAATAGTGCAGTTCCAGATACACATATGCCCCAGTAGTGCAGTGACAGATACACATATGCCCCCAGCACTACCAGATACACATAATGCTCCCAGTAGTGCTCATGGCTGCTGGGCTTCTGCCACCGCTGCCAGCCTGCCACTGCTGTCCGTGTCTGAGGGGCACATACCCTACACACATCACGGGCACTCTGCAACCCATAGGTACTCTGCACCAGGTACAGACTCAACTCTGTATGAGGCACAGACCCCACACTGCACCTCACAGGGCTTTCTGAACGAGGCACAGAGTCCAAACTGCATGAGGCACAGAGCCCACACTGTACCCCACATAGCACTCTGCACCAGGCACAGAGCCCACACTGTACCCCACAGAGCACTCTGCACCAGGCACAGAGCCCACACTGCACCAGAGCCCACACTGCACCCCATAGGGCACTCTGCACCAGGCACAGAGCCCACACTCCACCTCACAGAGCTCTCTGCACCAGGCACAGAGCCCACACTGCAACCCACAGGGTACTCTGCACCAGGCACAGAGCCCGCACTGCACCCCACAGGGCACTCTGCATCAGGCACAGAGCCCACACTGCACCTCACAGGGCACTCTGCACCAGGCACAGAGCCCACACTGCACCCCACAGGGCACTCTGCCCCAGGCACAGGGCCCACACTGTACCTCACAGGGCACTCTGCACCAGGCACAGAGCCCACACTGCACCCCACAGAGCACTCTGCACCAGGCACAGAGCCCACACTGTACCCCACAGATCACTCTACACCAGGCACAGAGCCCACACTGCACCCCACAGAGCCCTCTGCGCCAGGAACAGACCCTACACAGCCCACGGGCACTCTATACAGGGTACCCCACAGGCACAGAGCCCAGGCAGCCCACGATCATGCCAACCATTCTCTGCTCCCCGGTCAGCTCCTCAGTGTCATAGTGCAGGCGATGCGTAATGTAATGATCCCGGCAGTGCCTTAACTAGACATTTTAGCGCTGTGTGCAAGAAATAGCATTGGCGCCCCCATATACAAAACAGGGTCAATGCGCGTGCCAAACATATAGGGGTGTGGCTTCATGGGGAAGGGGCATGGCCACAAAGCTCCTTTTTACACATTACGTTAGGCAGAGCTCCTTTTTACACAGTACAGCAGATATAGTCCCCTTTTACACATTACGGCAGCAGAGTCCCCCTTTTTTCCTATTAGGCAGGCAGAGTCCCCCTTTTTTCCTCTTAGGCAGGCAGAGTCCCCCTTTTTTACACATCAGGCAGGCAGAATCCCCCTTTTCTACACATTAGGCAGACAGAGTCCCCCTTTTTTTACACATTAGGCAGGCAGAGTCCCCTTTTTTACACATTACAGTAGCAGAGTCCCCCTTTTTTACACATTACAGTAACAGAGTCCCCCTTTTTTACACATTACAGTAACAGAGTCCCCCTTTTTACTCATTACAGTAACAGAGTCCCCCTTTTTACTCATTGTAAAAAGTGTGTGTGTGGTGTGTGGCTGTGTGTGTGTCTCACCTCGCCTGGGGGTAGGCCATGATCCAGCATCCACAGAGACTCTCCTCGGGTACGGCAGCTGTGGCGACGCTCCGGAGCTCTGTACAGCGGCAGCAGGAGACAGCCAATGGCGCAAGCTGTGCTCAGGGACGGAGTGGGGGGCGCGGCCATGCTCCGCAGCCCTTTCCACCAGCAGCAGGAGACAGCCAGCGGCACCAGGACTCATCCACGGAGTGGGGGGATGACTGCTCTCAGATGGTGGCTGCGGCAGACCTCCCAGTCCCTTGCACACACAGCGGTACTTTGGGACGGTGGCGGCGGAACAGGGGGAAAGTGTGTGCTGCCACATGGCGGCTATGACAGCGCTCCCACTCCCTTGCAGAGGCGGGACAGAAGTGGCTGTGGCAGGACTTGAAGTACTGACTGACTGGCCGTACAGGGTGTGTGATGCCAGATGGTGTGCCTTCAGTGCATTTGCGCTGTGGGCAAGGCACCATCTGCACACACCTAGTTACGGCCCTGCATCCCGACCACAGCTCAGTCCCTGTGGTACTGTACTTTCTCTCTGTGTCCCGGATTCGTTGAAGTTCGTCGGACTCACCGCCGGCAGGGTACTTCATGTGCTGGCGCTCAGCCAACCACCGAGCAGCTCATTACTGTAGCCCGCCTCTCATTGGCTTATGCAGATCAGTCTTATCAACCGATGAGACTGATCTGCATGATGCTCGTGTCTGAGGGGAGGGGAGGTGAGCGCAGCGCGCTCCTCTACTGCCCTTCACTGAAGTCCAGTCTCTGGTGGCCATATTAGAAATGGCCAGGCGCCCTTAGTAGCCCGGCGCCCCGCGCGGCCACTCCTAAAGAACGTGCCTGGAGCCGTCCCTGCAGAGGGTGACAGGGGGAAGATGACAGGCAGAACTGATGAGCAGAGGAAGATCGTGATGAGCAGAGTGTGATGAGCAGATGGTAATGAGCAGAGGCAGATGGTAATGAGCAAAGTGTGATGAGAAGAGGCAGATGGTGATTAACGGAGGCAGAGGGTGACAGGCAAAGCGTGATGAGTAGAGGCAGATGGTGATGTGCAGAGTCTTAAGAGCAAAGGCAAAGGGTGAAGGGCAGAGTCAGAGGGTGACGGGGAGGTGACAGGCAGATGGTGATTAGCAGAGGCAGAGGGTGACGGGCAAAGTGTGATGAGCTGAGGCAGATGGTGATGAGCAAACTGTGATGAGAAGAGGTAGATGGTGATGAGCAAAGTGTGATGAGAAGAGGTAGAAAGTGTGATGAGAAAAGGTAGATGGTGATGAGCAGAGGCAAATGGTGACAGGCAAAGTGTGATGAGTAGAGGCAGATGGTGATGAGCAGAATGTGATGAGCAGAGGCAGATGGTGATGTGCAGAGTCAGATGGAGATGTACAGAGTCTTAAGAGCAAAGGGTGAAGGGCAGAGGCAGAGGATGACATTCTTGCTCAATCTATATTGAGGAAGTGGCGTATCCCTCAACTCCTTAGCTGCAACCTACATGATAACCCATATTAGCAAGGGTTTAGCGCATCCTAAATCATATGTCATTTTCTGCAGCAATATTTTATGACAAATTGTAGAAAACCAGTTAAAGTTAACTTAAACTTGCTGGCCTTAGTTGTCTCCAAAAAATACTTGCCCACTACTCAGAGGGACAGAGAGGGGGCTGTGGGCAGTACTTTGATGCTACTGATAAGAAGCCCCTTAAGAGGACATGAAAGCAGTAACTGTTGTTGCAGCCTTAGAAAAATTAGGAATCGATTCCTTGCTCAACGTAGTCTGTAACCCAGGTAGACCCAGTAATGGGACAGCATGTTATATGAGTACAGAGAGAGCACATGCACTGAGGTGACAGGCCCTCCCCATACCTGCACTGTCCACTGCTGTCTTGCAGGTCTGTCCACCCAGGTGGTATGGCTGTCAGAGATCCCGACTGCTGTCTCCAGCATTGAAGAGGGAAGCGAGGAGCAAACATGGGAGGGGCAGGTGAGCCCAGGGCTTATCCGCGCTGCACGTACATCTGGTGGTGTGGCTGGTCCCAGGAGAGGGACCAGAGGTCAAGTCTCCATGATGCCCAGAAGCCATCCAATCATGCCTGTAGAGGGGAGGGGCCCCCTTCTCTGGCAGGACAGCCTCCTCTCTCTTTGCAATGGACCGTGGCACAGCTGCGGGCATACTATAGAGGCCTGTTGGTAATGACACCAGCCTGGGCCCCTTCATTGCGGTGGGCCCCGGTGCATTGCACCAGCTGCACCGGTGCTAGTTCCACCACTGCCACACTGCCAATGTGACATTACTACAGATAAACCATATTAATATAAACTACGTTTTATCTGGCAAATCTTGAAGGTCCCACTGCAACACCTGCAGATTCATTATCGATACTGATCAGGACAGGGCTGTCATAGCAGTATTGGAGGCTCTGGGCAAACCATGAATAAGCACCAATATTTTAATCAAGACACATAGGGGGTCACTCGCTGCAGTTGTTCACAGCGCAGCGATCGGGTCGGGATTGCCAGGCAGAGGCGGTCAATGTGCGGGAGGGTGCGGTACAGCGGCATAAGGCCACCGTTTTGGGGGCATGGTCCGGCCAACGCAGGCGTAGTCAGACTGTGCGGGGCCGGGCCGCAGTGGCTGTGTGACGTCATACGCAGCCGCTGCGACCCGGGGCAGCGATGAGTAACTCCCGGCCAGCTGCAGGAGCTGCGCTGGGAGTTACTCAACAAGTAATTTTGTACTTTTGCGGGAAGGGGTGGGGGGGCGGGTCAGACAGACATTCGGGACGGACTAACTCTGTGCTTGGCGTCCCCCCGCATGTCTGGGAACATGATCATAGCTGTGCTAAGTTTAGCACAACTACGATCAACTCGGAATGACCCCCATAATCCCGTTAAAGAGTCAGTACACCTCCAAACAGACCCAACAGTCCAAGCCCCAAGGGTTATGTCCTACTGTCATTATTGGTACTGAATTGTCCTGATTAGCCAAGCAGAGGTGAATAGATGCTGCACACATCTGCCACTGCTGCACATTGTTAAAAGGTGGTAAGAGTGCCAACAGAGAGAGATAAGGGTCATCCTAGGAGTCCTCAATGATAAGCATGTGCCAGAGGGTTTTGGCTACTCCCCTGTATGTTATGACCACGCCCTTCATTTATTTGACACACCCCTTTCTGATCTGCACAGTGCCTGTGTTCTACTATATATCATCACAAAACATTGAAGATAATTCACATAATAATCATATACATTTATATTATGTACACACAAAGGGCCTAATTCAGATTTGGTAGGAATTAGACAGCTGTAGGGAAGCAGCTTTGCAAGTAAAATTCATTGCAGCAGGAGGTGTCTGAAGGAGATAGATGTCTCCTACATGCATTTGCGAGATCAGCTTTGGATCCCAGCCTTGGATCACTATTCGCAATGTTTACTCAGAAACCCGGGTAGACGTAGACCCTGGACTTGGCATACCTACAAAACGGGGGTAACATGTTGCGGCTAACAGAGGGCTGCAAGCAATATCACATGATCCCTTCAGCACATGCACAGAATTGGTTTTGCGTCTGTGCAGACCCCTAAACATCGGATATGTACGTAAACCATCGGGTTTATGTACAAATGTGAGTTAGGCTGAAATCCTGTTTTAGACAAAGTGGAGCCCAAAATGAACATATCCTCATAGCCTAATGTGCTCAGCACCATTAACGGCTGCAGTATAGGTAGGCAAAGGTTAGAAAGATCATCTGGACAGCGTACATAAGATACAGTAGCTCTTATATAGTTAACACTTAACCCTCTCTCACCCCCAAAAAAGCTGCCAGGCTTTCATGTACATAGTCTTTCCACCTTAGGGCCTGATTCAGACATTTATGGTAGTTCTGTATTCTCACAAATCTGATGGGTTTTATCTGCGTATATACAGTGTCCGCACTGAGCGTGTGTAGATCTGATCCTCCGATGTTGCACACGCTGCAGCTGCAGAAATCATGTGAGCGACAGTCTGCGGCTGTTCGGGGGGTTGTGTTGGGAAGGGGGGAGCATTACAGAAAATGGGGGCAAGCTGAAGCCATTGGCTGTGACCGCAGACGCAGTATCACTAGCACCAATAGTGTGGTTTTGCTGAGCTGTCGGATGGCCGCCCAATGTTCATGCAGTTGATACAATGGATATGGGATCTTTGGTCACAGCCAGCAGATCTTAGAAAGCTATCAATGGTCATCATTTTACTAAAGACACCTCCTGCTGCATTAGCATATATAACAAGGATCCTCTGCATCCGAAGTTGCAGCACCAATCCAAACTGCGTCCCTCTCTGAATCAGGCCCTTGATCGATCCAGTAAGCTCAGTTCTTCCAGTACCGACGTGGTGATGTGACCCCAGTAGGTGTCTCTCAGTCCCGCTCCCCGTCTGTCAGTGTGCCGGTGCTGCTCTCCTTCCTGCTGTCATGGTGAGCTGTTCCTGGTGAGGATAGAGCAGCAGTGCCCATTAGGTCATGTCATGATATATACATACTGTAGAGACTGGATATGGGATCCCAGCGCTTGTCAAAATACCGACAGCAGCAACCCAGATTTTTAAATCCCAACAGCTATTGTTAATCAAGTTAACTCTCATCCTGCAGCCTGACCCTAACCCTCCCTGGTGGTGCCTAACCCTAACCTCCCTACCCACAGCCTAATCTTAACCCTCCCCAGTGGTGCCTAACCCCTCCCCCTCGCGACGCAGCCTAACCCTAACCTTCCCCATCCACAGCTTAATCCTAATCCTCCCCTCATAGCTTAAATCTAGCCCCCCAGTTTACCAGTGCTTAAATCTAGCCCCCCAGCTTACGGCAGTCTTGCGTCGGGATTCCGGCGGCCGGGATCCTGGCGCCGGCATTTCAATCACTGTCTGGATAGCGGTATTGGCATTCTTAGCTGTGTCAGGATTCCGCCATCGGTTTTCAGACTGCTGGGATCAAGGCTGCATCCCTTGTAGATACATACAAAACAAAACCAATAATAGCTGTTTGGTGCTCTCAGTACATAGTATAAAATACAACTCCAATTCCATAGGAATATCCAATGAGCCACGTGATTCTTCCTGCAGAAATTAACGTGCCTATAGTGCTAAATCCCGATTCTTGTGCTATGCAATTGTAAAAAATTGGGCACACTTTTTTGTATCTTTAAACCTGCATGACTAAAATAAAAAAAATGTGAACAGCCTGTACTCAATGTATATATAAAACAATATAAATGTGTATTAAACCTCCTAATGGCTGATGTGTGCCTCCATTCTAACAGTAAAAACATCCTATATCCTTATACTAAGAATAAAGACACGGAGACTTGAATTTTGGCAGAAAATTGTTAGCTATTTATTGTAACCCTAACCACTAGAAAAAACCTGTAAAAGGAAATATTAAATTAGCTTATAATATTAACCGAATATGGTGGCAGAAAAAAGAACGGCTAAAAACCCACTGAAGATAACCTCAAAGACATTAAAACTAAAACAATCCTAATCTACCTCAAAAACCATACATAGGTATCCAACTCAGACCTGCACGCTGACCACCCACTCTGATGGGTGATGACGCTGCCCCGTGTCGGGTGATCTATCGGCCTTAAAAGTCAATGGAGGTGAGTGCACCTAAACCACACCAACACCGTAAAAACTGTGACTAACAAGCCAAACCAGAACCTGCCGTTCTTTTCCGCCAAACAAATAGCTAACGAGAAAACCACAACTAACAACCTAAAGCCACAAAAAACTCCGTGCCTAATCAAACCAAAATGGGGTGGGAGGGCGGGAAGGCAAACTAAAAGAGACCCCTAATGAACTATACATCCCCTATATATACTGGTCCCTCCCCTACCTATAATTGGCTGTAACCTATCATGTCATTTTGGTCCACACCCATCAAAGGAGGTTTACCTCTCTCCATTCCCATGTCTGTCATTCTGTTCTCCTAAACCTCCTAATGGCTGATGTGTGCCTCCATTCTAACAGTAAAAACATCCTATACCCTTATACTAAGAATAAAGACACGGAGACTTGAATTTTGGCAGAAAATTGTTAGCTATTTATTGTAACCCTACCCACTAGAAAAACCTGTAAAAGGAAATATTAAATTAGTTTATAATATTAACCGAATATGGTGTCAGAAAAAAGAATGGCTAAAAACCCACTGAAGATAACCTCAAAGACATTAAAACTAAAACAATCCTAATCTACCTCAAAAACCATACATAGGTATCCAACTCAGACCTCCACGTTGACTACCTACCCTGATGGGTGATGACGCTGCCACCTGTCGGGCGATCTAGCTGCCTTAAAAGTCAATGGAGGTGAGTGCACCTAAACCACACCAATACCGTAAAAATTGTGACTAACAAGCCAAACCAGAACCTGCCGTTCATTTCTGCCAACAGCGAAAGCCTCTTCTACAGACGCTTTGCATCGCCACCATACCCTCAACCTAACTCCTGCAACCCCTCAAACAGATCCTCCAGGAAAAACATCATCCCTTCCTTGGACAAATGAACACCATCAGGCCGAAAAAGGTGAGTGTCACGGAACCGAATCCTAGCGTGGCGAACCACTGTCCCTCCGTGAGCCAATACCCACTTTGCTACCGCTGCATTCACCTTTTGCCTGGTCTCATCAGTAGGGCGCCCATCCGCCACTCCTCGCCAACGCAACCTTGGCACAATCATTGAGAACACCAAAACACAGCTAGGCCAAGCTGCGGCAATACTTGACAAATCTTCCACCATGGACCATCTCAAATCTAAAGACGTCCTTTTACCCAGATTGTTACCACCCAAATGGACAACCAGGACCCTAGGGACACCATGCTCGCTGGCTTGACTGACCAACCTACCCTTCAAATCCTGACACATCATTCCACGCCAACTAAGCCAACGAACACTATGAGCCTGGAGGAAAAAACGCGCCCCTTCCGAGGCCAAAAACCTGGCTGCCCAGTAAACAAAAGAGTGACTGATTACCCATACTGACAACTCGTCTTCCACCCAACCTAAAGTGAAGAAAAGGAATAAAAAGTCGGTTAGTAAATGTCCTAACATGAGCTTAATACACAAATTAACCTGAAGGATCTGCCAAAAGAAAAAAAGTTTTGATTTCTCAATGAGTCACGACCTAGCCGTGCTAAACAAGCTTCAAGCCAATCGAAGCATAACATAAAGGCACAAAGGGAAAGATAAAATAAAACAAAGCAAAAGTAAAGGAAGGGGGGGGGGGGATGGGAAAACATAGAAGAACTCAGCTGGAGGTGAAAGCTTAAAAAACCTGCTGAGGGACTTTTAATTGGAACCAATCAGCCGAATTATGGTAAATTGAAATTCAGTCCGTCAGGTCAGGCAAAAAGTGCAAAAGAACTCCAGACCCCCACTGCCAATAGTAGCGAGTAGCTAATCCCTGAGTAGGATGAACAGGGGAGACAAACGGACACAAACTGTACAATGACGGACTCAACAAATCCAACAGTAAACCTCTTAACCTCAGTAACTCATAAATCCGGGGCGAATATATCGCTTGTAACTGGAAGACTTCCAGCGCCCCACCGCCTGAATATCCGCAACGTGAAAACCCGCCGCTGCAGCCGTCATCGCAGCCCCGATTCGAAAGGAATGCGTACCAAAAGCAGTGGGTGAAAGGCCCAAGCCGGCCAGACAGCGACTGTGCATCCAGCGAAATTGATACTTCATCAATGGTAAACCGTCATAATGCAGCAGCCAGGATCCCCTCGCATCGGGCCGTACTGCCGCATATCTCATTGCCAACATTACCGGGCAAATGCGCTCATCCAGAGACGATACCAAAGTGACCCATCGCCCTCTACCCACTTGGTCCGTCTTAGAGCGACGCAGTCTACACAGCAAAGACCTCTCACCCACCACCACATTGTCTCGGAGCATGCGCGAATCTGTCCATTTAGATGGCGCCACCAATTCTGAAACCCAAAAGGCTCCATGATAAGCCATGGAGAACGCCAACTCAAACAATAGCGACTCAAAAAGTGAAGACGCGACCCCGGCTACCGCACTGATGACAGCTGGCAGCAGGGCCGCGTCGATTGGGCGCCGCCCATCTGACGGCGCTGGCGCCACACGCGCCCACCCTTTCATCGCCTTTACAAGGAGGCCGCTCTTTGTCACATCAGGAAAGCCCTTCAATTTATTGAAAAAAGAAATCCCTGCTAGGTACCGGGACACCACTGCTCTAGACCTACCCATGACAAAAAGCTGCCAAATAAAAGAAAACATCAACCGATGCCTGCTCTTACCTTCTTGCCCCCGCCCTTGGACAAACTCTTCCCACTCACTCCAAGCTTGACTGTAAGCCTTGAGCGTGTTCGGAGCTACAGACCGCATCGCTAAGCTCTCCAGTCCGGACCGATCACATGTCAGGACACTGAAACCCCCGCGCATCGGCCTCAGGTGCTAACAGCCGAAACCTGTCCCACTGCCCGCGGGACAATGCGTCGGAAATTCCGTTCTCAATTCCCGGAACATGCTGCGCGTGAAAATATACATTCCGACGCAAGCAAGTCAGCAACAGCTGCGCAAGCACCCTCAAAACCACCAGCGACTTTGCCCTCTGATTATTAATCGCATGCACCTCGCCCAAATTGTTTCATCTAATCAAAATGCTGCGATCGGCCAGACGCTTACCCCACACCTCCAAAGCCACCATAATGGGGAAAAGCTCAAGCAGCAAAAGGTCTTTAGCGAAACCTTCGTGAGACCATTCCTCTGGTCAAGGGGCCACACACCAAGAGCCCTCTAGATAGCATCCGAACCCAGAGGAAACTGCCGCGTCGGTAAATAGCTGTAATCCAGCATTGTCAACCGTAGGGGCCAACCAGATACGCACCCCATTGAAGTCCTCCAGGAACGAAGCCCAAACGGCCAAATCCCTCTTAATCTCGGAGGACAAGCGAATGAAATGATGCGGTTTGGCACACCCCTCCGTCGACCTTTCCAACTTTCGGCAAAAAACCCTGCCCATCGGGATGACCCGACATGCAAAGTTCAAGAGGCCCAATAGTATTTAGATTGTGCACATAATATCCATAATTTTTAAAAAAACATATCCATACCGGAATGCTATATATAAGAAAAAATACTATGGCAGCGGAACTCATATGGCACCGGAAGTTGCATACGGACACTGGAACGCAAACACAGGAAGAAGTCCGTATCCACCAATAGTATACTCATACCAACACGCTATAATTAGACAATAGTAGTATGACAATGGAACGCACACGTCACCGGAAGTCACATCCGGGTACTGGAACGCAAAACCAGGAAGAGGTCCGATGGGAGAACACAAACGCAACCGGAAGCTCATTTGCTACCCCAATAAATAGACGAGTGAATGCCGGGTGGATGAATCTGCAATCCTGAGGAAGCCTTACCAAAGGCGAAACGCGTTGATCACAGATCTCATCGATCCTGAACTGTGCCGCTCAGCGCTGAGAACGGCTCGCACAGGATATCCGTCGGCGGACCCTGGACTCACCCGTCACAAGGTATATGACTCCACTGGATACCCTCAAATAAAATAAGGACACCAGACACAGGAGATACAAAGGTATTTTACCAAATCTATACCCATACTTCAAAGGGTTATACGGAGCACATCAGGACAGAAGTGCACCTAGGAACTGATCCATTTTAACTGGAATTTGAAAGTTTCTTATATATTGGCACTGTGAGATTACCCCTTTATTCATTTAAATTATATGCCAATACCCACTGAGCGGATAAGACGCTAACCAGCGCACCACTCTGGTTGGGATTTTTGTTTTAATTAAACAAACTAATTGTTTTTTCTTTTCTTGGATACATGGTATCAGTTAACATCCGAATGGACATATAATCTATGTGCACAATAGTGACCTAGTCTGTCTGTATGTTATATGTAGTTTGTCCTTCTGTTTACCGGTAATAGGTGTCAATTATCCTACAATTTTGCCAATATTGGTTAGAACCTACATATCAGAGATATATATTGCCCCATTCAGTCCTTTGTTAAGAGGACCTCCATATATATATATTCATTTAATATCAGGAATTCCATCTAGATTCCATAGAACAATATCTATTTCTTATTTTTACATTGATTAATTTCTCATTCCTAGAGGATCTTTATTGTTCCTTTCATGAAATGAATTTTATTGTATATATGAATTAAATTTTTAAACCAATAAATATCATAGATATACTATATATTTCTTGTCACTCATTCTTCTGCCTATTTTTGCGCTGGGAAATACCCCCCTTTTTTCACACATTCTGTATTTATAGTGGAATTAGGTAGTGATTCCACAATTTTCCATAGCAGCATCTGAAGTAGAAGTGAGTGTACTGTCTCCATTAGCGCAGTGTCAAAACCTTTTGTCCTTAACTCTCACGTCGCCTGCAACCGGCAGGTGGAAACCAAACTTGAACCCCTGAAACAAAAAACTAGCGACTTGCCTATTTGGATACCAACCAAGCCACTTGGACATGGCATCCAACTTAATTGGCGCTGGAGCCCTGCTGAGCGCTACCAGGGGCTTTACCATAGCCATGCTTACCCCCTCTTGGGCCCTGCCGATCCCCCTTAAAACAGTTGTAGGCCGAGGGTGAAAACCGCCGCATTGCAAGCATGAGTGTCGAAAACGACACTGCCTGCCGAAGGAACAGGTTGCGTTATTATATGCAAAGCATTTACCCTTCGCGGGCGCCTGCCCGCCCCCGCGATTAGCAGCTCTTCCTTTCCTGCTCG
Source organism: Pseudophryne corroboree (assembly GCF_028390025.1). Taxonomy (NCBI): domain Eukaryota; kingdom Metazoa; phylum Chordata; class Amphibia; order Anura; family Myobatrachidae; genus Pseudophryne; species Pseudophryne corroboree. The sequence goes on along the minus strand of NC_086448.1, from coordinate 148,282,208 downwards.
ACCCCGCCTCTGCGCTAGCTCCCTGGGCGGACGACCCAGCGTGCTGTCCATCTGCCCCCGGATTCCGGGGTTCCTTCGCAGCTTGAGACGTGCGAGTGGCCTGAAGCCACACCTCCACGTCTTTGCACCCAAAATCAATTATATGCAAGCAATCCTGCTTTTCCCTAAACTTCTCATCATACCCGCGCCATTCTACTCCTGTCGACGACCGCTGCATATCGTGTATCAGGTGCAAGTACCGGATGACGTTCATGTGCTCGTCCGGCCTATCCTCCAAATAACACGCCGCAAAGACTCAGAAGCCAGCCAGCCAATTGTCAAACGACCGGAACGCCTCAGCTCCTATGCCCTTCTTAGCTTTTGCTGCCTTATACTCTTTCTTAGCATCCTTAGTCAGCATGAACAAATCCACGTAATCGCCTCTACCAATTTTCTTCCGGCAGCTATCCCATAATCTCCGTAACACTGCTGTATAGTCACAGTGCACCACTCCTGGCAAATTAAGGCGCTTGCGCCTCTTCCGCTTCTCCCGCTGCCCAGCCGCCCTTTTTGCGTACTTGGCAGCCTGCTTCTTCGCTCTAGTCGTGCTACTTACCTCGGACGCTTGCGACGATAAGGATGAAGAAGAAAAGGAACTGTCAGAAATAGTGCGCGCGGAGGAGCCCGATGCCGAAACCTCCACCTCACCTGACGATGACGACCGCTCGGACTCAGACGCCACAGCTGTGTGAATCTCAAAATCCTCGTCCCCATCATCCTCCATCTCGCCAAGCTCTCCTGAATAAGAAAACAAAGAACGGGACCTGGAAACCCCTGCCGTAACCGTCAGTCTGATCCGAGATACTCCCGCCTGCTCAATACGCGAGCGCCTCACCCCTGTTGGCGGGTTGCCCAACTGTGCTGCGGCCTCCTCCAACTCCTGGCAAGCGTGCGCAATCCGCCGCACCACCGAACCCGACGGCGCGGCAGAAGCCCCCCTGACCCCCCGTGTGCCCGCATGACGCACCGAACCCAGGGAGGCAGCTGCCACCAATGGGGCCAAAGCCGACACCACTGATGACAGCGCAGATGCTAGGTCCCCTGCGGCCACCTATTCGCCACTATCCTCCCGGCCCCTGCCAAGCGAGACTTCCGGGGCATCCAGTGCCCCACTCCGCCTCCTACCCTGGCCCACATAATGTGCCGAGGAGGGCCCTGCCCCCAAAAGGTCATATTGCCTGGGTGACCTACCGGTCCACCTTCTGAACCCCTGTCCTGCCCTCTGCACCCCGCCTCCCTCACTCATCCTGTCCTCCAATGCCCGGCCACCACTGCCAGCCCCGACCTGCGCTCTCATACCTGCCCCCAGCCGGGAGGCTCCAGGTTCCTGAAGCCTGGAGCTCCCCTGAGCCACAGGGAAGGCAGCCCCCTCAGCCAAGTTACCAGCAGGAATATCAGTGTGAACAGAATTACTAATGCCGTCCGCCCCCCGCCCCCTCCGCTGTCCCCGGCCGTAATACGCCACTGAGGGAGGCAGCAGGGGAGAGATACCATCACAAGCCGCCGCTGCGCGCACACATGCACGAGCGGGGCCAGCAGCAGCAGGGACGGACGCGCGCGTTCCGTGCCGAGCGCGCTCCGTGCCAAGCACGCTTTCCCCTGCACAAGGAGAATTCACGGACAAGCAAAGGATGAAACAACTGACATCAGTTGCCCGTCACTTCTATACTTGTCACGGGAGCAGGTATGAAGAGCTACAAATCTTTGGTCTAGAAAGGATCAGACTTGGAATACGAGGAGGAAACTTAACTGACAGTTACCCGGGCAACGGCGGCTAGCCGCTGAGAGCCGAGAGACAGACCGCTGCTACACGCTGCAGAGCAGCGGCTGTATGTGGACTCCAGCAGCGTTAGGAAACCGCTGACAACCGCCTCAAACCTCACCCACTGAAGTCAGCACACGGCTTCGGCTTCACTGCACCTCCAGAGCCTTTTTTCCAACAGGACCTACCAGCGGCAGTTCTCCACAGGCAGCCCCTTTGGGATTGGTATCGTATGAACACATACATCATACCCAACAAAACCCCCCCTTTTTTTTTTCTCAGCATATTTATTACAGCCATAATAGGCTATTAATTTGCCTTAAAATATTTAGATGCTGCCTGTGTGTGTGTGTGTGTGTGTGTGTGTGTGTGTGTGTGTGTGTGTGTGTGTGTGTATTATATATAGTGAGCAAATCTCATGCACTGTCTCTATATGTCTATCAATGATAGCTTGAGTCCTATAGCTATCTGATTATTACAGTACATGTACATATTCTGATTGCTCCAAAAGGTGCTGGACTTGTACGGTATCTAATTGGTATTGGGAGCTAACTGGTATATTGTTAAGTACGGCAGACTATTGTACAAAGAATCTTTAAGCTGTATATTAGTTCTAACCTTGCAGCAAATTGCTACTTAATTATTTCTATGTGCATTGTCTTCTGCTGTGGATATCAAAAAATATCCTTAGCTGTTTCCTGCTCTCTCTCTCACTTTAGTCTCTCTGACATGATGTTTTAAAAGAATAATTTCTTTGCAAATATATGATCAGGATAGAGGCTCACATACAGTGAGATTTTGTCTTTGGGGTGTGTGTGATATAAATTATTTGAGGCTACATATACCATTTTTTTACAGCAACAGGATTGCTAGAATTGTTGCCTTATCATACATCACCACCCTATCCTGGCTATGCAAGTGGACGCCCTTGCATAGAATTTCTGTATATGTTAACTGTCCTCAATGTAATTTTGTCGAATTGCACAGTGGATGCCCCTGTGTATAATTACTGCATATGGTTAATATTGCTACAATTTCATTTCTATGGGCATGAGATAATTCTAGATACTGAACACACGACTGATTCAGATCACCTTTGATATATCATTTTGGCGATACGGGTATTGGGATTGACTGAACGGACAGATTAAATAATTGCGGACATACCCCGCTGGAGATGCCCGATCTCGTCTGATCTTGGAAGCCAAGCAGTGGAGGGCCGGGTTAGTACTCGGATGGGAAACCACCCTGGAACACCCTGGTACTGCAAAAAATTCTTCTGCCCGATCTAGAGTGATCCCCAATAATACCAATTGGAATTCGGTTATGTATGACTTATGATTTAATTCTCTACGACTAAATAATCCTGAATAGGATTGCTGTAGAATAAATGATGGTCATACAACATACAAAGATGTTACTGTGATCTCAGTAAAACCAATAGCCCAAATATTTGGATTTCCGGTTTTTATTGTGGTATTGAAAACCACATGAATTAGACACAATACAGTGTTATATTTTCGCGTAGCTATACTATTCACGTACAATTTTCTCCTACAATCCTATTTTAATAATGAATTAATAAAATTATGTTTTATCAGAATTGATTAATACACATCCAATCCTCTGAATTGAGTGCTCCCTCACAAGTCTACTTTCCAACTCTCTTTTGTTGGATTTTCTTAACCAAGGAGAATTCAGGCCTGCAGGGGAGAGAGCCGCTGGCCGAGATCCGACCACCGCCTCTCCCTGCCTGTCCGGCGCCCATCGCCCACCCCGCCGTCCACGGCCGGCAGGTACTTGCGGCCTAGCTATGGGCGACGGAGGCGGCACGAATCCTCCTGAAGGAAAGCGCGCAGGCCCGTCCTGGCGCGAACGCTCGCGCCCATGGGCCCGTGAAAACTGTGCAGAGACGGAGGGAGCCACAGGCCAAGCCCCGGCCACAACTCCCTCCCTAGACGCGTACCGGCGTCCCCCCTGCCACCCGCATCCGGACCCCAACAACGGCTCCGTCAACTGCGGCAGGGGAGACTGAGATGGACCTACCACCGCCACGCGTGCCGGCGGACGAGGAGGCCAAACGGGCGTCCGAGGCTACTGGCTCCACAACAGCGCCCTCTCCACCACCTTCTGAGCGGTAGCGAGCAGGGGCCCGGGGGGAACGCTGGGGTCGGGCTGCGGCAGCCATGACCAAAGAAGGGACAAGGAGGGGGAGGTGCAGAGTACTAAATCCCCTAAAGCCAAGCGAAGCTACAGGTAACCAGCAGGGGTAAAAGCAAAACTATACTAATGCACTAAAAGCACTACCAGAGCAAGAGAATAAAACTGTCCTATTCAGGACTGCATACACTCACCAGCAAGGCAAACTAAAAGAGACCCCTAATGAACTATACATCCCCTATATATACTGGTCCCTCCCCTACCTATAATTGGCAGTAACCGGTCATGTCATTTTGGTCCACACCCATCACAGGAGGTTTAACTCTCTCCATTCCCATGTCTGTCATTCTGTTCCCCTACTGTGCCCAGTAATAGTAGTAAAAACATGATTGGAAACTTTTTTTTGTAAATTCATGAGTTAAATTTGGGGTGTAAAAAAGTTGATTTTGGTGTAATTTGAAGCCACTGTAACTCCCAATTGCAATGTTTAAATCAATAAAATTAAAATCCTTAAAATGTTTAATTGATCATTAGGGGGGTGTCCCAGGTGTTCTGAACCATGGGCCTAATTCAGACCTCATCGCTGTGCTGCAAATTTGCCTCCTGCAAGTGTGCAAATGCATGTGTACGCCGTGTAAAAACTTTGCCATGTAGCGGACAGCTGCAAATCTGTGCTCAACTCACTCACCATCTAATGATTTTTCCAGTCTGCGTTTTTCCAGACACTCCCAGAACACGGCCAGTTACCACACCTAAATGCCCGCTTCCTGTCAATCACATTCCATACGCCTAATGATCGAAATTTTCACACCATTCTGTCGCTGTTTTGAGTCACGCATGCGCAATGCTGTACATACGCACGCACAATCATTAAATAATCGGCCGCTGTGCGAATTCGCACAACAACAATCAGGTCTGAATTGGGCCCCAAGTCCTGGCATTTTTATCTTAAAGATTTTTCCCAAGTTTACACCTGTTCTGAAGTGGTGGGAAAAAAAAGATGTGTTAATTCCTCTAGGAATTACAGAGACATTGGGCCGGATTTAAATGTTCTCACCCCTTCCCCTCACCACCACCTCCCAGCTGTGATCGCACCCGCTGGCAGTATTCTAATGTTACTGCTGACGGGCATGACAAGTTAATTTCAGCGAGCTGAAATGCGCGTAAAGAGACCCGTTTGGGTGCCTAAACGGGTCTTTTCACCATCGCACCTGTTACTTTAGTTTGTTTTAGGAGCTTTGAGCGCCTAAAGCCGACTGTAATGGGCACGATCAGCGTAATAACGGAGGCCATTTGAATATCACCCCTCTATCTCACGTCACTTTAGACGGGAGATAGGGGGTGCAAAAGATTTGAATTCCCCCCTAAAAGTCTTGCGTCTAGTTTTGGACGCTGCAGAAAAAATAAAATTACTGGCAGTGCAGTGACTCTGTCAGCACTAGGTTACTAGGAGACAGAGCCAGATTAGCTGCGGGGTGACGGGGGCGGTCTTACCGGCGCACCCACACATAGAGAGCCCACACACACAGCGGTGGCTGCAACCAGAGGAGGCGGCCGGCATTGGGCTTAAGAAGACGCAAATCCAGGGAGATCCAGTGCACTGATGCTGCAGTGATCATGGCCACAATCAACTGCGGGGCGGGCTGCTGCTGCTGGGCACAGAGCGGCGAATAGTGTGTATGTAAGTATATATATATATATATATATATATATTGATGGGGGCCCCTGGGCAACAAACCTGTGGGGGGACCTTAATTTGGCCCTGCTAGGAGACCTTAGCACTATGCCAAAGTCTAATGCAAATGGTGTGCTGCCCATTTTCTCAGTGATTTATGCAGTGCTGCTGTTTCCAATGTAGGACTCCGGAGAGGTAAGTATTCAGGAAATGAACCTGGATAAATATGAGCATGAAGTTATGTGACAACTAAATGACCCATTGACATACAGATGTGTCCACTTACATCTTTGCTTTAAGTTACGGCAATCTCTTTATGGGATTGTGGGAGACCGAGATCATCTGGTCCACTAAGGTACTCGGAGCAAGCCTGGTGTCCTATGCCCGGTATATCGATGATATTTTCTTTATTTGGAGAGTAGGTGAGGACACATCGAAAGCATTCTGTTCCCTTCTAAATGCAAATAATAATAACATTAAACTTTCTTTCACTATGGACAAACAATTAACTTTTTGGACATAACAGTTTATATACAAGAACAGAGGATTAACACAAAAACTTTTTCCAAGCCAACTGATTGTGGTTCTATATTCCGTCCACCAGTTGTCATCATGAAAACTGACTCTATTTGATACCAGTAAGCCAACTTAAGACACTTAACCTCTTGCCTGACATGGTCGCATCAGATGCGACCATGCATGCAAGTGCTCTATCTGACCTGGTCGCACAGGATGTGATCAGTCAGATAGAGTGTGTTAGCAGCGGCAGGAAAGAGAAACTTCTCTCCACTGCTGTTGTCAGAGGGACCAGAAGGTCCCTCTGCCTCCCTGCACTCTCCCCTACTGATTGCCATGCTGATGATCACTGCTGATCGGTCAGCACGGCAGGATCCCCCTCTCCCCCTCCAGTGGCTGCAGACAGTGGCAGCCGCTGGGGAGTGTAAATTAACCCTCCCAAGCCACCCCCAGAACACCCCCTGTATACCTGGAGGCTGTCCCGGCTTTCAAAATGAAAGCCACAATGGTCGCGATGTTCCCGATCGATGTTTCGATGTTTGAAAACTTTTAAATAATATATATATTTATTTTTTTTACTAAAATCATTTGGTATAGAGTTACATTCATGTTCTTCACCTAATTCAGTCATAAAAAAAAACCCTGACAATTTCGGAGCGGTTTTTGGCGAAATAAATCGTCAGTTAAGTGGTTAAAAGAAACTGTAGCGATGATATGATCTTTCAATCACAAGGCACAGAATTAGTCCATAAATTTGAATAATGTGGCTATAATAAAGAGAAAGTGAATAAAGCCAGGAGTGAGATTGATGTAGTGGAATGAAAAGAACTTTTAGTAGATAATAAACTACAGAGAAAGAAAGATGGGAAATTTGAATGGGCCTTTATTATGGAGTTCAATACACAACATAAATTGATCGAACAAATTCTAAGAAAACATTGGGGGGATCCTGAAGAAAGATCCTGTGATCGGGACTCTCGTTCCCGAGAGACCGGTCCATATCTACCGCAAGGACCCCAACCTAAAAACTAAACTAGTGTCAAGTGCCCTTCGACCCCCACCCCCTCCATTAAAAGTTGTTTCTAAGGGCTTCTATAGATGCGGGAGCTGCATCGGTTGCAGAAAAAAGAGAGGGAAATAATAAAATTACTAATATCTCTATTAACAATGAAGACATTGATATTAAGGATTTTATAACATGTGATACTAAAAATATGGTGTATGCCATCAAAAGTAAATGCAACTTGTTCGGCATTGGCCGGACATCACGTCCCCTTAAGACTCGAAGAGAACACATTAGAAATGTTAAGAAAGGGTTAGAGACTCACTCATTGTCGTTACATTTTCAAGAGAAACACAACTCTTTGGTTTCTGATATTACAGTTTTTTTCAGATTAAGACATATTAAAGGCACCATAAGAAATGGAGATACAGCCAGTTTTTTTTAGCAAAAACTGAAATGAGTTGTATCTATAATTATAATACTCTTAGTCCACATGGATTAAAATGGTTCCTTTAGCTTATTTCCATTTACCGAGTGCGTTCATCCTGTTTTATTTAGAGACTTATTATTCTGTTGATGTTTTAGCTACGTGAGATATTGTAGACAAATGTAATTTTGTGGATATTGTCATTTTTAAGCCCTGAGAAAATTATATTAGGACTGATATTTTATTGTATTCTAGAAGTCCTCCAAATAAAAACTACATTTCCCAGGGCTCTTTGCGCTAGTGCCTATTCGGAACATCAATATAATAGTACTTCCGGTCTCTAAGCGAAAAGAATATACATTCCCCATCGACCATAGTGGGAACTTCGGAGACACGGAGGCGAATCGCGGATAGTAATTGCTGCTAACTACCTGTCGCGACCACATGACATGCATCACATGACCTGTTGAGTACATGGAGGAATAGATAGACTACACTTCCCATCAGTACCGATAGCTGGGAACTTCCGGTCGGCGACGGAATTCACTTTATTATTGTTGTTCTTTATAAAAAAATTATTAGTATTTGTGTCTTCATTAGAATTATTGTGACCATGTTCTGTGTATGTATATAACCTGAAAAGTAATATTACTAAATAGAGCACGGGTAAATAATTTTAAAAGTTATGCAATGTCATTTCCTGTTTCAATGCAATTGGCAACTTTAACTATAAATATCCAGCTCCTGCACACTCCATTACATTTTGATAAAGGTCACATGACCGAAACGCGTTGATACGGACACCTGTAGTGTGAGCAGCTGTTTTTAACTACTTGAATCTTGTTTTTGTTTTTTTTAAACTTTATATATTTTGCGTATTGGATCCTTTTTTATCGATACTGCTTGTCTTTTGGATGCCACATTGTGACTTTGCCTTCTGTGAGGATCCCTGTATGATCCAATAAATTTGGAACTTTTTTTATGACAAGCTGTGATTACAAGTGATTTTTCTGGAAAGGGATCTAAGGAAAGAATACATCCCTATACTGCACAAAGATACCTTAATAGGAGCAGCTTTACACCTCTGATTGTGAGTCGCTGTGTGTAATAATTATTTACACTCCAAAGATACCTAAATGTGCTTGCAACCTGTTTGTTCCCTGTGAGTTTTGGGGTACGCCTCTCACCTTGTAAGCTATTTGTCTCCCTGTGATTCACCTTTCCTCCGCACCGTGAGGGTTGATAGGCACGGGATTGGACGTCTGAGATTGTGATAAAGATACCTTGATGTGCACATATTCACTCTTATTTGGGTGAGTGGGGTACGCTGCAGTACAACATCTGTGTTACTATCACCAGTACCTACCTTTTGTATAAGACATACTAGGGTATTAAATTATCCGCAAATTCACGGCAATTTTTCGCCTGAAATTTTTTTGCGGCAATCGGGCGAAAATTGCCGCGAAAACGCTCCGTTTTTCGACCTATTTAATTCCAAACGGGTTTCACGTGAAAATTCTTGCAGTGAAAAGTGCAGGTGAAAATGGGGAAATCATCCTGTACCCCAAAAAATGCTAAACTAACATAGGAAAACAGAAGAGAAGTGTATTAGAGATCACATTAGAGAGTTTTGGGGGACTTAAATTGTGTGAAATGGCCGTTATATGCATTTTTTTTTAAAAATGCAAAAAAATTATAGAAAGCAAGTTTTTTTGAGCAAAATAAATGCTCTCGTTAAATTTGGGGTACATGAAAATGGGTATAAGTATATATTTGGGTCATTTTAGGGTACTTTAAAAAAAAGTGGAAAAAGACCGATTACTCCCATCTGCAAGCCTAAAAACATCTGTCCCACTCATAAAGCACCCCAATATACCTGTCCCATACCTTGAACCCCAATTTCCATCACTTTGAACTTTTTCACCCCAAAAATGACATGTCATTATTGGCCAATTAAAAATAATTAAACTTCAACGTGCCTAATTAGTCATTAAGGGGGGTGTCCCAGGAGTTCTGGACCATATCCAAACATTTTTACCTTAAAATAGTGACTTTTTCCAACTTTTCACCTGCTTCACAGTAGGTGAAGTGAAATTAGTGAAAAAATGATCACCGATAAATTTTCACGGAAAATTGAAAAGGCTGTAAATGCGTTTCGCGGGAAAAGTCAGTTTTTTTCGCGCGAAAACCGGACTTTTCACGTGAAAAGTTCGTTATCGCTGCTAATTGAATATACCCCATACTGTACTACACATTGGTTGTTTTTTTCTGGTTTTACTTTTCGTAGTGGAATCGACATACCGGACATTTATCATTGGAAGAAGATTCATCATAAGAGTATTCAAGTTCAAACTCAAAGGACGTAATATCACTTTCATTTTTTAGCGCTCAGTGTGTTTAGTAAGCTTGAATTCTGTATGTCATTTTGGTTTGTAAATGTGGTGACGTTTATACTCAAGCCGTTAATACCCGAGCTGCTTTTGCACCACCTAGGGAACCCACCAAACCCACCGTTTTGTTATTCAAGAAATGGGTCCAGGGTGTGTGGTGTGGGTCCCGTGTGCACCACACACCTTGCACCAATTATAGATACACACTGGTGTGTGTGTGTGTGTGTGTGTGTGTGTGTATATATAAATATATGTATATATATTATATTGTATTTGTTTTTTTTTGTTTTTTTTATCTATACAGTATCTGAGCCAGCCCTAACCAATTTGGTGCTCTAGGCAAAATTCTGTCTGGTACCCCCAGCAGATAATTCCACCACCAACTGAAAAAGTTACTGCTCACCTCTGAGCACTCACTGACCCACCTCACGGCAACATTTACTGCCCCTCTCACATCTCCACATATTTCCCCTTCACTGCCTACCTCACAGCACTCACTGACCCTCCTCGCTGCACCACTTACCGCAGAGAGCATTGCCGTTCCTACAATACAATGTAGAGAGCGTTGCAGTGCCCGCCATATAATGATGAGTGTCGCAGTGCTCATTATAGAATGCAGAGTGTTGCAGTGCACAGAAAATGGAATCAGTGGTGCTCTCTTTTGATGCTAACACAATGTGATGGTGCCCATCGTCAGCATTCGCCGCCAGTGGGTCAGTCAACAGCTGTCAACCAGTCCCACCCTGGCTGCAGTGGCAAAGTTCAGGACGAGCAGGAACCACTGGCACCAGTAATTTTTTTAGCTTGCGGGAGCCCAAGATACAATTTCCGTTTGGTGTATATTTATATATATAACACAATAAAGGACAAAGGCGCCTCCTAGTGCAGTGTTGTGTAAACAACACCAGTATGTGCTGAATAGGTTACAACTGAACCCGTACCATGGGGTTGATTCAGGTCTGTTTTGATGTCCTCCCTCAGGCCGTTCAGGGGAAAACAACCTGGTGGCACATCCACCTGAGTCACGACTACCCAGCCCACTGCTTCCCTGTGAAGAGTCTATTCAGGGAACATCAGACATGAAAGGTGCAGCAGAATATAGGGGAAAAACAGAACAAGTGGGGTCGGGGGGTGCAGTATGTGCACAGGAAGAGGCTGAGCTGTGCCCCGTGTTAATTAAGTAGCCACGGCACATATGTATACAGCAGTGTGAGTCTCCCTGCAACTGAGTAATAGACTACTGGCTGTCTATTACTGTCAATGCAAAGTAAAATGCAGGTGGTCACCTGTCGGCACCTCCACTGGCCACCGGCACTACCCCCTGCTGCCGATCCCACTGCCGATCATTGGGGCTGCCTAAGGGGTGTGCGCTCTGGACCTTATGGTGGTTGGTTCTGGAGGAGGGACAAGCCATAGCATCTGAGGCTGCGCATGTCAGACTCTCTCTGAGCAGCAGCGAGGGCAGGTGGGAGGCAGACTAACTGCCTGACACTGCAGTTACATTCCCTGGTGAGATTCTAGAATGATTCTAATCACGATGCAACTGATGGGTAGCAATCTGCAGCAAAGCCTGTGGTCCTATTTCATATGGGGACTGGAGCTGCAGGTCCACCCACCCCTTTTTTTTTGGGGGGGGGGGGGATGTGGATATGCCCCCCAGATTTGACCAATCCAGTGTTAATTACGTTGATAAAAATTCAGACTAAAAGTATTTGTTTTAACTGAGCATTTAAATGTTATGTTATTCAAAACAGCTTATATTCAGATATCTGTAATGTATAAACCAGTAACTTAACAAATTGTAATCATTTATGATTATTTCATATGGACCTTTGTACTATGATTTGTTCCTTATATGATGTGTGTACCTTGATTCCCTTCCATTTCTTTTTTTGTACCCACACCTTATTTTTATTCAATTGTAAAACCTGCATAAAAAAATCAATATAAAAAAAAAAAGTATTTGTCGACAAAGGTTTTTTTTCTTGACTGAAATGTAACGATAATGAAAATAGGAGGTACTTATAATGGAAATTATGACAAAATTTGAGTTCATGATGTCCTGATGAGCCCTCTGACGACTTCCTGGTGACCGGATGTGGCCAGGCGTGTGCAGGAGAGGGATGGGATCATTGTACTGATAGCTGCTTGCATTGGGGATACCGTATGAGCTGAAACAACTGCGGTATCTGAGACAGCTCAGTGTGGTACGCAGACCTGACCTTGTATTAAGTTTTAATAAATTATCAGTTTTTATGCACTATTGGGTGCCCCCTTGTTCATTTTCTTATATTATATGTGTGTGTGTGTGTGTGTGTGTGTGTAACAATGGTCAGTCCTTGCGCAAAAGATCCTTAGGATATCAGAGTTTTTTTCACATCATCCAAGTGCGGCTTCAATCCACTCCGTGCCACCGGAGTATGATAAAGACTAAAGAACAAACGGAGAGCGCACTCATGAGTAATAAAAAGATACAATTTTTACTTAAAGCATATGCTCACGTACATCAAGGTTAAAAAAGGTCAGCATGAATGGCACAGTCACTTAGCTGTTCTACAGCGATGTTGTGGCTTGCTTCTCAACCGGCTCTGATTCCAGCAGGTGACGTCACAACGTCCACGTCTCAGGCCACGCCCAGCGCGTTTTGTCCAGTGGCATGTGGGTGTGGCCACATGCCACATGGGGCGTGGCCAATGAAAAGGGGGGGGGGTGATACACATATGGAGGGCCAGGTACACATATGACCCCAATAGTGCAGTACCAGATACACCTATGCCCCCAATAGTGCATAGGCTTGTGTGCACCCATTATAGAAACTCCTATGCTTGTGGATAGGTCGTACTGGTCTGCTAGCAGTGGACAGTGGAGGACAAAGACTTCATTCACATGATGGAGGTGGTTGACAGGAGACTGACCATCCCTAAGAAAACCAAAATTAACAACCTCATTGATAGCATTTTTAAGGATGAAAAAATTATTTTAAAGATAGAGTAGCCAATGCATGGAAAATAATGATTGGTCTAGGTATTTGGACAATCTGCTTCCTACCACAGTCTTACTGCTACCTACCTTGCTATAAGGGCATGTTACTTTTGCACTGTGCAGAACCAACCTGAGCACATATTACTCAGTCTCGAAGGGATCCCCCATCCACATACTGCTCATTCCATCAAAGCTTGTGTTGACCAGTGTACTGAAATGTGGGGAATACCCGAAAACTAGATTCTTACGATCAGAAGAGATAATGGGAACAACAAGGTTGCTGCATTCAGACTGGAAGAAGAGGAAATAAGCTCTGCAGATTCAGAAGAGGATGAGGAGAGTGAGGGAGAACATGAAAGTGAGGAGGCAAGGTAATACTGTTAGTTATTACATTTCAAATAAAAATACATTAAAAAAACATTATCATTAAAATAATAATTAAGTCCTTTATTTGTCCTCTGTCTGTTTCTCAGGTACGGAGGCATTATGGAGCGGACACCCTGTTTTTTCACACATTGCATTGTCAACATGGTCCACATAGAAGTCTCTGTTGCATGTCTCTTGGAAAATGTAAAGTCAAACAGGTATTCAGTTGCAATAGACAAACTTTGCCAGCTCTGTGGACTTACTTTAATTAAAGATTGTGTGACAAGATGGTCCAGCACATTTCAGATGATTTCATGCCTTCTTCAGGTGAAGGTTTCTGTGGTCCAAGTTGCAGATGAAATGCGTTGGGATTGTCTCCTGCCAAGTGAGTGGATGAAGCTAGCTGCTGTATGAGAGCTCTTGCTGCCCTTTGCTGACCATACAAAACACTTCAAAGTGATGGTAGTGACATCTTTACTGGACTTGATTACTCACCTCTCTCAGTTCTCTCTGGTATCAGCTTACAGACTCCTGCGTGGACTGGCAGACAAAATGGAAGTAACCCTGGAACAACGCTTTAGCTGCTTCCTATTTCCCAGTGAGACAAAGTTCTCTCCACATGCAGCAACTGCTTCTTTTCTTGACCCAACAGTTGCTGAAGATGGACTCATTGAAAACACAGATGATGTACTCAAATAACTTTTGGAAGAAGCAGAAAATGTGTCCTCCTCAGTGTATCCAGATCCACAACACGGAGAGGATTAGTTGAAGAAAGATGATGGGGATGCATCAATAAAGGATGATGATATTCAGGAGGTGCCCTCAAGAGTAAAGTGACCACGATATAGTATTTAGTCCACCAAGTCTGTATCCTCACTGTGAAAACCAACCAAGGTCAGTGCTCAACAGGAGATAAAGAAATACAAAGATGAGATTTCATCTCAGAAGATCTCGGAATTTTGAATGTGAGATGGACTGTTGGTTGGCACAGAACTCTGTGACATCAGGATTTTGGTACTTACCGATAAATCCCTTTCTCCGATTCCACAGGGGCCACTGGAGTACAGTTACAATGGGGAAATAGTAGGCAGTAATTGGGAGCTGGCACTTTAAAAATTCTAACACTGTGGCTAGCTCCTCCCCTACTATGTCCCCTCCAAGCCAGTCTACGTAAAACTGTGCCCGAGGAGAGCTGTAACAAACAAACTTGAATGTAGAGGAGGTTAATGCCGCCCTGTAAACCAGGATAACACAAAAAACCAACTCTGGAACTTAACCTAACCAAAAAAAGGTTAAACTGTACCAAACAAACAGTCACATAGTGATCTGCAAACCGTTAAACCAGAAAGGAGGAACAGCGCTGGGTGGGCGTCCAGTGGCCCCTGTGGAATCGGAGAAAGGGATTTATCGGTAAGTACCAAAGACCTGATTTCTCCTTCATCCACTAGGGGCCACTGGAGTACAGTTACAATGGGGACGTCCCAGAGCTCCCAAAACGGGTGGGAGAGCGCTGAGAGTCCTGTAAGACCGCTCGGCCAAACTGCGATGCAGAGGCCGCAAACGTGTCAAACTTGTAGAATTTGACAAAGGCATGTCGGCCCGACCAAGTAGCCGCCCGACATAAAGTAGTGATGGAGACCCCACGGGCAGCCGCCCATGAAGGTCCCACCGAGCGCGTAGAGTGCGCCGAAATTGAAGATGGAGGTTCCCGAGAAGCCGCCAAATAAGCTTGTCTGATGGTTAGTCTAATCCATCGAGACAAAGTCTGTTTAGAAGCCGGCCAACCCCGGCGAGCAGCATCGTAGGGAACAAATAAGGAATCTGACTTCCGAATAGCTGAAGTCCTATCCACATAGATCTTGAGCGCCCTGACAACGTCCAATGATCTCGAATCCGGAGAGTCCCCCGAGAGTGCCGGAACCACAATAGGCTGATTGATGTGAAAATCAGACACCACCTTAGGTAGAAAAGACATACGAGTACGAAGCTCGGCCCTATCCGTATGAAACACCAGGTAAGGTGACCTACAAGAGAGAGCCCCGAGTTCCGACACACGTCTAGCTGAAGCCAGCGCCAGGAGAAGAACCACCTTCCAAGTGAGATATTTGATCTCCACTGATTCCAGGGGCTCAAACAAAGAGGACTGCAGAAAGGAGAGGACCAGAGTGAGGTCCCATGGTGCTGTCGGAGGGCGGAAAGGAGGCTGTATTCGAAGCACCCCCTGAAAGAAAGTCTGAACTTCCGGCAGCAGGGCTAACTTTTTCTGAAAGAAAACCAAAAGAGCAGAGACCTGCACCTTTAGTGAACCCAGTTGTAAGCCTGCTGAAAAACCCGCCTGCAAAAACCGGAGAAGGCGGGCTAAGCAAAACACAGAAGGAGAACATTCTCGATGTTCACACCAGGCTACATAAGCCTTCCAAATTCGGTAGTAGTGCGAAGATGTGACTGACTTTCTAGCCTGAAGCATAGTAGGTATAACCGTACGAGGAATCCCCTTCCTTTTCAAGATGGCTTTCTCAACAGCCACGCTGTCAAACATAGCCTGCGTAAGTCTGGATAAAGAAAAGGACCCTGCTGTAGAAGATCGTCTCGTAGTGGCAGGGGCCAAGGCTCGGCTACCGACAACAGGTGTAGGGTGGAGTACCAAACCCTGCGTGGCCAATCCGGAGCCACCAGGAGGACCAGAGCATCTTCTCTCTTGATGCGCTGCAGAACCCGCGGTAACAGTGGGAATGGAGGAAAAAGGTAAACGAACTGGAAATTCCAAGGAGCCGTGAGAGCATCCACGCCCGCCGCCGCCGGGTCCCTCGTCCGAGAGTAGTAAAGAGGCAACTAATGGTTCAGGCGGGACGCCATGAGGTCGATCTGTGGTTTTCCCCACCGGCGGACCAGTTGCCAAAACACCTGGGGATGTAGTGACCACTCTCCCGGGTGCATGTCCTGCCGGCTTAGATAGTCGGCTTCCCAATTGTCCACTCCCGGAATGAATATTGCCGAGAAGGACAGAGCATATCTCTCTGCCCAGAGGAGGATGTTGGTGACCTCCCTCATTGCTGCGCGGCTGCGAGTGCCGCCCTGACGGTTGATGTACGCCACCGTCGTGGCGTTGTCGGACTGAACTCTGACCGCTCGACCGCGGAGTAGGTGATGTGCCTGAAGCAGAGCATTGTACACCGCCCTTAGTTCGAGAATGTTTATGGGGAGAGCGGATTCGTCTATTGACCAGCGCCCCTGAAACTGATGTTCCAGGGTCACTGCCCCCCAGCCTCTCAGACTGGCGTCCGTGGTGAGGAGAGTCCAATCCCATACTCCGAACCGCCTTCCTTCCAACAGATGCGTCGACTGGAGCCACCAGAGAAGCGACGACCGGGCCTTTGGTGATAGTGTCACCCTTTGATGAAGGAACAGATGAGATCCTGACCACTGATGTAGAAGACACAGCTGAAATGGTCGAGAATGGAAGCGACCGTACGGAAGAGCTTCGAATGCTGCTACCATTTTTCTCAGAAGGCGAATGCACAGATACACTGACACCTGACGGTGTCGAAGAACCGACCTTACCAGAGTCTTCAGAGACAGGATCTTGTCCTGAGGCAGGAAAACCTTCTGAAGGACCGTGTCGAGAATCATCCCCAGAAACAAAAGCCGTTGTGAGGGGTATAAGTGAGACTTCGGGAAATTCAGGATCCACCCGTGACGAATCAGAAGGTCCTGTGTCATCCGGATATTCTGAAGCAACAGTTCTGCCGAGCTCGCTTTTATCAGTAGATCGTCCAGATAGGGAACAATCGTCACACCCTGCTTCCGAAGTAGGGCCATCATGACCGCCATGACCTTTGTGAACACTCTGGGAGCAGAAGAGAGACCGAAAGGAAGGGCCTGGAACTGGAAATGAGCGTCCCGTATTGCGAACCGGAGAAACGCCTGATGAGGAGGCCAAATGGGAACATGTAAGTATGCATCCTTGATGTCTAGGGATGCCAGAAACTCGTTTCTTTCCAACCCCGCAATAACAGACTGAAGGGACTCCATCTTGAACTTGAATACCCTCAAATACGGATTGAGATCCTTCAAGTTCAGGATTGGCCTGACTGAGCCGTCCGGCTTCGGTACAAGAAACAGGCTTGAGTAATAGCCCTGCTTCTGAAGATGAGAGGGAACAGGGATCACCACCCTTGCGGATAGAAGCTTCTGGACCGCTGCCTATAAGGCAACTCCTCGGTTGTCGGAAACTGGCAAACCCGTGGTAAAAAAACGCTGGGGCGGTTGTTCCTGAAACACGAGCTTGTAACCGCAAGAGATTAGATCCCGGACCCAAGCGTCTGGGCAGGACTGTATCCAGACTTCCTTGAAATCCCACAGACGAGCTCCCACCCTGTGCTCCCCCAGGTGGGAGGGAAGCCCGTCATGCGGTGGTAGTGGCAGAGGACTTAACCTCTGACTGGGCTGAGGTTGCGGAGCCTCTACCCCTGCCGCCGCCTCTACCTCTATGGCCACGGAAGGCAGAAGCTCCACCCCTGGCCTGGCCTCAAAACCTGGAAGGTGCACGAAAGGATCGAAAAGAGGGACCCCTATATGGCCTGCGAGTAGTTGGAGCAGCAGAAGGAAGATAAGTTGACTTACCTCCGGTGGCCTGAGAGATCCAGGCATCCAGATCCTTACCAAACAGAAACTCACCCGCAAAGGGCAACGCTTCTGCCGCCCTTTTGGATTCCGTATCTGCCTGCCACTGCCGGAGCCAGAGAGCTCTGCGGGCCGCAATTGCTAAAGAGGAAATTCTAGCTCCTAGAATACCTATGTCCTTGGACGCCTCGCAAAGGTAAAGGGCTGATTCGCGGATGTGTTCCACCAACTCTATCAATTGATCCGCTGGTAACTCGTCACGAATTCCAGAGGACAAATGCTCCGCCCAAGCTTCGATCGCCTTGTTGACCCAACAACCTACCTGCGCCGGGCGATGTAATACCCCTGCTGCAGAGTAAATATTCTTTAAGGTAGATTCCAACTTTCTATCTGACGCCTCCTTAAGCGAAGTTGCCCCCGGAACCGGTAGGACCATCTTTTTGGACAGATGAGACACCGAAGGATCCACAATCGGAGAGGTCTCATAACGTGTCCTGCTACCTGCGGGAAAAGGGTAGGAAGACAACAGCTTTCTTGATACCTGAAATTTTGCGTCTGGATGTTTCCAGGCAGCCGTTATGAGCGCATCCAGCTCCTCCGAAACTGGAAAGGTCACCGGCAGGCCTTGGTTGGTGCCAAACCTTGAAGGGCGTAAGGTGTCTTGCTCCGTCTCCTCCACCTGTAATACTGAGCGAATAGCAGTAATAAGAGCCTCTATACCCTGAGCTACTGGTTCAGAGTCTCCGTACACCTGATCCTCAT
Source organism: Pseudophryne corroboree (assembly GCF_028390025.1). Taxonomy (NCBI): domain Eukaryota; kingdom Metazoa; phylum Chordata; class Amphibia; order Anura; family Myobatrachidae; genus Pseudophryne; species Pseudophryne corroboree. The sequence goes on along the minus strand of NC_086448.1, from coordinate 148,263,503 downwards.
CAGTATCCTGTATATCAGCATCCTGAACATCCTGTACATCTAACCCCGCCTCATCTAATTGAGGCATATCATCGTCAAAGTCCTGCAACACAGAGGCTAGCAATCTCTTTTTAGAAGCCTGTTGAGGGGGGCTAAAGGACGGGGCTTGGGAAGGGATCACAGCCCTAGAAAGCCCTTCTACGGACTTTGCTAATGAGACTGCCCATGCAGGTTCTGGCTCCGGTACCTGGACAAGCTGTCGGAACCGGGCCGCCTCCCTGTCTTCCCGAGAGGCTTTAAGTTCCCCAGTCAGCAGGGACATCACCTCTGTGAGTTGTGTCGTCCATGTTGGGACGCTTTGGGGTTCTGAGGAGGGCTGAGCCGATGACTCCTCACCTAAAACCAGAATTTGCTTTTGTGTTGCCTTGGAGCCTTTATTGGCCATGGCAGCACCTACCTTTGAGATCCCTTCCCCCACAGGGGAACAGCAATAGTAGAATGGGTGGGAGGGGGGGGAAGCCGGGAAAAAACGCAGCCACAGCAGCCCAATCTGTCCTGCACGATACTCTGTGCAGTGACAGGCTAACTGAAAGTTACACTAGTGCCTGCAGTGCCCCCGAGTGCCCCCCTTCCCCACTGTAACAGTCCGTGGCCGCCGTCCGTGCCGCGCTGTAGACAGGAAATGCTCCGGAGCGCGCGCTACATCCGGGCGTGCAGAGCGGGACTAAGCCCCGCCCCCCCTGCTCAAAGGCGCCAAGTTTAAACATGCTGTGCGCCGCTTTGCCGGATCCCCGTAGCGGCTGTGAGCGGTGCTGGCGGGGATCCGAGCAGGGAGGGAGGAGGGCTGAGGGGGGGGGGGGGGGGGCGGCAGCGGATTAAATAAATAAATAAAATAATAAAAATAATAATAAAATTAATAAAAGTCTGTGAGAGGTGGGGGTGCGCTGTGTCAGACAGTTACCCCCTTACAATCCCATTCAAACCCCCCTTTGAGTAGTTGGTCACCATCACTGGGGGGAAGAGGTACACACTCACCTTTCAGTGGTGGAGGGTGGCCCCGACACACGCCGCACGCAGCGGTGTCCGGCCGCTGATACTCACCGCTGCCTTGCTGCCGGAAATCTTCTGCTGGATGGAGTGGCCCCGACACGCGCCGCACGCAGCGGTGTCCGGCCATCTCAGGAGAGCTCAGCGTCTCCCTCAGCCGGGGCCCATCCCGAGCCGCACGCAGCTGCGATGGGACCCCGCCGGCAGCTCCCGCGGTTCAGACTGGCAGTGGCAGAGCTGCCAGTCTGTGAGTGTGTGAAAGAAAAATAAAAATAAATAAAAAATTCTTTCAGCTAAACCCAAGTGAACCAGCTCCCTTGGGCACAAATTAAAGACTGGCTTGGAGGGGACATAGTAGGGGAGGAGCTAGCCACAGTGTTAGAATTTTTAAAGTGCCAGCTCCCAATTACTGCCTACTATTTCCCCATTGTAACTGTACTCCAGTGGCCCCTAGTGGATGAAGGAGAAATATATGAATTTGAAGCCTCTAACCCTAGATTTACTTTCAGTGCCTGCGGGTGTATAGTGTAACAGGGGACCTGACAAGGACCCGTCGCAACAGGGCAAGGGTGATCTTGGAGAGAAGTGCCTTTCTGAAATTAAACAGAGATAAGTAACGTCAACTGTAAGTCATGAAAATCACAGTTTTGCTAGATAGCTATATCGTATGCCCCTTAGGGCTTAATTGATTGTAGTATTAGGCAGTTTGTATTTCAGTAATCTATTGTATTTGTTATACAGTTTTATCAAGCCTCTCTGGCCATAGATTTACTTGCAACAAGTTGCCTGCATAAAAGGATTTTTGCCAAGCAGGGTCTCGAGTGATAAGGGCTCATCGCAACAGGGGGGCAAGGGTCATCAGAGAGAATAATACAGTTTTATCATTACATATGTTTGTACTAGTATGTAATAATGTGTACGTTACTTTTTCTATCTTGTGAAGTGAACTTCAACTACTTACTTAAGTAGGGTAAGGTTTTTACATTTTTAAAGAACAATTGTGTCCTTGATATTTGCAGAAAATAAATAGAACCTGCTGTGAAGGAAATATCCCTGTGTATTGCACTTGTTTGTCCTAACAAATTTAAGGCATGAATTTGTATATGATATATGGGAGCACTACAGTACAGAGGTGTAGTATGAGTGGCCAGCAGCCGGGATCCCGGGGGCCAGCATACCGGTGCCGGGATCCCGACCGCCGGCATACTGACCGCTGGGCGAGCGCTAATGAGCCCCTTGCGGGCTCGCTGCGCTTGCCACGCTATTTATTCTCCCTCCAGGGGGGGACCCCCAAGATGGAGAATATGTGTCAGCATGCCGGCGGTCGGGATCCCGGCCGGCGGCATACTGAAGACCACCCCAGTACAGCCTACTGAGCCTAGATGAGTAAACACATAGTTAAAGATATACAAACTTCTCAAGGGAATTATAGAGACATTTTCTTCAGCAAAATCCATTACAGTGTCATTAAACTGCAAAAGTTATGACTAAAACGGTAACTGAGATCCACTGACTAAAGCTGGGTACACACTGGGGCAATGGGGATTTGTTCCGTCAGCCCGAACACTGGGGCGACTTTAATGCAGGTTGGAACGACCATGGGCCTAATTCAGACCTGATCGCAGCAGCAAATTTGTTAGCTGATGGGCAAAACCATGTGTAGTGCAGGCGAGGGGGGGGGGGGGCAGATATAACATGTGCAGAGAGAGTTAGATTTGGGTGGGTTATTTTGTTTCTGTGCAGGGTAAATACTGGCTGCTTTATTTTTACACTGCAATTTAGATTTCAGTTTGTACACACCCCACCCAACTCTAACTCTTTGCACACGTTATATCTGCCCCACCTGCAGTGCACATGGTTTTGCCCATTAGCCAATAAATTTGCTGCTGCGATCAGATCTAAGGTCCTAATTCAGACCTGATTGTAGCAGCAAATTTGTTAGCAGATGGGCAAAACCATGTGCACTGCAGGGGGGCAGATATAACATGTGCAGAGAGAGTAAGATTTGGATGGGTTATATTGTTTCTGTGCAAGGCAAATACTGGCTGCTTTATTTTTACACTGCAATTTAGATTTCCGTTTTTACACACCCCAACCAAATCTAACTCTCTCTGCTCATGTTATATCTGCCCCCCCCCCCCCCCTGCAGTGCAGATGTAATACAAATTACATGCCAGCAAGTTGTAGTGCATCTGCTGATTATCTCAAATGAATACCATGATTGCATAGTTCTAGGTACATTGAAAAAGAGTTTTGCTATGGTGCCAGCCGAAACATCGCCCTCCTGCTTCCTCTTTGTTGCCCACTGTACGCTTTACTCTTTCCATTTGGGACCTTTGTTCTCGGCTCTACCAGCTACGTTCCTTCCATCCCCTTCTCACCGCTCTGTGGAATAATCCTAGCTTCCCGCCGGATGAGAACCATTCAACGTTTGACTCGTGGATCAATAACGACGTGCTGTTCCTTTTGGACATTGCTCCCCTCCATTCGTTCCCTACATTTGCTGATCTACAATCCCGTTTTTCCCTCCCACACTCAGTCTTTTATCAATTCTTACAGATACGCCACTTTTTTGCCTCTATCCCCAGACTATCCTCCATGGGAGGTAAATCGAGTTTTGAATCTTTGTGCTGCACTTGCCGCTCAACCAAGGGATTGCTTTCGGCCATTTACCAAATTTTGCTTGCTCATAATTTGCCCCAAAAGGAGTCACATGAGATAGCTTGGGAGCGAGAGGTGGGTGAGACTCTGACGCCTGAGGATTGGTCTGTTGTCAAACAGGAAATTTCCACGAGCTCCATCTCAGTTCGAATTAAAGAAAACTCTTACAAATTATACTATCGCTGGTACTTGGTACCTACGCGTCTCCATACACTCTACCCCTCCTGCTCAGATAGATGTTGGCGACTATGTGGTCAACGCGGAACCCTGCTGCACATTTGGTGGAATTGCCCGCGGATTACGGGATACTGGACTAAGATCCATAAACTAATTTTTAACGTTCTCGGCCTGTCGATTCCGATGTCACCTTTTTACAATCTGCTTTCTCGTCCAGTTCCTCACATTCCCCGCCATCAACAGAAATTAGTTAAGCATATTCTGAATACGGCTAAATGCCAAATTGCAGCTAACTGGAAATCTATATCACCCTCTACTGTTCCTGCTACCATAAACGCTATTTGGCAAACCTATAGACTAGAACGTATCACTGCGGTACTTCATGACACCCCAGCTCCCTTTATTGCAACGTGGTCTCCATGGACGACATATTTTGGTGCTGAACCTCCGTTGGCTACCATATAATATTCTTCGACCTCTGCTTATGCTTAAGGGTTCCCGTGCTCTAGGCTTATATCCATTTTGTATTACCCTGATGCATAGCTTCAGCTCTTGGGACCGTCCGGCTATTTCCCTATTCCCCCCCCCCCCCCTCCTCTTTCTTTCCCCTCCTCTTTCTCTCTCTCTCCCTTTGCTAACTTAACTTTCGTTTCTATCTTGTATCGTATATTGTTTTAATGAGAGGTACTCCTTTGCCCTTCACTGGTGTTCTTTTCTTTTACTTATTGCCACCTTCTCGTGGTTCTGTACGCTCAGGCATACCTACTGGGTCGATCTGTTTCACCATCTCTCCCATTTTTATGCAGATACACTGTTTTTTGTTACTCTGTTACTAAGCACGATGTGTGCCATTATTTGATGTATGTATCTCCTGCTTTGCAAACATATTGTTAAACGCTAAAAATCACTAAAAATATTTCTCAAAAAAAAAAGAAAAAGTTTTGCATTGTATTTTTTCCCTTTGTAAGGATTTATTTGTTTGTCCAAGTTAATTTATTGCCTTAGCTTTGAAGTGGGATTGTATTGGGAGGTGTTGAAGTCAAAAATATTACATAAAGAGAACATACAAACTACACACATTTAAGTCGCTATACTTGCAAATATGCGCAGCGAGCACAGCAATATATGGTAACACACGCATTTACACGGACATGCTACAGAGATGGATTCGACACTTATTTCATACAGTACATAATTATAATAATATCAAGCGCCAGACATCATGATGATTTAAAATTATATCTAATGAATTAATGTCATGAATGTGTAGTATTTGAATGAAGCAAGATAGACCTGTCATATTTACTATTAAAACAACCAGCTTAATGTGTAGATTAATTTGATACTTGTTATTAAGTTGTAGGACATTGCAACAAATAGTTATGATTACATGTATAAAAGCTAAAATCACTTTTATTAGAACAATAGAAGTTCCAAACAGGTAGTGGACAGGAAACTCAGGCCAGCCCTTTGGATGTCTTCAAGGCTGAATCTGATTACCATATACAAAGAAACTGGTGACTCATCGTGAATCCCTCCCCCCAGAAACTAGTTAACACATTTTGCTGGTCACACAGGAAGGTAGTTCCTGTTTTTGGTCTCAGAGTTGCTGTAAGGTCTGAGACGATGATGGAGTTATTGCCAACTATGTTTTAACTGCTTACTGTGTGAGTTGTATTCATGTAACTATAGATATACTGTACTTTGTAATATATATTGAATCCATATCCTTTAAATAGCAAATATATACTTCAATGAGCTTTGGAACTCAGATAATGTGTGGGTGTATTGTTTTCGCTTATGGGATACAGTGTTTTGCGATGTACAGCGCACTTTTATCGTATATGGTAATAAGATGCGCCTGGCGTCTGCAATATATATTAGAGCGGGCATTTAAAATATATTGAGAAATCAATTTAGCATTCTTAGATGGGGGCTGGTCCGCGATATCACGTTCTTAATGATGCACTGTACATTATAAACGCGACGCTGTAGTCGATCAGCTTGTGATGGACGCATCATGAAAGCTGAGAAAATCATCATATCCGTGTGTATTGTTGTGTTATTAGTTAGACGCTGATATGAAATTCAAGGGACAATGCGTTTCTCATAATATTTAAGATGCAAAAATGTATTTTTATTGTTGCTAAACAAGGTTCAAATAAGTCATATATTGTGTTTGATTCAGATTGGATTGCTTATCTGTTAAGTAGGGTTAAAAGTACATTTAAAAGTTGCTGCATAGCCTTGATATAGTTTTTATTTTTAACTCAGGCCTAAAATAACTTCTGGTGCCTGTATGATGTGTGATTTCTTTGTGACAAAGGAAGCCGCATGGTCTGTCCTCCATTTTGGACTAACCACATGGCCTGTCCACCATTTTGTGTAACCCTCATGGATGTGGAAGGGGGAGGAGCAGCGGCCATTTTGGGAAGGTCATTTTCTAAATGGCTGATTTTCACTGATCATAATAATCAGCTCTCCTTGGTCACATCAAACACCATTTCTCTAACGTCCTAGTGGATGCTGGGAACTCCGTAAGGACCATGGGGAATAGCGGGCTCCGAAGGAGGCTGGGCACTCTAGAAAGATTTATGACTACCTGGTGTGCACTGGCTCCTCCCACTATGACCCTCCTCCAAGCCTCAGTTAGATCTTGTGCCCGGCCGAGGTTGGATGCACACTAGGGGCTCTCCTGAGCCCTTAGAAAGAAAGTATAGATTTAGGATTTTTATTTTCAGTGAGACCTGCTGGCAACAGGCTCACTGCAGCGAGGGACTAAGGGGAGAAGAAGCAAACTCGCCTGCTTGCAGCCGGATTGGGCTTCTTAGGCTACTGGACACCATTAGCTCCAGAGGGATCGACCGCAGGCCCAGTCCTTGGTGTTCGGTCCCGGAGCCGCGCCGCTGTCCCCCTTACAGAGCCAGAAGCAAGAAGAGGTCCGGAAAAACGGCGGCAGAAGACATCAGTCTTCACCAAGGTAGCGCACAGCACTGCAGCTGTGCGCCATTGCTCCTCATGCACACCACACACTCCGGTCACTGATGGGTGCAGGGCGCTGGGGGGGGGCGCCCTGAGCAGCAATATAAACACCTTGGCTGGCAAAAATACATGACATATAACCCCCAGGGCTATATGGATGTATATTAACCCCTGCCAGATTCCATAGAAATGCGGGAGAAAAGTCCGCGAAAAAGGGGCGGAGCCTATCTCCTCAGCACACTGGCGCCATTTTTCCCTCACAGCTCCGTTGGAGGGAAGCTCCCTGGCTCTCCCCTGCAGTCTACACTACAGAACAGGGTTAAAACAGAGAGGGGGGGCACTAAATTTAGGCGCAGTATAAATTATATAAAAGCAGCTATAGGGGACATAACTCAGTTAGTCCCGGCATTATATAGCGCTCTGGTGTGTGCTGGCATACTCTCACTCTGTCCCCCCAAAGGGCTTTTGTGGGTCCTGTCCTCATTGGAGCATTCCTTGTGTGTGTGCGGTGTGTCGGTACGGCTGTGTCGACATGTTTGATGAGGAGACTTATGTGGAGGCGGAGCAGATGCCGATAAATGAGATGTCGCCCCTGTGGGCCGACACCAGAGTGGATGGATAGGTGGAAGGTATTAACCGACAGTGTCAACTCCTTACATAAAGGCTGGATGACGTAACAGCTATGGGACAGCCGGCTTCTCAGCCCGCGCCTGCCCAGATGTCTCAAAGGCCATCAACGCTCCCTCAGATGGCAGACACAGATGTCGACACGGAGTCTGACTCCAGTGTCGACGAGGTTGAGACATATACACAATCCACTAGGAACATCCGTTACATGATCCCGGCAATATAAAATGTGTTACACATTTCTGACATTAACCCAAGTACCACTAAAAACAAAGGGTTTTATGTGTGGGGAGAAAAAGCAGGCAGTGTTTTGTTCCCCCATCAAATGAGTGAATGAAGTGTGAAAAAGCGTGGGTTTCCCCGATAAGAAACTGGTAATTTCTAACAAGTTACTGATGGCGTACCCTTTCCCGCCAGAGGATAAGTTACGCTGGGAGATATCCCCTAGGGTGGATAAGGCGCTCACACGTTTGTCAAGGTGGTACTGCCGTCTTAGGATACGGCCACTTTGAAGGTACCTGCTGATAAATAGCAGGAGGCTATCTTGAAGTTTGTAATTACACACTCAGGTACTAGACTGAGACCTGCAGACTGCTGCAGCGTGGTCTGTACCCCTTTCAAACAGGGATACTATTTTGCGAACATAAGACGTCGTCTTATATATGAGGGATGCACAGAGGAATATTTTGCCGGCTGGCATCCTGAATTATTGCAATGTCCATTCTGTCAGGAGGGTATTGGAGACCCGACACTGGACAGGTGATGCTGACTTTAAAAGGCACATAGAGCCTTATAAGGGTGAGGAATTGGTTGGGGATGGTCTCTGGGACCTCGTATCCACAGCAACAGCTGGGATGAAAATATTTTACCTCAGGTTTCCTCACAGCCTAAGAAACACACTGTATTATCAGGTACAGTCCTTTCGGCTTCAAAAAAGCAGGCGGGTCAAACGAGGGAAGAGGGAAAAAGCTGCACCAGCAGCCAGTCCCCAGAATCAAAATTCTTCCCCTGCTTCCTCTGAGTCCACCGCATGACGCGGGGGCTCCACAGGCGTAGCCAGGTACGGTGGGGGGCCGCCTCAAAAATTTCAGCGATCAGTGGGATCCCTGGATCCTTCAAGTAGTATCTCAGGGGTACAAGCTGGAAGTCGAGGCGTCTCCCCCCCGCCGTTTACTCAAATCTGCCTTGCCGACAACTCCCTCAGGCAGGGAGGCTGTGCTAGAGGCAATTCACAAGCTGTATTCCCAGCAGGTGATAGTCAAGGTGCCCCTACTTCAACAAGGACGGGGTTACTATTCCACACTGTTTGTGGTACCGAAACCAGCCGGTTCGGTGAGACCCATTTTAAAATGGAAATCCTTGAACACTTACATAACAAAGTTCAAGATGGAATCGCTCAGGGCGGTTATTGCAAGCCTGGACGAGGGGGATTACATGGTATCCCTGGACATCAAGGATGCTTACCTGCATGTCCCTATTTACCTTCCTCACCAGGAGTACCTCAGATTGTGGTACAGGATTGCCATTACCAATTCCAGACACTACCGTTTGGACTGTCCACGGCACCGAGGGTGTTTACCAAGGTAATGGCAGAAAAGGGAGTTTTTATTTATCCCATACTTGGATGATCTCCTTATAAAGGCAAGGTCAAGGGAGCAGTTACTGGTCGGAGTAGCACTATCTCAGGAGGTGCTACAACAGCATGGCTGGATTCTGAACATTCCAAAGTCACAGCTGGTTCCTTCCACTCGCTTACTGTTCCTGGGGATGATTTTGGACACAGAACAGAAAAAAGTGTTTCTCCCGCAGGAGAAAGCCAAGGAGCTGTCATCTCTAGTCAGAGACCTCCTAAAACCAAAAAGGGTATCGGTGCATCGTTGCACACGAGTCCTGGGAAAAATGGTGGCTTCATACGAAGCAATTCCATTCGGCAGGTTCCATGCGAGGACCTTCCCGTGAGACCTCTTAGATAAGTGGTCGGGATCGCATCTTCAAATGCATCAAATGATAACCCTGTCTCCAAGGACCAGGGTGTCTCTACTGTGGTGGATGCAGGGTGCTCATCTTCTAGAGGGCCGCAGTTTCGGCATACAGGACTGGGTCCTGGTGACCACGGATGCCAGCCTTCAAGGCTGGGGAGCAGTCACACAGGGAAGAAACTTCCAGGGCCTATGGTCAAGTCAGGAGACTTCCCTACATATAAATTCTGGAACTGAGGGCCATTTACAATGCCCTAAGTCAGGCAAGACCCCTGCTTCAAAACCAGCCGGTACTGATACAGTCAGACAACATCACGGCAGTCGCCCATGTGACCCGACAGGGCGGCACAAGAAGCAGGATGGCAATGGCAGAAGCCACAAGGAGTTTTTATTTATCCCATACTTGGATGATCTCCTTATAAAGGCAAGGTCCAGGGAGCAGTTACTGGTCGGAGTAGCACTATCTCAGGAGGTGCTACAACAGCATGGCTGGATTCTGAACATTCCAAAGTCACAGCTGGTTCCTTCCACTCGCTTACTGTTCCTGGGGATGATTTTGGACACAGAACAGAAAAAAGTGTTTCTCCCGCAGGAGAAAGCCAAGGAGCTGTCATCTCTAGTCAGAGACCTCCTAAAACCAAAAAGGGTATCGGTGCATCGTTGCACACGAGTCCTGGGAAAAATGGTGGCTTCATACGAAGCAATTCCATTCGGCAGGTTCCATGCGAGGACCTTCCCGTGAGACCTCTTAGATAAGTGGTCGGGATCGCATCTTCAAATGCATCAAATGATAACCCTGTCTCCAAGGACCAGGGTGTCTCTACTGTGGTGGATGCAGGGTGCTCATCTTCTAGAGGGCCGCAGTTTCGGCATACAGGACTGGGTCCTGGTGACCACGGATGCCAGCCTTCAAGGCTGGGGAGCAGTCACACAGGGAAGAAACTTCCAGGGCCTATGGTCAAGTCAGGAGACTTCCCTACATATAAATTCTGGAACTGAGGGCCATTTACAATGCCCTAAGTCAGGCAAGACCCCTGCTTCAAAACCAGCCGGTACTGATACAGTCAGACAACATCACGGCAGTCGCCCATGTGACCCGACAGGGCGGCACAAGAAGCAGGATGGCAATGGCAGAAGCCACAAGGATTCTCCGATGGGCGGAAAATCACGTACTAGCACTGTCAGCAGTGTTCATTCCGGGAGTGGACAACTGGGAAGCAGACTTCCTCAGCAGACACGACCTACACCCGGGAGAGTGGGGACTTCATCCAGAAGTCTTCCTGCTGTTGGTAAACCGTTGGGAAAGGCCACAGGTGGACATGATGGCGTCCCGCCTCAACAAAAAGCTAAAGAGATATTGCGCCAGGTCAAGGGACCCTCAGGCGATAGCTGTGGACGCTCTAGTGACACCGTGGGTGTACCAGTCGGTTTATGTGTTCCCTACTCTGCCTCTCATACCAAAGGTACTGAGAATAATAAGATGGCGAGGAGTAAGAACGATACTCGTGGTTCCGGATTGGCCAAGAAGGGCTTGGTACCCGGAACTTCAGGAAATGATATCAGAGGACCCATGGCCTCTGCCGCTCAGACAGGACCTGCTTCAGCAGGGGCCCTGTCTGTTCCAAGACTTACCGCGGCTGCGTTTGACGGCATGGCGATTGAGCGCCGGATCCTGAAGGAAAAGGGTATTCCGGAAGAAGTCATTCCTGCGCTTATTAAAGCCAGGAAAGATGTTACGGCAAAGCATTATCACCGCATGTGGCGGAAATATGTTGCATGGTGCGAGGCCAAAAAGGCACCAACAGAGGAATTTCCACTAGGTCGATTTCTACATTTCCTGCAAGCAGGAGTGAATATGGGCCTAAGTCTAGGCTCCATTAAAGTACAGATCTCTGCTCTGTCGATTTCCTTTCAAAAAGAATTAGCTTCAGTACCTGAAGTTCAGGCATTGTGAAAGGAGTGCTGCATATTCAGCCCCCGTTTGTGCCCCCTGTGGCACCTTGGGATCTCAACGTGGTGTTGAGTTTTCTTAAAATCACATTGGTTTGAGCCACTAAAAACCGTGGATCTAAAATATCTCACGTGGAAAGTGGTCATGTTATTGGCCTTGGCTTCAGCCAGGCGAGTGTCAGAATTGGCGGCTTTATCATGTAAAAGCCCTTATCTGATTTTCCATATGGATAGGGCAGAATTGAGGACTCGTCCCCAATTTCTTCCTAAGGTGGTGTCAGCGTTTCACCTGAACCAGCCTATTGTGGTGCCGGCGGCTACTAGTGAATTGGAGGACTCCAAGTTGCTAGACGTTGTCAGGGCCCTGAAAATATATGTTTCCAGGACGGCTGGAGTCAGAAACTCTGACTCGCTGTTTATCCTGTATGCACCCAACAAGCTGGGTGCTCCTGCTTCTAAGCAGTCTATTGCTCGCTGGATTTGTAGTACAATTCAGCTTGCACATTCTGTGGCAGGCATACCACAGCCAAAATCTGTAAATGCCCATTCCACAAGGAAGGTGGGCTCATCTTGGGCGGCTGCCTGAGGGGTCTCGGCTTTACAACTTTGCCGAGCAGCTACTTGGTCAGGGGCAAACACGTTTGCAAAATTCTACAAATTTGATACCCTGGCTGAGGAGGACCTGGAGTTCTCTCATTCGGTGCTACAGAGTCATCCGCACTCTCCCGCCCGTTTGGGAGCTTTGGTATAATCCCCATGGTCCTTACGGAGTTCCCAGCATCCACTAGGACGTTAGAGAAAATAAGAATTTACTCACCGGTAATTCTATTTCTCGTAGTCCGTAGTGGATGCTGGGCGCCCATCCCAAGTGCGGATTGTCTGCAATACTTGTAAATAGTTATTGTTAACTGAAGGGTTATTGTTGAGCCATCTGTTGAGAGGCTCAGTTGTTTTTCATACTGTCAAACTGGATATAGTATCACGAGTTGTACGGTGTGATTGGTGTGGCTGGTAAGAGTTTTACCCGGGATTCTAAATCCTTCCTTATTATGTCTGCTCGTCCGGGCACAGTGTCCTAACTGAGGCTTGGAGGAGGGTCATAGTGGGAGGAGCCAGTGCACACCAGGTAGTCATAAATCTTTCTAGAGTGCCCAGCCTCCTTCGGAGCCCGCTATTCCCCATGGTCCTTACGGAGTTCCCAGCATCCACTACGGACTACGAGAAATAGAATTACCGGTGAGTAAATTCTTATTTTATGAGTTACCAATGCATTTATTTAACCCATGCCATAGTCAATTACAAATAGTTTCAGCTGGGCCTAGTGAGAATTAATAGATGAATACTTGATGTAAGAATTACACACAGATATAAACAAAGTTTTTTTTTCACTTTTTCCTTCCAAGACTTCTGCTTGCTATAAGATAGCCATTGAAATGTTAATTAACCTGTCCCACTACCCTCTTGAACAGGCATATGAACCTCTGTTGATATGCAAATTAGAAGCACTGAATGGGTAAGGTGTCTCATAGGAGACCAGTGAATGGTATACATATATATAATATTATTATAATTATGTGTATATTTATATCAGTGTATGTTATGCAGGATGGCTATCCAATCTGAATCATATCATTTAAATTATTGATTATTGCTAGTCATTATAGATCTGTGTGAAATAGGATACATTTGTTGCTATATAGTTAAAACTAAAATAACAGTGTTTAAGGAAGTAAGTATAAAGACACAAACGCAGGTCTGCATAAAAGTTTATACAGAACAAGTTGTGTCTAGTGGGCAATAGTAGTTAGTATTGCTCACATTTATAGAAGCTGTGTGATTTGTTTTATTGCGGACGCCGGGTTTTGTACACGTGTCTCGGGCAAAGTAAAGGACTACGCATGCAGCGTAAGAGACACGCGCGGTCGCGTGTTTGCGCAAAGTGCGTAAGAATGCGGGCGCTAAGTACAAATTATACAATAGTGTTGTTTAGTTCAAAGGTGGGATAGTAGACATTTAATACAATAGCACATAACTATCAGATTTCAAAAGCAGGTTACTCTAAATTTTGTTTAAAAACTGTATTGCCTCTGGGGTAAAGCTGCCAACCTGAATGAATCCAAATTTTCTGTACAGAAAAGACAAAGTGTACTTGAGAGAGCGAACGTAGGAGTGAGTGGAACTGAACCCCGTAAGTCGGGTCCCGAGGTACATCAAGTAAGAGGAGGCTTGGTGGCGTGAAGTGGCTGACTCACGTTAATATAGATTGAAATACGCAAATCATGAGGTGATTTGTAGAGGAGCGTGATAGTGCATTGTATTGCGAAGTATTGAAGTAAAAAGGTTTTTGGATTACGCTCCGGGCTGAGGGTCGCAGTTTGTACAAATACCCGTGGTTGTACGGCAGATAGGTAACAAGTACCTATATGCTGTGCGATTGGACCGCGCATTTGTGGGTGTGATATATATAGCGCAACTGGATACCCCTTTACGAGCTTTTACGTAAAATCGCGGTACCATTAGCGCTGTATAGATCATACGCAAGTGTGATTTGTGTATAAGGTTATAGGGAGTTTTCGCTGGTCTCTCTCAGGAAAATCTCCAGCGGTGTATATTTACTGGAATAGGTAAGTCACTCCTAAAAACTTCCAGTAAATATAGGTCAGATAGGGCCCTAGGTTGGGTACATTGCCTTCGCTATCGACAGTGTATGGTAGTACTGGCCAACGTTGGCGCGAGCGAGTGAAAGCGCTAGGTGTCATTCACCGTCTATCTGCGGTGTGCATTGGGGATTGCGTTTATTGGCAAAAAGTCCACGATGGGATCCAATTGCACAAGCAGTGGGCGTTTAGAAACTAGGGTTCAGGTTGAGGTGTCGCGGCCCAGGGGGTCAGCGAGGTTTATTATGTGTGAAAAATATGGGTCACACACGGAGGCTTTTTGCAATGAATGGGTATGTATGACTGACAAAGATAGGGTACCATTCCCTAAAGTGGGCAGCTTTGAACCAGAGGTATTGCAGAACTTAAGGATAAGAATATGTCTGATAAAATCCCAAAAACAAAGGGTCAGACATACAAATTGTTTAAACCTGTGACAGCAAGAGGGGTTGGTGAGTTTGATGCTAAGGTATTGCAGGTGGTATGTTTAACCAAAGTCATAAAAGACAAGAATGGAAATATAAGAACTGTTTGAACTTGTAGCAACAATAAACAAGTAGGAAAAAAAAAAAAAAAAGAGAATGCAAGTACACCGCCATATGTAGATGTGGTAGCAGTTACGGCCAGCATACAAACTATAGAAAATAATAAAAATATGAAAAATATGACTGTAACCTATATATGTACTAATGAATGTTGAAGTTTTATTTAGGAGGAGAAGGTGACCTGATTGTTTTCAGCCATTTCTCATGTACCCAGAGGAGCATCCAACCGGTAAAAGAAGAGCAGTAGCCTGTGGGGAAGTGGCTGAGACCAGTGGAACAGGTAAGTATGATATCATTTGTGTACATATATAGTAAAACCCAAAAATAAAAATAAAAAAAATCAAGTAAGTAACATCAGAAATGGAGAAAAACCTGTCCGCACATTAGTATTTGCCAGTAGGAAAGCGGGCAGAGACAAGGTAACCCCAGGGTATTTCTTTCAGTTACCATATAAGAAGTATTCATTCCTAGTAATGCCCCTAGTAAAGATGAGCTTGGAAATGTTTGTTGGACCACGTACAGACCCTTAATACGGGATGAGAAGGATCGAATGAAATACTTCGCATGACCTAGAAGCTTGTTAAACTTTTTTTTGTTTTGTCTTTTGCAGAAATAGAAAACTCTCCATCTGGATAAGACCACTGGTAAGCACTAATTCGGCAAATGTGAGGTGGCTGTCTCTGTGCAAATGGACGGGCTCAATAAGGCATTGAGTGTCAGGGTGCAGACTTCTTTGCAAAATTGGAAAGGTCACAGTAGCTAATCTTAGATAGTGTGCTATTGAACATCACAAGAATAGTGTTAGGCGCAGAGAACAACAGGTGGAGAGGTTGAGGACGGTAAGTATACTGGCACATACAGGAAAGACCCATCAGTTCAAACCCCAGATCCCTAATGGTCAATAATATGTTACACTTGTAGGAAGGAAGGGAATTTTGCCAGAGATTGTAGGAGTAGTAGGACACATGGGTGGTCATTCCGAGTTGATCGCTCGTTATTTATTTTTTTCGCAACGGAGCGATTAGTCGCGAATGCGCATGCGCAATGTCCGCAGTGCGACTGCGCCAAGTAAATTTGCTATTAAGTTAGGTATTTTACTCACGGCATTACAAGGTTTTTTCTTCGTTCTGGTGATCGTAGTGTGATTGACAGGAAGTGGGTGTTTCTGGGCGGAAACTGGCCGTTTTATGGGTGTGTGCAAAAAAACGCTGCCGTTTCTGGGAAAAATGCGGGAGTGGCTGGAGAAACGCGGGAGTGTCTGGGTGAACGCTGGGTGTGTTTGTGACGTCAAACCAGGAACGAAACTGACTGAACTGATCGCAGTGGCAGAGTAAATATCGAGCTACTCAGAAACTGCTAAGAATTTTCTATTCGCAATTTTGAGAATCTTTCGTTCGCAATTTTGCTAAGCTAAGATTCACTCCCAGTAGGCGGTGGCTTAGCATGTGCAAAGCTGCTAAAAGCAGCTTGCGAGCGAGCAACTCGGAATGAGGGCCATAGTCAATATAGATCCCCTAGACAGAAAACACAAGCCACATTATTAAACACATAGGCCCTCATTCCGAGTTGTTCGCTCGCAAGCAGCTTTGCACACGCTAAGCCGCCGCCTACTGGGAGTGAATCTTAGCATAGTAGATTTGCAAACGAAAGATTAGCAGATTTGCGAATAGACAGTTCTTAGCAGTTTCTGAGTAGTTCGAGACTTACTCTGCCACTGCGATCAGTTCAGTCAGTTTCGTTCCTGGTTTGACGTCACAAACACACCCAGCGTTCACCCAGGCACTTCCCCATTTCTTCAGCCACTCCCGCGTTTTTCCCAGAAACGGCAGCGTTTTTTCACACACACCCATAAAACGGCCCGTTTCCGCCCAGAAACACCCACTTCCTGTCAATCACACTACGATCACCAGAACGAAGAAAAAAACTCGTAATGTCGTGAGTAAAATACCTAACTTAATAGCAAATTTACTTGGCGCAGTCGCACTGCGGACATTGCGCATGCGCATTAGCAACTAATCGCTCCGTTGCGAAAAAAAAATAACGAGCGATCAACTCGGAATGACCACCCATGTGTCCTACTACTCCTACAATCTCTGGAAAAATTCCCTTCCTTCCTACAAGTGTAACATATTATTGCGAAAAAAAAATAACGAGCGATCAACTCGGAATGACCACCATAGACGGGACCAAGGGACATATAGTAAGGAATCACGAGCCATATAGAAAACACAGATTTGGTTAATGGGAAGAACAGAATAAATGCAACTTACTAATGTTACATTTCGCTGTTCTAGATGCATGTCCATCACAGATAGAGAAAATTAACTCACAGATACCGGGTTCCCTATGAACTTAGGATGGACAGGACACTGGATTGATGGCTGGGATAGTCCCAGTAGAGATAAGACACACAGAATTTTTTTTTAAGGGGGTAGACCAAGTAGAGAATCACTTCCCCATAGTGCCCAATCCAGTTGTCAAATTTTTATAAAATCTTCTCCACCTCTACAAACTCATCTGTCACCAACCTCTATTCTGTTTCTCTACAGTTTTCCTCTTCATCTTTTGCGTTCACACAGGGTGGTACAATACATGGACCCAAGTACAGTTCAAACTCCACATGCCTAGGTCCTTCAGAGTTCTGCCCAAACCCAGTATATCTCAACAGCACGATGACACCAGTATTACTGCAGTGTGCCTTGTCATGCACAAAGGGTGGAGAATGGGAATACTGGTGAAGGGAAATTTTGTATAGACACTGATATGTCTGTTGGTGAATGGCAAACCTGACATTTTCTTTTTCATTTTCTTCTTCCTTCTCTCCTCTAGAGATGTTTCTTTTTTTTTTTTGAGTTATGCTCATGGTACTCTACATTGCAAACACACGATAGTTAAATTAAGATACAAAAATTTGTGTTCCCTGCAGGAAGAGGCAGTCTGAAGGACAAAGGGGTATGGCCAGGAGTCCTCAGGACTGTGGGCAGGTGGACACGGTAAGCCAGTAGCCCCCAGAGCATACCTTCCAAGTCTAGCTGAGGTGGCACACGGTCTGACTCATCTAGGCAAAGAGGGTAGGTGCAGGCTGATGAGAGCCTACTGGTGTGCGCCAGGATTCTATTCTCATGCAGGTAAGAGAGCAATGACCTGTCTTACTTACTTGAGGAAGAATATTGGTAAAGCAATACCAACAGAGCCATCCCATATCCCTCCTGCAGACGGATCTTTTCAGGAAATACAAATCGACTTTGTACAGTTAACACCCTCTAGGAATTATTGTTATGTATTGGTGTGCACTGATGTTTTCTCAAACTGGGTAGAGGCATTTCCTGCTGCCACGGATGCTGCTGTGTTTACCACAAAGAAAAATTGAGCAGAAATTTGTGTGTAGATAATGGTACCCCTAGAAGTAGGAGCAAAGCTTGAAATTGTACTATTGTGATCATAGATACTGCCACTAGTATTATGTAGCTTCGGAACCACTCCCAGATCTTCACTCGACGAATCACCCTCTTCGAAATTTGTTTTTGTTTTGGTATTTGTGTCTTTTTGGGTTGTTTTTGGAAGACAACCTCATGTCATGATTGATCCGCACAATGATCAGAAATACACCAATGAGGTGACAGTACAGTACCTTGTTGAGATGAGCCAGCATTTGAGAACTTGACAAAAGAACTTGAAACTGTTGATTGCTGGTATGCCAAATGCTAATTGTCTTGATTGTGAACCAAGAGACTGTGTGATTGTTCTTACGCTCAGGTTGCCTAATAGACAGGTGGGAAGGACCATACCAATATTTGTTGACAGCACTAAAGGTCGCCGAAAGAGAGATTTGGGTCCACTCGTCCCACTGCAAGAAGGTCGCTGACCCGGAGAGAACTCGTGACAAAGTAGTTTATTGCTCACATTCATCAAGTTTGTGAACTGTGTGTTCGTAGTGAACTGTGTGTTCCAAGTGAATTGTGTGTTTAAAGAGCAAGGTGGAGAGCAAAGTGAACTGTGTGTTCCAAGTGAACTGTGTGTCCAAAGAGCAAGGCAAAGAGAACCTCGTATCACCAGGGACTCTGTTCCGTGAAGACTGAGATGCGGAACTGTTGAACACTACCTGAGCGTACTAATGGATTGCAGAAAGACCAGTCATTGTAATTGATTTGTTATGAACAAGAGTTGTTTTGTTCTATTTCTCTTTTCTCTCTTTCCCGCTGACAAACATTTTCTTTCAGGATATTCTATTTTTGCGAGGTTTTTTTATGAGGAGTCGAGTGTGGGACTGAAACTGGTTTCTGGAGGAAGGAGTGATCTCCTTACAGGATCCCAGGATTAGCCGATCAGTTTGTTAAAGTCAGAGAAAAATCAACGGTCTAGTAGTTATGGAGTTCAGAGGTAATCAGGAACAGTCAGACAATGGCTATTCACACATTGCAGATAAAGAGCTCATTAATATATGTGGAAGAAAGGTTTATGAGTGGCTCTTCCCGAACTCCGAAGGTTTACGTTATTTAGGAAGGACTCTACTTATAACCCTTGTTCAATGATTAAACAGACCTAGCATACA
Source organism: Pseudophryne corroboree (assembly GCF_028390025.1). Taxonomy (NCBI): domain Eukaryota; kingdom Metazoa; phylum Chordata; class Amphibia; order Anura; family Myobatrachidae; genus Pseudophryne; species Pseudophryne corroboree. Next base: position 148,244,347 of record NC_086448.1, on the reverse strand, counting down.
TTCCAGAAATGGAAACACAGAAAATGATAGGAATATGTAGATCATGAAAATTTTATATGTCACTGTCACTATTTGTTTGTGTCTTCTTCACCTACCCAGCAGAACCTCAATTGAATCCAAACATCAGTGTACAAAGACGTAGGTACATGTATGTGTGAAATGTTCGTCGCAAATCAGACATTATAGGTCAAAGCACTGTCCCAGCATACTCTATAGGTTGAATGTTGTCCCACACCCAGACAGTGGTCCCGTGACCGCCGAGTGCATATAGAGGATGTCTCGTCCTCCTCCCTGTCTTCCCCAAATATAGTCAAGCATCTGGTTTGCGAAATGCATACATACTTGTGTCTAGGTCACCGATTATGGTATGAAATATTTTTTTCTTATGTTAATAATTGATGGCAGTTATTGTTTACTGCCAAAGGGTGGACTGTCGAAGTCAAAAATATTACATAAAGAGAACATACAAACTACACACATTTAAGTCGCTATACTTGCAAATATGCGCAGCGAGCACAGCAATATATGGTAACACACGCATTTACACGGACATGCCACAGAGATGGATTCGACAATTACTTCATACAGTACATAATTATAATATCAAGCGCCAGACATCATGATGATTTAAAATTATATCTAATGAATTAATGTCATGAAAGTGTATTATTTGAACGAAGCAAGATAGACATGTCATATTTACTATTAAAACAACCAGCTTAATGTGTAGATTAATTTGATACTTGTTATTAAGTTGTAGGACATTGCAACAAATAGTTATGATTACATGTATAAAAGCTAAAATCACTTTTATTAGAACAATAGAAGTTCCAAACAGGTAGTGGACAGGAAACTCAGGCCAGCCCTTTGGATGTCTTCAAGGCTGAATCTGATTACCATATACAAAGAAACTGGTGACTCATCGTGAATCCCTCCCCCCAGAGACTAGTTAACACATTTTGCTGGTCACACAGGAAGGTAGTTCCTGTTTTTGGTCTCAGAGTTGCTGTAAGGTCTGAGACGTTGATGGAGTTATTGCCAGCTCTGTTCCTGTTTTGGTCTCAGCGTAAGATGGCATGATTTTACAGAAAGAGAGAGACATAATGCATTGAGGGAATGGTATTGTATCGCTGGCCTGTAACTGTATGTAATTGTATGTAACTATGTTTTAACTGCTTACTGTGTGAGTTGTATTCATGTAACTATAGGTATACTGTACTTTGTAATATATATTGAATCCATATCCTTTTAATAGCAAATATATACTTCAATGAGCTTTGGAACTCAGATAATGTGTGGGTGTATTGTTTTCTCTTATGGGATATAGTGTTTTGCGATGTACAGCGCACTTTTATCGTATATGGTAATAAGATGCGCCTGGCGTCTGCAATATATATTAGAGCGGGCATTTTAAATATTTGTGAGAAATCAATTTAGCATTCTTAGAGGCGTTTGCAATCATTGCATTCACATGACAATTTTTCCTATTTGAAGTCTAGTATAAGGCTGGTAGCCGTCGGCTGGTAGTTCTTCCATAGAAGTGCTGACATAAAAGTGTTATTTTAATATTAGCATTATACCTGTGTTAAACTGAATGAAAACAGAAGGGAAACATCAACACACCAACACTACCACAAATGGACTGCCTTGCTGCCTCAAAAGTATGTAATTCATCTTATGCATGTTAGCTGTCTTTTTAATCTATGAAAAGGCATCCCCAATTTGCTCACTACAGTTCTTTCTTATACAAACTCATGTATGTTTTTTGATGTAATGATTTGCTTGTAATTGTCATTGCATGTGTGGGGAAGTTGCTCAGTGAAACAGTTTATTATTGCATGCTGACTGGTGTTTACCTTCTTTGAGCATTTGGCCATTTGTGGTCAGGTGTACTATATCTTTATATTTAGGGAGGTGTAGTTGTGGTGTAAAGGACAGAGTGTGATTACTGATTAGTAAGAGAAAACAAATACCAAACACTGAGCAACATCATCAAACAGGTAATTTAAACTTTAAACTTGTCATTTATTTTGTACTTTCTGGACATTATTTATTTATTAACAGATTCTTATATAGCGCAGCATATTCCATTGCGCTTTACAATTAGAACAACAGTAATAGAACAAAACTGGGTAAAAACAGACAGACACAGGTATGAAGGCCCTGCTCGCAAGCTTACAATCTATAGACATGGCTACTAGTAACAGATGCACAGACAAAATTCTTAAAGCTATGTGTGCAAATGCTAGGAGCTTAGGAGACAAAATTCCAGAGCTAATTCCAATAATGACAAGGGATAACCTGGATATTGTGGCAATTACAGAGTCATGGTGCAATGAGAATCATGACTGGGACATAGCTATACCAGGATACAATTTATTTAGGAAGGATAGAATGGGAAGAATAGGAGGAAAGGTAGCAATGTATGTGGAAAAAAAGCATACATGCTACTTTAATACAAAATATCGAAGACAAAACTGAGGCCCATTGGGTCACCACAGAAACCGGGGAGAAGGATATTATTTGCATTGGGGTGATCTATAGACCACCAGGCCAGGGGCAGGATTTGGACAGGAACCTATTGTTAGACATCACTAAAATGGCTTTAAAGGGAGAAGTTATAATCATGGGAGTCTTTAATTTACCTGAGCTACAAGTGGCAAATTTCTAAATTCCTTACAGGGAGCATCTCTCAAGCAATTGGTGAGGGAGCACACTCGCAAAGACTCAATATTAGATTTCATTCTTACAAATGGTGACAGGATATCAGACATATATGTGGATGAGCACCTGTGATCCAGTGATCATCTGTCACGAACCGGTCTCTTACCTTTGCGGGTTCTGGGGTTCATCCGATGCCAGTGCGGTTGCTCGCGGTGCTGAGCGCCCGTGTGGGGACGCGGCGTGATCGGTGGCACAGGTAATGCAGAATCTGGGAACTGTGAGTGCGGGGACCAAATGGCCTAAGGCACTGCGGTGTGTCTGCTGTATAGGAGGTGGCCATGTTGGAGACCAAATAGGTAATACAGAGCACTTGTGAAAACACCTGTGGGCAGGTGTAAGCCAATCCCGTGCTTGTGCTGCCTTTAAGTAGGCTGGGATTATGTTACTCTGGGCCAGTGCTTTGTTGTATCAACGCTGTGCTCTAGCTCTGAGCTCTCTCCGTGCATTCCTGTGTGATTCCCGTGGTCCAGATATCGCCTCCGTTCCCAGAGGTCCGTCTGCAGCCTTCACTGCTAAAAGATCCACCAGCTCCCCGCTGTGCTGTCAGTTAATTGCACACCTACTGGAAGCAGTTGGATTCCCAGAGTCTTGCATGAGGTTACCTTGTCTGCCTACCATACAAAGTTTGGAGGATTCCACTAACTTCAGCTGTTCGTTTGTTCTGCTCTGCATTTAACCCGTTCATCACTTATATCATCTGCTACAGTTTCACAGTGATCTCCGGAACTCGCAAGTAACCCAATTTAGTACTTTTACTTTCTATGTTGCCATTACAAGGATAATTCTTCACAGTCTCTCAGTTACCTCTCAAAACTTCATTGCAAATCCTCACAGCTATTTCTTCATGTCTGCATTATCCAGTTAAACACATTCTACAGTTCAGCATCAAAGCTTGTTTATATTTGGACAATTCAACATTTATTCTTCAGTTTGTTTTGCATACAGTTCCATGAACATTTCTTTTATTTGTCTTTGAGTTTTATCCTGCATATTATTTCTGCCATTCCTGCAATACTTCAGTATAATATGATGATTAACAACTTGTCATTTAACACTTTACTGAATTGTTATTTCTAATAAAATATGAAACGGAACTTTCTTCGTCCTCCCTGCTTTCTTCATACCCCAGCACCTACACCTGTGGTTGGTCCCGGGTTAACGGATTCACAAAAACACCCGGACCTGACAGTAAGCACTGGCCACATGGATCCGTCAAGTGACCAATTCGCAGGAGGCGGTGCTACGTCAGATATCCTTTCCCGTCTGGAAAACCAGGAGTCTATACAGACACAAATAGTGCAGTTTATGCAAACTATGGCAGACCGTTTAGAGACTCTTCATACGGCTATTAAAACGTCTCAAGTCCAGATTCCAACTCCGGTTGTCCCAGTAACCACTACAGATTCTCATGTGACGCTGCCTACGTCCCGCTTGCAGTTACCCTCTCCGAGTAAGTTTGACGGAACTCCAAAACTTTGCAGAGGATTCCTGAATCAATGCGAGATCCAGTTCGAACTGTTGTCCGCCAGTTTCCCATCAGCTCGTTCTAAGGTTGCATATATTATTGCCCTCCTCTCCGGTCAGGCTCTGGAGTGGGCATCACCATTATGGGAAAGAGGTGATCCTATCCTCTCTAATTACAAAGAGTTCGTATCATCCTTCCGGAGAATCTTTGACGAACCAGGCAGGACCACCTCAGCATCTTTGGAGATTCTCCGTCTACGTCAAGGTTTACGTCCTGTCAGTCAATATATTATTCAGTTTCGCACGTTGTCTTCAGAGTTAAACTGGAATGAGGAGGCCCTGATCGCCGCGTTTTGGAATGGACTTTCAGAGAGAATCAAGGATGATTTAATTATCCGGGATGTGCCAACTAAACTGGATGAATTGATTTCTCTCTGTAACAAACTTGACCTACGCTACAGGGAGCGATGTTTAGAGAAATCCAGGGCAGAGCGATCCAGTCCACGTTATCATCCTAGGCCTCGACAAGATTCTTCATCACAGTCTCCGGTGACGACAGAGGAACCTATGCAGATTGGGCGCTCTCGCCTCACAGAGGAGGAACGACTTCGTCGTCGACAGGGTAACCTCTGCATGTACTTTGGGTCCTCCGAACATTTAGTTAAATTCTGCAAACTCCGACCGGGAAACTCTCGCCTCCTAGCTTATTCAAGAGAGGTTAAGCTAGGAGTTACTTTAGAATCACGTTCTGGGAAAGAGCCGACCTTGTCTATTCAATTAGAAGTTCCAAGTTCTACAGTGAAAGTTTCAGCTCTCCTAGATTCCGGGGCAGCCGAGAACTTCATCTCCTCAGCCTTTGTCATACAGTCTAAAGTTCAAACCATGCCTCTGGAAGCAGCAGTTGCTGTTACAGCAGTGGATGGAAGTCGAATTCCAGATGGTATAATTACTCATCGAACCGTATGTCTCAAGATGAAAGTTGGTGTGCTCCGTTCCGAATACCTCTCCTTCTACGTGATTCCCAAAGCCTCTCAAGATGTGATACTTGGTTTACCTTGGCTGCAGAAACATAATCCTCAACTTAATTGGCAAACCATGGAAGTCCTTTCGTGGGGTAAATCTTGTACCAAGAACTGTTTAGCCTCAATTGTACCTCTCCGGTCAATTAGTCTTCCCGACCTACCTCTGGTGTATCAATCCTTTGCGGATGTTTTCAGTAAACAAGCAGCAGACTCTCTACCTCCTCATCGCAAATGGGACTGCCCAATCGTCCTGGTTCCGGGCAAAACCCCTCCTAGGGGACGAATTTATCCGCTATCCATCCCAGAGACGCAAGCTATGTCTGATTATATACAGGAAAATCTAACCAAAGGATTTATCAGACCATCTTCTTCACCTGCAGGAGCCGGATTCTTCTTCGTTAAGAAGAAGGACGGTGGGTTACGACCATGCATAGATTACCGTGGTCTCAATGAGATCACTGTGAAAAACAAGTACCCATTACCCTTAATTCCAGAATTATTTGACCGGGTAAAGGGAGCTACTGTGTTTACGAAATTGGATCTCCGAGGGGCCTACAATTTAATCCGCATCCGGGCAGGGGACGAGTGGAAGACTGCTTTTAATACCCGGGATGGGCATTACGAATACCTTGTAATGCCTTTTGGTCTTTGTAATGCACCTGCAGTTTTTCAAAGCTATGTGAATGAACTTTTTCGTGATCTTCTCTACAAGTGTCTAGTAGTGTACTTGGATGATATCCTAATATTCTCTAAGGATCTAAAGGCTCGCCGTCACCAAGTTAAAGAGGTACTGACACGTCTGAGGAAAAATCAACTTTATTGTAAGCTAGAGAAGTGCACTTTTGAAGTATCTTCCATACCGTTCCTTGGTTACATCATTTCTGGATCAGAGCTATGTATGGATCCCGGTAAGGTACAAGCTATCCGAGATTGGTCCACTCCTACAACTCTCAAGGGGATTCAGCGATTTCTTGGTTTTGCTAATTTCTATAGGAGATTCATTAAGAATTATTCTTCGTTAGCTGCTCCCATCACAGCCCTAACTCGCAAGGGAGCAAATCCTACGAACTGGTCTTCTGAAGCAATCAAAGCCTTCTCTGATTTAAAGCAAGCCTTTGGGTCAGCTCCCATTCTTCGACAGCCTGATTTGAATCGTCCCTTTCTACTAGAGGTGGATGCATCTACAGAAGCAGTAGGAGCTGTGTTATCACAAGTCTTTGAAGATAAAAAAGTCTATCCCTGCGGATATTTCTCCCGTAAGTTCCTCCCGGCAGAACGTAATTATGCAATCGGTGAGCAAGAATTACTTGCCATCAAGTTGGCATTTGAGGAGTGGAGATACCTTCTAGAAGGAGCACAACATCGCATTACAGTTTATACTGATCATAAGAATCTTCTGTATCTGCAGTCAGCTCAGTGTTTGAATCCACGACAAGTTCGATGGGCGCTTTTCTTCACATGATTTGATTTCAAGCTCACCTATCGTCCAGGGTCTCAGAACAAAAAGGCAGATGCCCTTTCCCGGTCCTTTGCTTCTTCTGAATTAAATGATGCTACCACGAATCAAGCCATTGTGAATCCTACGTCCTTTTTAATGACTCGAACCTCTCCAGTTCCTCCGCCTGGCAAGACCTTTGTCGCCACAAGTCTTCGAAAACGGCTGCTTAACTGGGCTCATTCCTCTTCCTTCATGGGTCATCCTGGGGTTCTAAAGACTCTCAAATTTATTCAACAGTCTTATTGGTGGCCACGTCTCAAAGCCGATGTCCAAGAGTTTATAGCAGCATGTCCTAAATGTGCCCAACATAAGAGTCCAAGAAGTTCTCCACCAGGTTTATTACATCCATTATCCATACCCAAACAACCATGGACTCATATCTCAATGGATTTCGTGACCGATCTACCTCCATCAAAAGGGCGAAATACCATTTGGGTGATAGTGGATCGATTTTCGAAAATGGCACATTTCATTCCATTAACTGGGTTACCATCAGCCCCTTTACTAGCCAGATTGTTCATCTCTGAAATCTTCAAGTTGCATGGCCTTCCTCGAGAGATTATCTCTGATCGGGGAACACAGTTTGTGGCCAAGTTTTGGAGGTCGCTTTGTTCATCTTTAAATGTCAAGTTGAATTTTTCTTCTGCATATCATCCTCAGACAGATGGACAAACTGAGAGAGTCAACCAAGACCTTGAAACATTTCTCCGGCTATATATATCGTCCTCACAGGATGACTGGGTTGACTACCTTCCATTGACAGAATTTGCTCATAATAATCTCTTCCATTCATCTTCAGAATCTACGCCCTTTTATATTAACTTCGGCTTTCATCCTCGTGTGCCAGAGTTCCATCCATTGCCAGCCCTAGAGGTTCCAGCGGCAGATCAAGAGCTTCAACGTCTATCTAGAATCTGGAGTTGTGTACGTAAGTCCTTGGTCAAAACTTCCGCTCTTTATAAATCTTTTGCAGATAGAAAACGTAAAGCTGTACCGAATTACAAAGTGGGAGACCAAGTTTGGATTTCTATGCGCAATCTCAGGTTCAAAGTTCCTTCTAAGAAATTTGCACCCAAGTTTATTGGTCCATTTCCCATTGTAAAGGTACTCAACCCTGTGTCATACAAAGTCAAGTTGCCACCGTCTTTGAGAATTCCTAACGCCTTTCATACATCTTTACTGAAGCCTTTGATTCTCAATAAGTTCCGGACTACCCAGTCCAAATCTCCTAAAGTTCACTCTTTGCAGAATGAGGAATTTGAAGTTAAAGAGATTGTGGACTCACGTTCCCGATATGGACGTTTACAGTTTTTGGTCGACTGGAAGGGTTACGGTCCAGAGGAGAGATCCTGGGTTTTCTCTGAAGATGTTCATGCTCCAAGACTGGTACAGAAATACTTCTCCAAAAATCCTGACAAGGTTCAAAGGTGTTCGGAGACCACCCGTAGAAGAGGGGGTACTGTCACGAACCGGTCTCTTACCTTTGCGGGTTCTGGGGTTCATCCGTTGCCAGTGCGGTTGCTCGCGGTGCTGTGCGCCCGTGTGGGGACGCGGCGTGATCGGTGGCACAGGTAATGCAGAATCTGGGAACTGTGAGTGCGGGGACCAAATGGCCTAAGGCACTGCGGTGTGTCTGCTGTATAGGAGGTGGCCATGTTGGAGACCAAATAGGTAATACAGAGCACTTGTGAAAACACCTGTGGGCAGGTGTAAGCCAATCCCGTGCTTGTGCTGCCTTTAAGTAGGCTGGGATTATGTTACTCTGGGCCAGTGCTTTGTTGTATCAACGCTGTGCTCTAGCTCTGAGCTCTCTCCGTGCATTCCTGTGTGATTCCCGTGGTCCAGATATCGCCTCCGTTCCCAGAGGTCCGTCTGCAGCCTTCACTGCTAAAAGATCCACCAGCTCCCCGCTGTGCTGTCAGTTAATTGCACACCTACTGGAAGCAGTTGGATTCCCAGAGTCTTGCATGAGGTTACCTTGTCTGCCTACCATACAAAGTTTGGAGGATTCCACTAACTTCAGCTGTTCGTTTGTTCTGCTCTGCATTTAACCCGTTCATCACTTATATCATCTGCTACAGTTTCACAGTGATCTCCGGAACTCGCAAGTAACCCAATTTAGTACTTTTACTTTCTATGTTGCCATTACAAGGATAATTCTTCACAGTCTCTCAGTTACCTCTCAAAACTTCATTGCAAATCCTCACAGCTATTTCTTCATGTCTGCATTATCCAGTTAAACACATTCTACAGTTCAGCATCAAAGCTTGTTTATATTTGGACAATTCAACATTTATTCTTCAGTTTGTTTTGCATACAGTTCCATGAACATTTCTTTTATTTGTCTTTGAGTTTTATCCTGCATATTATTTCTGCCATTCCTGCAATACTTCAGTATAATATGATGATTAACAACTTGTCATTTAACACTTTACTGAATTGTTATTTCTAATAAAATATGAAATGGAACTTTCTTCGTCCTCCCTGCTTTCTTCATACCCCAGCACCTACACCTGTGGTTGGTCCCGGGTTAACGGATTCACAAAAACACCCGGACCTGACATCATCGAGCAGTATGGTTTAGTATAAAGACAGGATCCAACTCCTGTCACACAAAAACAAAGGTGTTGGATTTTAGAAATGCTGACTTTGCAAAAATGATGAGATGTTTAAGTGATTCATTGGCGGACTGGAGGGACTTGGAAGCAGTGCAGGAGAGGTGGGAAAAACTGAAAAGTGCAATACTAAGGGCAACAGACCTTTTTATCAAAAGGGTTAGGAAAGCACCAGGAAAAGGAAGCCAGTGTGGTTCACAAAAGAAGTATCAACTAGTGTGAAAGCAAAAAAAGATGGCTTCTAGGAAATACAAACAGACTCAAAATAATAACGACAAAGAGGTGTATCTTGACAGACGGAAGGATGCTAAGAAAGTGATCAGATGTGCAAAGGCAGAAGCTGAGGAGAAAATGGCCTAGTCAGTAGATAAAGGGGGCAAAACTTTTTTTTAAGTATATAAATGAAAGGAGAAAATCAAATGGAGGAATAATAAGACTTAAGATAGAGAGTAAGAATTTGGTGGAGGGAGATAAGGCAATAGCAGATTACCTAAATCATTATTTTTGCTCAGTATTTACTACAGAAGGAGAAGGGAAGGGGCCACAGTTAAGCTGCAAGGACATTCATAAAAATAAGGTAGATGTAACTACATTTACAGAGAAGAAGGTCCTAGCAGAACTTTCAAAACTAAAAGTGGATAAATCAATGGGGCCAGATGGGATACACCCAAGGAGCTAAAAAATGTGCTGGTTTAACAGAATTAACATTAACAGAATTATTTAACCAGTCACTAAATACAGGTGCCATTCCAGAGGACTGGAAAAGAGCAAATAGAGTTCAAAATGTAGCAAATGTAGTACAAAAGTGGAAGCAAGGAAGAAGCAAGTAACTACAGACCAGTAAGCCTTACATCAGTAGTAGGGAAAGTAATGGAAAAACTATTAAAAGAAAGAGTTGTGGAATATCTTAAATCAAACAGTTTACAGGAAACAAAACAGCATGGATTTACTTGTGGGAGATCATGTCAATGTTATGATTCTGATACTCAGGTCAGGGGTGATCTTATACGGTAGGACCTGAATACCAGAACGTAATGCTGGGAAAGGGGAATGGAAAGGGAATAGCCCCTGGCGCCCTATCTCCGTTGTCTCGCCCGTGCTGTCAGTACACTCTTGCGAGACTATGGTTGCTTGAGCCCATGGCAGCCGCGTTTGAAGGGCAGATTACGTCTGCCCAACTTCATTGCCCCCTCAGGTCTTAATGAGAGACAAAGAGTGAACCGAGACAGGGTGATAACAAGGGGCCCTCTAACTAAACAACAAGGCCAGGGGCTACTAACAAACCTAAAACCAAAGTATGTGCGGCTTGCCGCCAAACGAAAAGAACATAGGAAATGCTGACCACACGCCGACACAATACTTTTGTGTACCGGCGGTGACAGCATAAGCAGAACCCTCTGCAAAACACCAGTGACAGAAATAATAACGGAATACAGCGGCCTAGGCCGACGGACGCGGCAAAGCCGCTACTCACGGAACCGGTACGAATACTGGCAAACGGACAGGAACCCCCAATGCTGCCGACACAGACTCTCAGAACTGGAGGACAGGCAGAATCCCAAACGACAGACCGGTGGACACCAAGAAGCCAGAAACTCGACCAGGCACAGGCAAAGCCACAGGACTTCAGGACAGGAACGCTTCACGGCAGGACACGGCATCAGACACAGGAATCGACATGGGAACTGACACAGGAATCGACACAGGAAGCAGCTAGTCAGACACTGCTAGACAGGAGCTCAGGAATTGGCAGTAACAAGCTCAGAACTCAAGCAGACTGGAAACTTAGAAATATCACCAGCGTCTGTGAATTGCACTCAGCCAGCATATAACAGAGAGGCCTAATTAATTATGTCATGCAGCTGCCCTGTTGCATGACTCCAAACTGACAAGATGCAATTAGCAGCCAGGTGAGGCTGAACACATGGGAACAGACTGCAATTACACAGACTGACCACTGACAGCAAACAATAATCCTCTAAACCAGAGCAAAGGGAAATCCTGGCCTGCAAGAGAACTATAAACATAAAATAGGAATGAACCACTACCTGTGGTTCATAACAGTATCCTCTCCTTAAGGGAGAGCTCCAAGCACCCCATGACACCCACGGGGAACATAAACAGAAAAATAACATAAAATACCTAACCGACATGCAAAACAGGAATGAGCCACAGCCGTGGCTCATAACAGTACCCCCCCCCCCCCCCCCCTTGAGGAGGGGTCAAAGGACCCCAAAATACAGACTATCCAAAAATAAGATTTTACTCACCGGTAAATCTATTTCTCGTAGTCCGTAGTGGATGCTGGGACTTCGTAAGGACCATGGGGATTAGCGGCTCCGCAGGAGACTGGGCACAACTAAAGAAAGCTTTAGGACTACCTGGTGTGCACTGGCTCCTCCCACTAAGACCCTCCTCCAGACCTCAGTTAGGATACTGTGCCCGGAAGAGCTGACACAAGAAGGAAGGATTTTGAATCCCGGGTAAGACTCATACCAGCCACACCAATCACACCGTATAACTCGTGATACTATACCCAGTTAACAGTATGAAATATAACAGAGCCTCTCAACAGATGGCTCAACAATAACCCTTTAGTAAGGCAATAACTATAAACAAGAATTGCAGACAATCCGCACTTGGGATGGGCGCCCAGCATCCACTACGGACTACGAGAAATAGATTTACCGGTGAGTAAAATCTTATTTTCTCTGACGTCCTAAGTGGATGCTGGGACTTCGTAAGGACCATGGGGATTATACCAAAGCTCCCAAACGGGCGGGAGAGTGCGGATGACTCTGCAGCACCGAATGAGCAAACTCTAGGTCCTCCTCAGCCAGGGTATCAAACTTGTAGACTCTTACAAAAATGTTTTAACCCGACCAAGTAACAGCTCGGCAAAGTTGTAAAGCCGAGACCCCTCGGGCAGCCGCCCAAGAAGAGCCCACTTTCCTCGTGGAATGGGCTTTTACAGATTTAGGGTGCGGCAGTCCAGCCGCAGCATGTGCAAGATGAATCGTGCTACAGATCCAGCGAGCAATCGTCTGCTTAGAAGCAGGAGCACCCAGCTTGTTGGGTGCATACAGGAGAAATAGCGAGTCAGTTTTCCTGACTCCAGCTGTCCTGGAAACATATACTTTTCAGGGCCCTGACTACGTCCAGTAACTTGGAATCCTCCAAGTCCCAAGTAGCCGCAGGCACCACAATAGGTTGGTTCACATGAAAAACTGATACCACCTTAGGAAGGAATTGGGAACGAGTCCTCAATTCCGCCTTATCCATATAAAATACAGATGAGGGCTTTTGTATGACAAAACCGCCAATTCTGATACACGCCTGGCCGACGCCAAGGCCCACAGAATGACCACTTTCCACGTGAGGTATTATAGCTCCACGGATTTAAGTGGCTCAACCCAATGCGACTTCAGGAAATCCAACACCACGTTGAGATCCCACGGTGCCACTGGCGGCACAAACGGGGGCTGACTATGCAGCACTCCCTTAACAAAAGTCTGAACTTCAGGCAGTGAAGCCAGTTCAATTTTGGAAGAAAATCGATAGAGCCGAAATCTGGACCTTAATGGAACCCAATTTTAGGCCCATAGTCACCTCTGACTGTAGGAAGTGCAGAAATCGACCTAGCTGAAATTTCTCCTTTGGGGCCTTCCTGGCCTCACAGTACGCAACATATTTCCGCCATATGCGGTGTTAATGGTTTGCGTTCACTTCTTTCCTAGCTTTAAATAGCGTAGGGATAAATTCCTCCGGAATTCCCTTTTCCTTCAGGATCCGGCGTTCAACCGCCATGCCGTCAAACGCAGCCGCGGTACGTTTTGGAACAGACAGGCCCCCTGCTGCAGCAGGTCCTGTCTGAGCGGCAGAGGCCATGGGTCCTCTGAGATCATTTCTTGGAGTTCTGGTTACCAAGCTCTTCTTGGCCAACCCGGAACAATGAGTATAGTTCTTACTCCTCTCCTTCTTATTATTCTCATTACCCTGGGTAAGAGAGGCAGAGAAGGGAACACATACACGGACTGGTACACCCACGGTGTTACCAGAGCGTCCACAGCTATCGCCTGAGGGTCCTTAACCTGGCGCAATATCTTTGTAACTTTTAGTTGAGGCGGGACGCCATCATGTCCACCTGTGGCCTTTCCCAACGGTGTACAATCATTTGGAAGACTTCCCCCACTCTCCCGGGTAGAGGTCGTGTCTTCTGAGAAAGTCTGCTTCTCAGTTGTCCACTCCGGGAATGAACACTGCTGACAGTGCTAACACATGATTTTCCGCCCATCGGAGAATCATTGTGGCTTCTGCCATCGCCATCCTGCTTCTTGTGCCGCCCTGTCGGTTTACATGAGCGACCGCCGTGATGTTGTCTGACTGGATCAGCACCGGCCGGTGTTGAAGCAGGGGTCTAGCCTGACTTAGGGCATTGTAAATGGCCCTTAGTTCCAGAATATTTATGTGTAGGGAAGTCTCCTGACTTTTCCATAGCCTTGGAAGTTTCTTCCCTGTGTGACTGCCCCCCAGCCTCGAAGGCTGGCATCCGTGGTCACCAGGACCCAGTCCTGTATGCCGAATCTGCGGCCCCCTAGAAGATGAGCACTCTGCAGCCACAACAGCGACACCCTGGCCCTTGGAGACAGGGTTATCCGCCGATGCATCTGAAGATGCGACCCGGACCACTTGTCCAACAGATCCCACTGGAAAATCCTTGCATGGGACCTGGCGAATGGAATTTCTTCGTAAGAAGCTACCATCTTTCCCAGGGCTCGCGTGCATTGATGCACCGACACCTGTATACGTATTAGGAGGTCTCTGTCTAGAGACGACAACTCCTTGGACTTCTCCTCCGGGAGAAACCCTTTTTATCCTGTTCTGTGTCCAGAACCATACCCAGGAACAGTAGACGCGTCGTATGAACCAGCTGCGACTTTGGAATATTCAGAATCCAGCCGTGCTGTTGTAGCACTTCCCGAGATAGTGCTACTCCGACGAACAACTGCTCCCTGGACCTCGCCTTTATAAGGAGATCGTCCAAGTACGGGATCATTATTTTGGCCATTACCTTGGTAAATACCTCGGTGCCGGGGACAGACCAACGGCAACGTCTGGAATTGGTAATGACAATCCTGTACCACAATTTTGAGGTTCTCCTGGTGAAGAGGGTAACTAGGGACATGCAGGTAAGCATCCTTGATGTCCAGTGATACCATGAAATTCTCCAGGCTTGCCCTGAGCGATTCCATTTTGAACTTGAACCTTCGTATATAAGTGTTCAAGGCTTTCAATTTTCGAATGGGTCTCACCGAACCGTCTGGTTTCGGTACCACAACATTTTGGAATAGTAACCCCGGCCTTGTTGAAGGAGGGGTACCTTGATTTCACCTGCTGGAAGTACAGCTTGTGAATTGCCGCCAGTACTACCTTTCTCCGAGGGCAGCAGGCAAGGCTGATGTGAGGTAACGGCGAGGGGGAGTCGCCTCGAACTCCAGCCTGTATCCCTGTGATACTATTTGCAGAACCTAGGGATCGACCTGTGGGCAAGCCCACTGGTCCATGAAGTTCCCGAGATGCGCCCCTACCGCACCTGTCTCCACCTGTGGAGCCCCAGCGTCATGCGGTGGACTCAGAGGAAGCGGGGGAAGATTTTTGATCCTGGGAACTGGCTGCTGGTGCAGCTTTTTCCTTCTTCCCTTGTCTCTGTGCAGAAAGGAAGCGCCTTTGACCCGCTTGCTTTTCTGAAGCCGAAAGGACTGTACCTGAAAATACGGTGCTTTCTTAGGCTGTGAGGAAACCTGAGGTAAAAAAAAATTCTTCCCAGCTGTTGCTGTGGATACGAGGTCCCAGAGACCATCCCCAAACAATTCCTCACCCTTATAAGGCAGAATCTCCATGTGCCTTTTACAGGCAGCATCACCTGTCCACTGCCGGGTTTCTAATACCCTCCTGGCAGAATGGACATTGCATTAATTCTGGATGCCAGCCGGCAAATATCCCTCTGTGCATCCTTTATATATAAGACGACGTCTTTAATATGCTCTATGTTAGCAAAATATTATCCCTGTCTTAGAGTATTAATATTATCTGACAGGGTATCAGACAACGCTGCAGCAGCACTATTTATGCTGAGGCAATTGCAGGTCTCAGTATATAACCTGAGTGTGTATATACAGACTTCAGGATAGCCTCCTGCTTTTTATCAGCAGGCTCCTTCAAGGTGGCCGTATCCTAAGATGGCAGTGCCACCTTTTTTGACAAACGTGTGAGCGCCTTATCCACCCTAAGGGATATCTCCCAACGTGACCTATCCTCTGGCGGGAAAGGGTACGCCATCAGTAACTTTTTAGAAATTACCAGTTTCTTATCGGGGGAACCCACGCTTCTTTACACACTTCATTCATTCATTTGATGGGGGAACAAAACACTGGCTGCTTTTTCTCCCCAAAAATAAAACCCCTTTTATGTGGTACTTGGGTTCATGTCAGAAATGCGTAACACATTTTTCATTGCCGAGATCATGTAACGGATGTTCCTAGTGGATTGTGTATATGTCTCAACCTCGTCGACACTGGAGTCAGACTCCGTGTCGACATCTGTGTCTGCCATCTGAGGTAACGGGCGCTTTTCTGAGCCCCTGATGGCCTTTGAGACGCCTGGGCAGGCGCGGGCTGAGAAGCCGTCTGTCCCACAGCTGTTACGTCATCCAGCCTTTTATGTAAGGAGTTGACATTGTCGGTTAATACCTTCCACCTATCCATCCACTCTGGTGTCAGCCCCACAGGGGGCGACATCCCATTTATCGGCCTCTGCTCCGCCTCCACGTAACCTTCCTCATCCAACATGTCGACACAGCCGTACCGACACACCGCACACACACAGGGAATGCTCTGACTGAGGACAGGACCCCACAAAGTCCTTTGGGGAGACAGAGAGAGAGTATGCCAGCACACACCAGAGCGCTATATAATGCAGGGATTAACACTATAACTGAGTGATTTTTCCCCCAATAGCTTCTTGTATACATATATTGCGCCTAAATTTAGTGCCCCCCCCTCTCTTTTTAACCCTTTGAGCCTGAAAACTACAGGGGAGAGCCTGGGGAGCTGTCTTCCAGCTGCACTGTGAAGAAAAAATGGCGCCAGTGTGCTGAGGGAGAAGCCCCGCCCCTTTTTCGGCTGACTTTTCTCCCGCTTTTTTATGGATTCTGGCAGGGGTAATTTATCACATATATAGCCCTGGGACTATATATTGTGATGATTTGCCAGCCAAGGTGTCTTATATTGCCCTCAGGGCGCCCCCCCCCCCAGCGCCCTGCACCCATCAGTGACCGGAGTGTGAGGTGTACATGAGGAGCAATGGCGCACAGCTGCAGTGCTGTGCGCTACCTTGGTGAAGACCGAAGTCTTCTGCCGCCGATTTTCCGGACTCTTCATGCTTCTGGCTCTGTAAGGGGGACGGCGGCGCGGCTCCGGGAACGAACACCAAGGTCGGGTCCTGCGGTCGATCCCTCTGGAGCTAATGGTGTCCAGTAGCCTAAGAAGCCCAAACTACCACCTGTTAGGTAGGTTCGCTTCTTCTCCCCTTAGTCCCTCGCTGCAGTGAGTCTGTTGCCAGCAGATCTCACTGTAAAATAAAAAACCTAAATATACTTTCTTTCTAGGAGCTCAGGAGAGCCCCTAGTGTGCATCCAGCTCAGCCGGGCACAAGAATCTAACTGAGGTCTGGAGGAGGGTCTTAGTGGGAGGAGCCAGTGCACACCAGGTAGTCCTAAAGCTTTCTTTAGTTCTGCCCAGTCTCCTGCGGAGCCGCTAATCCCCATGGTCCTTACGGAGTCCCAGCATCCACTTAGGACGTCAGAGAAACAAGGGATACAAAAAAAAAACCTGACACACTGGTCTAACAGACAAGAAAACAGAAACAAGCTGTAACAACAGCTTGTAACAGTGGCCTCCCCTTGACGGTGGCCACTGGACACAAGACAAGGAAAAAAAATCTTTTTTTTTTTACTTTTTTTTTTATCAAGGCAAGAGTCAAAAATTATTTCTTTTTCTTCTTCTTCTTCTTTTTACAAAGCTCTTTAGGTCTGACCAAGGTAATTATCCAAACATTGTCTGAACTGATGGTACCACCCAGCAAGGCTGCGTTCAAATCAGAGATAGGTTTCTTACCCTTGGGAGCTGAACTTTCAGGCAAAGTACTCCTATTAGAAGAAGAAGACAGAAAAGCACATCCTGCAGTCAAAACAAGTGGGCTGAGACTCTTGTGCCGAGTTTACAGTATTTGGTGGACTCTCAGCAGACAAGACGGGTGACTTAGAGGAACCTGAACCAATTTCTTTGGAACCATATCTTTTAATAATTGCATCACTGAATGCTGGGGGATCCTGAAGAATGGGATCTTCAGCTTTCATTAGGCTGGTCGCCCACTCAAAAGGCTCTCCTCTAAAAGAATAAATCAGATAGAGCACAAGGTTCTCTGAAGTGATGCCCAGAAATGGTTTAGACAACATAATAATGTAATAGTGTTTGTAAAGCGCCAGAAATTGGACTAAGTCCCCATCAAAGATTATAGATGTTGAGATATCAACAGAGTCAGGATCTGCTTCATTCCCATCTGACTTACTAGAGTGCTTTGCTAGGACCTGGTCACTATTGACCTTACTCGAGGCTGAGACTTTCTGAACCCCACCCGGGGCAGTGACTTTCTGAACCCCACCCGGGGCAGTGACTTTCTGAACCCCACCCGGGGCAGTGGCCACCGGGAACCCCGCTGGGGCAGTGGCCTCCTGGAACCCCACTGGGGCAGTGGCCTCCGGGAACCCCACTGGGGCAGTGGCCTCCGGGAACCCCGCTGGGGTCAGCACCTCGGATTCTTTTACTGGGACCGAGCCGTCGGCCTCCCCCACTGGGACCGAGCCATCGGCCTCCCTCACTGGGACCGAGCCATCGGCTTCCCTCACTGGGACTGAGCCATTGGCCTCCCTCACTGGGACTGAGCCATTGGCCTCCCTCTCTGAGTCGATAATTATTGAAACTTCTCCCGGGACTATGACTTCCGGGACTTTTGCTGAAGCTATAACCTTCAGAACCTCCACAAATGCTATGCCTCTTAAGTTCTTTCCTGGGGAAGCGACCTCTAGACCCTTCTTTGAGGCTGCGTCTCTCGAGACCCCACTTGGGGATATTACTTCAAAGATCCCTTCTGGGGTTTTGCTTCTCGAGTTCCCTTCTAGAACTATGGTTTTTGTCAAAGTCGAAAAATATCGTTATTCTCATGCCTTGTACTAACCCCATGCGCTTGCCCGCTGCACGTGCACATTCTCTCCCGTGCGTGCGCATATTCGCAGTTGCGTGACGGCGCCTCCACGGACATGCGCTCAAGCGCGTGGTATGTGCATTTACGGTAGAGTTTGTGTGCGTCTGGCGGGCGACTCAATTGTCACATAGTTAATCCAAATAGTGCATTTTGTAGGTTATGGTCTCCTTAATAATATCAGTAAGTTTGTTTAGTGTAACTGGTTTATGGACAGAGAAATCCCTCTTTGCATGATACAAAGGGTCAGATAGGGTCTGAGCGATGGTGTTTGGTACCTAACCGAAGAGTATTTTATTAGAAACAATCCGGTGCTGGTTAGGTAGAGATTAATTGCTCCTGCGTATAGTTATGTCTATAAATAGTTTCTGGACATTTACTATATTTGCGGTTCATTGTCCATGTGGTAGGAATCCTGAGATTCCCTCCCACCTAAGCAGTCTGGAATAGTCACAGCCCACCTGTTCAAACAAACCTATGACCTTTTGTTGTAATGTGAAGACAGATTCCTGTGTCCAATGAACAATGAGATATAGGTCCCTTTGTAGTGTACTGTATGCAGTGTATATAAGGAACAGCCAGTTTGGGCCAGCTTAGTCTACTCTCCACAAAAGGTTTTCATCACTGACTAACTATGGAGCTGGTGACCAGGACTGCGCAGCGATCGTTGCCCAGTGTGTAAGTGTTTCTCTGTAACCAACTTGTTCTCTGTTTGTATTTGCCATACTCTCTCTCTCTCTGTTATTGTTACGCTGTTGTATATTGTATATGTGTAGTTATTATGTTTAGATATTGATGTTAGCCTGTAGTGTATAAAATGTTGACTGTATTTTCCTTTTTTACATAACTAAATCTCGTTAGTAAAGGTTTTGGAACCTTAGCAAGGTATTGTGTGTTTATTACATTGCTGAGAGTATTCAGAGCGTCTCAATAACTTAAGAGGCTTTTATATAATAGAGGTTAATTAGCATTGCATTGTGTTCACATTACAAAACCAAGGTTTACAGTATAGGCTCAGCCTTTCATTGTGTTGCATACAAGGTTTACTGTGTGTCATCCTGTGAGCGTCTGCGCCGCTTGTGTTCCTCTTGTAGGGCACAGCGTCCGCTACGCTAGTAGCGTAGCATTACGGTACTCGGACTGCCTATAGCGTGCTCGATACCCAGCGTAAGCCGTGAGCGAACGTGTCGCTCGTGCGTCTCGACCACGGCCTAGCGTCTGCTACGCTAAGTGCGTACCCTTACGGTACCCCGTACGCCCATTGCGTACTGAGTCTCTTACCAATATATAGTGAATGTTATAAGATAAATATTTAGCTTTATCATTTTAGATACCCTTTCTGGGGTTGCGCTCTTCAAGTCCCTACCTGGGGTAACAGCTTCTGAGACCCCTTCTGGTATGGAAACCTGAGCTATAATATTTGATGTCCCTCTATAAGCTAGAGCAGGGGTGTCAAAGACAAGGCCCGCGGGCCAAATCCGGCCCGCCAGACCTCGTCTGATGGCCCGCGGTGCCGCCGCCATGAAACCCCCTTCTCCCGAGTGCCCAGCTCGGGGGGGGCGGGGTTTCGCGGAATGACGCGATTGCGTCGTGACGTCACGGCGCAAACGCGTCATTCAACGAAACCCCGTCGGAGGAGGGAGAAGGGAGCCGCACAGACGAGGAGGGAGAGGCGGCTGAAGAGCGGCGAGAACCGCTTCAAATGTAAGTCAGCCCCTCTCCCTTCCTCTCTTTCTCTCTCTCTCCCTCCTTCCACCACCTGCCACAATGTGTAAAATGGGGACCTGTACCTGCCGCTATGTGTAAAATGGGGACCTGTACCTGCCGCTATGTGTAAAATGGGGACCTGTGCCTGCCACAATGTGTAAAATGGGGACCTGTGCCTGCCACAATGTGTAAAATGGGGACCTGTGCCTGCCACAATGTGTAAAATGGGGACCTGTACCTGCCGCTATGTGTAAAATGGGGACCTGTGCCTGCCGCAATGTGTAAAATGGGGACCTGTGCCTGCCGCAATGTGTAAAATGGGGACCTGTGCCTGCCACAATGTGTAAAATGGGGACCTGTGCCTGACACAATGTGTAAAATGGGGACCTGTACCTGCCGCTATGTGTAAAATGGGGACCTGTGCCTGCCACAATGTGTAAAATGGGGACCTGTACCTGCCGCTATGTGTAAAATGGGGACCTGTGCCTGCCACAATGTGTAAAATGGGGACCTGTGCCTGCCACAATGTGTAAAATGGGGACCTGTACCTGCCGCTATGTGTAAAATGGGGACCTGTGCCTGCCACAATGTGTAAAATGGGGACCTGTGCCTGCCACAATGTGTAAAATGGGGACCTGTACCTGCCGCTATGTGTAAAATGGGGACCTGTGCCTGCCGCAATGTGTAAAATGGGGACCTGTGCCTGCCGCAATGTGTAAAATGGGGACCTGTGCACTATAAAAGGGGGCACATGGCTGGGCACTATAAAAGGGGGCACATGGCTGGGCACTTTAAAAGGGGGCAGATGGCTGGGCACATATAAGGCAGGTGGAGCGGTAAATTTTGGATAGACCTACAGATACAACCGGCCCTTTGATGGGGACCAAACTGCTGATGCGGCCCCCGATGAATTTGAGTTTGACACCCCTGAGCTAGAGCATCGGGTACCGCTCTAGCGCTCTGGGCATCGGGTACCGTTCCAGCACTCTGGGCATCGGGCACCGCTCCAGCACTCTGGGCATCGGGCACCGCTCCATCACTCTGGGCATTGGGTACCGCACCAAGATCCTGAGCATCGGGCACCTCTCCAGGACCCTGGGCAACGGGCACCACTCCAGGACCCTGGGCAACGGGCACCACTCCAGGACCCTGGGCAACGGGCACCACTCCAGGACCCTGGGCAACGGGCACCACTCCAGGACCCTGGGCAATGGGCACCACTCCAGGACCCTGGGCAACGGGCACCACTCCAGGAACCTGGGCAACGGGCACCACTCCAGGAACCTGGGCATCGAGCACCACTCCAGGAACCTGGGCATCGGGCACCACTCCAGGGGCTTGCAACTCTGCTTCAACAGGAACCTCAAGAGAGGAGAGAAACATTCTCTTTTGATTCCTGAATCTATAATGGGGCTCCCTTGCCCAAGGACCCCAATTATAGGACAGAGAGCTTTTTAGTGTGGGTTGTGTGACAAGTACCTCTGCCACAGTAGAGACAGGAGTAGGTCTTGTATCCTGACTCAACTTGGCCAGAGGGCAAGACTCGTCACCACACTTTGGCTTGCGCAACTCACAGGTCTGCAGATAGTGGCCTAAACCCCCACAATATAGGCATAAGTTTAAGTTTCTGCGACGCAGACGCTCCTCTTCTGAGAGCCTGGGCCGCAGAAAACTTTTAAACCTTTTCTCTTCAATTAAACCAGAGGATTCTCTTGTCACCATACTGTGAACAAGAGTCTCTTTAGAGATAGATGTACTCTCAACGACTTCTGGCAAGATGAGCAAGATTTTAGTCAGAAGGTTTTGAAGTTGCTTTAAGGATTGCTGCAAAACTTCTAGTCACTCAGGTCTCAAAGCACTGAAAGCAGAGTTCAGGGCTGAGAGAGATGCCTGCAGGGCTTGCATAGTAGACATAGGAGGATTTAAAACTAGACAAGGCAAGACTAGACAAGGCAAGATTAGACAAGGCAAGACTACATTTTTAAACTAGACAAAACAAGACTGGATTTTTTTTTTTTAAACACCGGACTGGATTCTAAACACCGGACTGGATTCTAAACACCGGACTGGATTCAAAACACCGGACTGGATTCTGCACACTGAATTCTAGACAGGACTGGATTCTAAACTAGACACTGGACTGGGCCAAAAAAGAAAAAAGTTTTATTTCTTTTTTGTGGTATGGCTGGTGATAATGTTATGATTCTGATACTCAGGTCAGAGGTGATCTTATACGGTAGGACTTGAATACCAGAACGTAATGCTGGGAAAGGGGAATGGAAAGGGAATAGCCCCTGGCGCCCTATCTCCGTTGTCTCGCCCGTGCTGTCAGTACACTCTTGCGAGACTATGGTTGCTTGAGCCCATGGCAGCCGCGTTTGAAGGGCGGATTACGTCTACCCTACTTCGATGCCCCCTCAGGTCTTAATGAGAGACAAAGAGTGAACCGAGACAGGGTGGTAACAAGGGGCCCTCTAACTAAACAACAAGGCCAGGGGCTACTAACAAACCTAAAACCAAAGTATGTGCGGCTTGCCGCCAAAGGAAAAGAACAACAAAGGAAATGCTGACCACACGCCGACACAATACTTTTGTGTACCGGCGGTGACAGCATAAGCAGAACCCTCTGCAAAACACCAGTGACAGAAATAATAACGGAATACAGCGGCCTAGGCCGACGGACGCGGCAGAGCCGCTACTCACGGAACCGGTACGAATACTGGCAAACGGACAGGAACCCCCAATGCTGCCGACACAGACTCTCAGAACTGGAGGACAGGCAGAATCCCAAACGACAGACCGGTGGACACCAAGAAGCCAGAAACTCGACCAGGCACAGGCAAAGCCACAGGACTTCAGGACAGGAACGCTTCACGGCAGGACACGGGATCAGACACAGGAATCGACATGGGAACTGACACAGGAATCGACACAGGAAGCAGCTAGTCAGACACTGCTAGACAGGAGCTCAGGAATTGGCAGTAACAAGCTCAGAACTCAAGCAGACTGGAAACTTAGAAATATCACCAGCGTCTGTGAATTGCACTCAGCCAGCATATAACAGAGAGGCCTAATTAATTATGTCATGCAGCTGCCCTGTTGCATGACTCCAAACTGACAAGATGCAATTAGCAGCCGGGTGAGGCTGAACACATGGGAACAGACTGCAATTACACAGACTGACCACTGACAGCAAACAATAATCCTCTAAACCAGAGCAAAGGGAAATCCTGGCCTGCAAGAGAACTATAAACATAAAATAGGAATGAACCACTACCTGTGGTTCATAACAGTATCCTCTCCTTAAGGGAGAGCTCCAAGCACCCCATGACACCCACGGGGAACATAAACAGAAGTATAGCATAAAATACCTAACCGACATGCAAAACAGGAATGAGCCACAGCCATGGCTCATAACAGTCAAACAAATCTTATTGACTTTTTTGACTCGGTGATGAAAATAATAGATCAAGGGGGAGCTGTAGATGTAGCATATCTAGACTTTAGTAAGGCATTTGACACTGTCTCACATCGCAGACTGCTAAATAAACTTGAAAGCGTGGGCGTGGATTATAAAACAGTTAAATGGATAAGAACCTGGTTGCAGGATAGGAAACACAGTAGTAAATGGAGTGCAATCTTTGGAAGGAAATGTTACCAGTGGAGTACCCCAGGGATCTGTACTTAACATAGTAACATAGTAACTAAGGTTGAAAAACGACAATTGTCCATCGAGTTCAACCTATTTGTGGTCTTCTATGCAGTTTTACTATAGGACTAGTTATTTTTATGTTAGGACCAGTTATATTAACTATAATGCGTGCCTACGCACCATAACCCTGAATATCTTTATCCAATAGGAATTTATCAAACCCGTTCTTAAAGGTGTTGACTGAGTCCGCCGTTACTACTCTCTCAGGCAGGGAATTCCAAACACGTATTGTCCTTACTGTGAAAAAACCTTTTCGCCTCAATGTGTGGAAACTCCTCTCCTCTAACCTAAGCGAGTGACCACGTGTCCTCTGTGCTGATCGTATAGAAAACAGATCCCTCCCAAGCTCTGTGTATTGACCCCTTATATATTTGTAGATGTTGATCATGTCCCCTCTTAGTCTCCTCTTTTCCAATGTAAACATGCCTAGCCTTGAAGCCTTTCCTCGTATTCCAGCGTCTTCATGCCCTTGATTAGTTTGGTCGCCCGCCTCTGAACCTTTTCTAGCTCCAGGATATCTTTTTTGTAGTATGGTGCCCAAAATTGCACACAGTATTCAAGGTGTGGCCTCACTAGTGATTTATATAATGGGAGTATAATACTCTCGTCCCTTGCATCAATTCCCCGTTTTATGCATGCTGATATCTTATTAGCCTTCTTTGCTGCACTCCTACTTTGGGTACTGGTGCTTAATTTGTTATCTATGTGAACCCCTAAGTCTTTTTCCAGTGTAGAATCCCCTAATATTACCCCATTTAGTATGTAGGTGTTATTTTTGGTCTTGCCACCACAGTGCATTACCTTACACTTGTCTGCGTTGAATCTCATTCTCCATTTTGCTGCCCATGCTTCCAGTTTAGTTAAGTCGTTCTGAAGAGACTCAGCATCCCCCTCTGTATTTATAACCTTACACAATTTGGTATCGTCTGCGAAAATTTACACCATGCTCTCTAGACCTACTGGTAGGTCGTTGATGAAAATGTTGAACAAAAGTGGTCCAAGTACAGACCCTTAGTACTTTAGTCCAATTTGAAAATGATCCATTGACCACAACGCGCTGCTCCCTATTTTCTAACCAATTACTGACCAAAGTGCATATTGTGTTCCCTAGCCCTATTTCTTGTAAGACGTATGCTTGGAACAGTGTCGAAAGCTTTGGCAAAGTCTAAAAAGATTACATCCATCTCCTTTCCCTGATCAAGGTTCGCACTTACTGTTTCATAAAAGCCAAGTAAGTTGGTTTGACATGATCTGTCCTTCACAAATCCATGTTGGTTCCTTTTAATGACCTTATTGGCTTCAAGGAACTTTTGAATACTGTCCCTTAGAATACCTTCCAATACTTTCCCCACTATAAATGTAAGACTAACTGGTCTATAATTAACTAGTTCAGCTTTGCTCCCCTTTTTGAATATCGGTACTACCTCCGCTATACACCAGTCTTTGGAAACCATACCCGATTTAACTGAATCCGTGAAGATCAAAAATAGAGGTCTTGCTAGTTCAGCGTGCAACTCCAAAAGAACCCTCGGGTGGATTCCATCGGGACCAGGTGACGTATCAATATTTAACTTTTTTAATCGGTCACAGGCTACCTCCTCACATAAATAAGCATTTAGCAGTGGGACATTATCTTTGTTGAGAATTGGTGTTAGACCCAGCATTTGGTCCTCTCTGGTAAATACCATTGAAAAAAACTTGTTTAGTTTGTTTGCTATGTCTTTATCATTTTTGATTAAGACTCCCCTCTTGTCCTTTAAAGGGCCTATACTCTCCTTCTTTAGTCTCTTGCTGTTGATGTACTTAAAAAAAATTGGGGATTCGCTTCGCTTTCCTTTGCAGCTAGTTTTTCACGTTCTTCTTTAGCCGCTCTTATTCCTTTTTTGCATATTTTGTTACAGTCCTTATAGTGCTGAAATGACTTTGCATCCCCCTCAGATTTGTATTTTTTAAATGCTCGTCTTTTTTTGTGCATTAATTCCTTTATATTTTTGTTAAACCACATTGGTTTGGGATTTTTATTCCTTTTTTGCTGCTGGTAGCAATAAATTTACGAGTATTATTAATTAGCAGTGATTTTAATAAATCCAATTTCTCTGTAGTATTTTTTCCTTGAAACAGAATTTCCCATTCAATGTCCCTTAACGCTTCCTTCATCATGTCAAAGTTGGCTTTGCTAAAGGTTGGAGTCCTAGTTGAGCCAGTATAGGACTGCTTATGAAAACTGATATTGAATGTGACCATATTGTGGTCGCTGTTACCTATGGGCTCTCCTACTTCAATATTTGATACCAATTCCCCATTGTTAGTTAATACCAGGTCTAAGATTGCTTTGTACCCAGATAAGTGATTTCACTATTTGCCTATTTTCAGAGAGAGAGAGAGAGAGAGAGATTAGAGAGTGCTGTAACAAGTATTTCAACTACCCAAGTTTTTGGAGATACTGCATAACTATCAGACCAAGGGCCTAATTCAGACGTGGTTGGAGTTGCTATCACTGTATGCTAGTGCTGTATTGTGATGCAGCAGGAGGCGTCTATAACAAGTAGCCACCTTCTGCCGCAATAATGATCAGACCTGCATCCTAGGATGCAGCATTGGATCACTCACACAACATCGGGCGACTTACGGCACCCATGTTGCAGCGCAAGATGTCCATCACAGAGGCCAGGAATTCTCCATCCTACGATGGAGATCCCTGACCTATTCCCCTCCACTCAGTGGCAGCAACAGGCCTACATTTTCACTAACAGAGGCCGTTGCCACCCCCGAACAACAGCAGACACTAACAGTCTGCTGCCATCCTGCTTCCGACATTGGAGGACACGATCGCACACGTGCAAAGCGGGTCCTGTGCAAACCAAACATCAGTGCTTTGCACTAATACTACCACTCCTGAATGAACTAAAAGGGCAGTATGTACTAAAATAAAAATGCGGCCAAACTCTAAAAACTGCCAATATTTTCCTGAGCTTGGACCCAATAGGCAACGGTGTTGTCTAATAGATGGTATTGCCGATGGCTGCGCAAGCGCAGAAGGACTCCCGGGTCATAAATTTGGAAGTTCTATCATTGCAGAGGAGAGCTATTTTCAGAAGGGCCGTCCGTTGCAATTCTAATCACAATTCTACATACATAATTACAGCATTATTAAGACAGCTGTGTATGCGATAAGTAGCGGGATGTATCACATCCAAAATGCAATGCTTGATACATCCCACCCCACAAGCGTCTAAGAGAATCAGGCTGTTTATTTAATCTTGAGAGACATTGGGCCTAATTCTAAGTTGATCGCAGCAGCAAATTTGTTAGCAGTTGGGCAAAACCATGGAGGTCATTCCGAGTTGATCGCTAGCTGCCGTTGTTCGCAGCGCAGCGATCAGGCAAAAAAACGGCAATGCTGCGCATGCGTATGGGGACGCACTGCGCACGCGCGAAGTACTTTCACAAAAGTTGATGTAGTTTTACACAAGGTCTAGCGACGCTTTTCAGTCACACTGCTGATCGTTGAGTGATTGACAGAAAGTGGGTGTTTCTGGGTGGTAACTGACCATTTTCAGGGAGTGTGCTGAAAAACGCAGGCGTGCCAGATAAAAACGCAGGAGTGGCTGGAGAAACGGGGGAGTGGCTGGCCGAACGCAGGGCGTGTTTGTGACGTCAAACAGGAACTAAATAGTCTGAAGTCATCGCAAGGTAGGAGTAGGTCTGCAGCTACTCTGAAACTGCACAAATTTTTTTTGTAGCAGCGCTGCGATCCTTTCGTTTGCACTTCTGCTAAGCTAAGATACACTCCCAGAGGGCGGCGGCTTAGCGTTTGCACTGCTGCTAAAAGCAGCTAGCGAGCGAACAATTCAGAATGAGGGCCCATGTGCACTGCAGGAGGGGCAGATGTAACGTGCAGAGCGAGTTAGATTTGGGTGGGGTTTATTCAAACTGAAATCTAAATTGCAGTGTAAAAATAAATCAGCTAGTATTTAAATTACACAGAAACAAAATAACCCACCCAAATCTAACTCTCTCTGCAAATGTTATATCTGCCCCCCCCCCTGCAGTGCACATGGTTTTGCCCAATTGCTAACAAACTTGCTGCTGCGATCAACTCAGAATTACCCCCACTGACCTTATGCTTGGATCGCAATTGAGACAGAAATTTTGATTTTCTCAGAACTGTGTCTGCTAAAAAACGCATGTGAAGAGCCACCCAGAAAGGTAAAAGACGCCCACTGATGCATTAGCAAATTTGCATATGCATTTGCATAATTGCAATTCAGGCGCAGAAATCTAGTACCATTGACAATTCCATTTGATCCATGCATACACAGGATATACGCGACTGCAGTTGCAGCGGCACCATGTTTTTAATCGCAGCAATCGCAGCTGACATCAGATGCACGCCCCCACAAACGACATGTAACCTCCCACAAACGATCACTTTCTGGCAATCGAAATGTGTTTGTACTTTGATGGGCCTGCAATCGCATTGCGAATGCATTTCGGTTTTCGCGCACGTGCTATGTGGTCGCAGCGCATGCGCAGTTTTCCAATAATCGTCCGATTTGTAATTTTGCAACTGAAGATAAATAAGGCCCATTGTTTGCAAAACTCCACCATTGTACAGTGATAACATAAATTATGTGCACCAACGTGTAAGGTACCGTCGGATGGCTCAAGCTTGATATGGTATCATTTTATGTTTATTGATATCTATTGCATCTGTGAGTGAAAGAGTGTTCCTGTCTGCGTAATTATTGCAATTATTTCCTAGTAGACAAACATAAAGAGAAAAGGGAGAGTTAAGGTGGGTACACACTAATAGATATATCTGCAGATCAATTGATCTGCAGATATATCTATGGACAGATCGGGCAGTGTGTTGAGCATACACACTGCCCGATCCGTCGGGGACTGACGTCATGAACTGGGCGGGCGTGTACACACGCCCGCCCAGTTCAGCTGTCAATCACCGCCGGCCGCCGCAGCATGTGTACGGGCGGTCGGCCGACCGCCCCGTACACACACAGCGACGCGCCAATATATCGGTAGATATGTTGGCCGTCGGCTGTGCTGCGCGGCCGACGCGATACGTCTATGAACGACGGAGTTCACAGACGTATCGGCCGTACACACTGGCGGACGGTCCCGCGATATATCGGCCGTTCAAGAGAACGGCCGATATATCGACCAGTGTGTACGGGCCTTTAGTTGGATTAGTGTTACTTATTCCCTTGGATGTTTCATTGTTATAGTTAGTTGTATAATCTTGCCTATAGAAGCTACTGTATATGGGCCCTCATTCCGAGTTGTTCGCTCGCTAGCCGCTTTTCGCAGCAGTGCACACACTAAGCCGCCGCCCTCTGGGAGTGAATCTTAGCTTAGCAGAATTGCGAACGAAGTATTCGCAATATTGCGAAAAGATATTTCTTTGCAGTTTCTGAGTAGCTCGAGACTTACTCTTCCAGTGCGATCAGTTCAGTGCTTGTCGTTACTGGTTTGACGTCACAAACACACCCAGCGTTCGCCCAGACACTCCCCCGTTTCTCCAGCCACTCCCGCGTTTTTCCCAGAAACGGCAGCGTTTTTTCACACACTCCTATAAAACGGGCAGTTTCCGCCCAGAAACACCCACTTCCTGTCAATCACACTACGATCACCAGAACGAAGAAAAAACCTTGTAATGCCGTGAGTAAAATACCAAACTTCTTAGCAAATTTACTTGGCGCAGCCGCAGTGCGAATATTGCGCATGCGCAGTTAGCGGAAAATCTCACCGATGCGAAGGAAAAGAACGAGCGAACAACTCGGAATGAGGGCCATTGTGTTTCTGTAGTCAAGGACTGAATTATGTATAAATTACAGTGGAGGTTGTTCCGATTATCGGTGCTGTTTCTCCGATTTTTCTATTTCCTAGTCTACTTGTCTTATTTTTTAATATTGCTGTTGCTCTGTATTTCATGCCCAATATCGATGCTATTATATAGAGATCCATGGTAGAAATATCTATCTAGCAATTTATACCGATCATCGATATTCGAAAAGACCCTCTACATTGCTTAACCATGTTTCTGTCATCTGTCTATGCTTGTATGTTATATTTAGCATCTATATTATATTACTTTCATTTCTATTATTGTCTAATTCGTATTTCCAGTGTGTTATTCATTCATCTACATTGCTGCTATTTGTGCTGCTAGCATTTGCCTGATTCAGGTCACGTTGTTGTAGCTGCCCATGTTGCAAAGTACCGATGTTCGGTAGTCTGCGTGTGTGCAGAATGGGTCCTGAGGTGTCGGTTGCAGATGACAGCTGTCTGGACAGTCTGCAGCTGTTTGGGGGCGTGTCACCTCTGTTTTGGGAGAGTGCCAAGGTCAGCTCTCTATATTCTGAGTTCTGACGGAGATTTGCTGGCCTCTTTGTGGCAGCTGTGGAGGTCGACTTTCCCTACCCCATAGGTCATGCAACCAGCAGATGGAGTTGCAAGTGATCCAATGCTGTGTCCTGGGACGCAGTTCTGGATCACAAATGCATGCATGAGGCATCTACGTATACCAGATGCCTCCTGCTGCATTACCATATATGTGCATCACCAGGGCCGGTGCTAGAGTGTTTGGCGCGCCCCTGCAAACTATACATTTGCGCCCTCCCATACTTTATAAAGGGACAGCGACATAATGCTTTTACACATAATGCTCCCTGTAGTAGTGCTGCTTACACACGTAATGCTCCCTGTGGAAGTGCCGCTTATACACAACGCCCCATGTAGTAGTGGCACTTACACATGTAACGCCCCCTGCAGTAGTGATGCTTACACACTTAATGCCTCCTGTACCAGTGACGCTTATACAAGACGCAGTGACGCTTACACACGTAATGCCCCCTACAACAGTGGCGCTTACACGCGTAATGCACCCTGTAGCAGGGATGCTTACACACATAACGCACCCTGTAGCAGTGACGCTTACACACACAACTCCTCCTGTACCAGTGACGCTTACACACGTAATGCCCCCTGTACCAGTGACGCTTACACACGCAACGCCCCCTGTACCAGTGACGCTTAATCACATAACGCCTCCTGTACGAGTGACGCTTGCACACGTAATGCCCCCTGTAGCAGTGACGCTTATACAAGACGCAACGCCCCCCTGTACCAGTGATGCTTACACACATTATGCTGCACAGTCACACATACAACCACATACACATACACACACATACTGTACATACATTACACACATACAGTACAATCACACATACACAAATACTGTATGTATACACACACACACACACACACACACACAGATACTGTATACATATACACTCACGCACACACACACTTTCACTCTTTCATGCCACTTACATAAAGAAGTCTGGCAACTCGTACTTCTCTGTTGCAGACTACAGCCTGGCCCGTGTAGTTCCACCCCTTATTCCTGTGTAGCTCTGCCCCCTTTTAGATCCGCCCAGCACACTGCACTGTGAGGTGTGTCTGTGACAGTGGAGGGGAGAGGAGACTTCATGATGCCGACACCGCTGCCTTTCAAAGAGTGTGACAGGTGCAGCAGCTGGCATCAGCAGGGGAACTCAGGAGCGGGGAAGTAGAGCAGGGAGAGCGCCTTTCTAGCCTGGCGCCTACCTGCTTTGCATCCCTTTGCTGGGCGGTAAGTGCCGGGCCTGTGCATCGCTGCATTTACACTCACATATATGAACCTGAGGGTACATGTGGGCATTATACAAAGGTACAGCAGTAAGGGGGTCATTCCGAGTTGATCGCAGCCAGCAAATTTTTGCTGCTGCTGTGATCAACTAATCCCCACCTATGGGGTAGTGTATTTTAGCATAGCAGGGCTGCGATCGCTTGTGCAGCCCTGCTATGCTTAAAAAGTTTCCTGCAAAACAAGACTAGCCCTGCAGTTACTTACCCTGTGCGACGGATCCAGCGATGAAGGTCCCGGTCCTGACATCAGACATCTGCCCTCCGTTCGCCTGGATACGCCTGCGTTCTTACCACTCCCCGAAAACGGCCTCCAACGGTGAGTATCCGCCCGGAACGCCTCTCCGCTGTCAATCTTCTTCCATCCAGCGCTGTGTATTTTTTTTCCGCTGGGCGCTCCGTAGCCTGGCGACGACCGTCGCCGGGCAACAGCGCGCGTGCGTAATGCGCAGTTCCGACCCGTTCGCACCACAGCGAATAACCGCTGTGTGCGAACGGGTCGTAATGACCCCCTATATACTGCTGGAAATGTGGTGAGTTTTGATGATAAAAAGTATTAAAATAATACAAAGATTCTATTTCTAAGTTATAAATATCTTCTTTGGGGTTTTTTTTTAATGTTTTTATTGGAAATTTTTCAATAATTAATACAAACAGACAATCAGTATCAAGAAGCCATGTAGCCTTAGAATTGCGCAAATCAGTATGTGGGAGGATATAGAGGGACATATATTATCATCTCAGAAACACATATATCAAACAATTCCCCAAAATATAAAAAGAACGGCAATACATATAACCGATGTAATAAACAGATTCGAAAGAACATTCAACCACACATTCATACCACAAGACATACTTACGAAAAGGAAGGGGGGAAGGGGGGAACAGGATTCCCCTACCAGTAGTCAAAAGAGAGAAAGAATCATTCTGTAGCACATAATGAGACATTAACAGAACAATTAAATAAAATAATCAATCATCAGACACAGTTCTGTATGATGTCAATGATAGGCCGTCAAACAATTGCAGTATGGCCCTCATTCAGAGTTGTTCGCTCGTTGACGAATTTCGCTATATTGCGATTAGTCGCTTACTGCGCATGCGCAATGGTCGCAGAGCGCATGCGCTTAGTTATTTTACTCAAAAGTTAGGTATTTTACTCACGGCATTACGAGGAATTTTCTTCGTTCTGATGATCGGAGTGTGATTGACAGGAAGTGGGTGTTTCTGGGCGGAAACTGGCAGTTTTATGGGTGTGTGTGAAAAAACGCTGCTGTTTCTGGGAAAAACGCGGGAGTGGCTGGAGAAACGGGGGAGTGCCTGGGCGAACGCTGGGTGTGTTCGTGACGTCAAACCAGGAACGAAACTGACTGAACTGATCGCAGTGGCAGAGTAAGTGTTGAGCTACTCGGAAACTGCTAAGAAATTTCTATTCGCAATTTTGCGAATCTTTCGTTCGCAATTCTGCTATGCTAAGATACACTCCCAGAGGGCGGCGGCTTAGCGTGTGCAATGCTGCTAAAAGCAGCTAGCGAGCGAACAACTCGGAATGAGGGCCTATATGAGTACATTGCAAGGGAGCTAAGGATTCCACCAGGGGGCCCCATTTTTTATTAAAGTGGGTCACTTTGGTACCTAAATCAGGCAAGGTGGATTGCCTCTCAACGTATAATAGCGTAATCAAAGAGGATTTCAAAACTTCCAACCTTGGGGGGGATGCACAGATCCATTGAGATAAAATCAGTTTCTTCCCAACCGTAAGAATCACCCATAATAGGAGTATAAAATGTAAGTGAGAGCGAGGCAAGTTCCAGGTTGAAACAAACATACCCAGAAAGGAATCGGGAGTCAGATGAATGTTAATACCAAAAGTGTGACTTATGTACGTACCTTGTGCCAAAACTTCATTATCTTGGGGCAATGCCAGAAATTATGCATAAAGGAGGCATCTGGTGCCTTACAATTGGGGCATCTGCCTGATTCCGCAGGAACCATATGCTTCTGCCTTCCCGGCGATATGTAGGATCCCTGTAGAAACTTGTAATGAGTTTCCTGCAATTGGGAAGAATGCAATACTTTAAAGACATTTGGTACAACTTTAAAGGTATCTACCCAGGCTATATCACGGGAAAAGTCAGCACTCCACCTTTGTGACCAATGTAACCACATCTTATTTAACTTAGTACCCGTAGGTAGAAGGTCCCAGTAAATCCATTGAGTTTTAAAACCTTGTTTATTGGTTCTGGTGAGCAAAGCAACCAGGAGATGAGTAGAGATGAGCGGGTTCGGTTTCTCTGAATCCGAACCCGCCAGAACTTCATGTTTTTTTTCACGAGTCCGAGCGACTCGGATCTTCCCGCCTTGCTCGGTTAACCCGAGCGCGCCCGAACGTCATCATGACGCTGTCGGATTCTCGCGAGGCTCGGATTCTATCGCGAGACTCGGATTCTATATAAGGAGCCGCGCGTCGCCGCCATTTTCACACGTGCATTGAGATTGATAGGGAGAGGACGTGGCTGGCGTCCTCTCCGTTTAGACACTTGATTTACTAATTTTGGGGAGCATTAGGAGTACTCAGTAGTGTACAGTGCAGAGTTTTGCTGATAGTGACCAGTGACCACCACTTTTATTTATAATCCGTTCTCTGCCTGAAAAAAGCGATACACAGCACACAGTGACTCAGTCACATACATACCATATCTGTGTGCACTGCTCAGGCTCAGGCCAGTGTGCTGCATCATCTATATATATTATATATCTGTCTGACTGCTCAGCTCACACAGCTTATAATTGTGGGGGAGACTGGGGAGCACTACTGCAGTGCCAGTTATAGGTTATAGCAGGAGCCAGGAGTACATAATATTATATTAAAATTAAACAGTGCACACTTTTGCTGCAGGAGTGCCACTGCCAGTGTGACTAGTGACCAGTGACCTGACCACCAGTATATAATATTAGTAGTATACTATCTCTTTATCAACCAGTCTATATTAGCAGCAGACACAGTACAGTGCGGTAGTTCACGGCTGTGGCTACCTCTGTGTCGGCACTCGGCAGCCCGTCCATAATTGTATATACCAGTGACCTAACCGTGGTTTTTTTTTCTTTCTTTATACATACATACTAGTTACGACGAGTATACTATCTCTTTATCAACCAGTCTATATATTAGCAGCAGACACAGTACAGTGCGGTAGTTCACGGCTGTGGCTACCTCTGTGTCGGCACTCGGCAGCCCGTCCATAATTGTATATACCAGTGACCTAACCGTGGTTTTTTTTTCTTTCTTTATACATACATACTAGTTACGAGTATACTATCTCTTTATCAACCAGTCTATATATTAGCAGCAGACACAGTACAGTGCGGTAGTTCACGGCTGTGGCTACCTCTGTGTCGGCACTCGGCAGCCCGTCCATAATTGTATATACCAGTGACCTAACCGTGGTTTTTTTTTCTTTCTTTATACATACATACTAGTTACGAGTATACTATCTCTTTATCAACCAGTCTATATATTAGCAGCAGACACAGTACAGTGCGGTAGTTCACGGCTGTGGCTACCTCTGTGTCGGCACTCGGCAGCCCGTCCATAATTGTATATACCAGTGACCTAACCGTGGTTTTTTTTTCTTTCTTTATACATACATACTAGTTACGAGTATACTATCTCTTTATCAACCAGTCTATATATTAGCAGCAGACACAGTACAGTGCGGTAGTTCACGGCTGTGGCTACCTCTGTGTCGGCACTCGGCAGCCCGTCCATAATTGTATATACCAGTGACCTAACCGTGGTTTTTTTTTCTTTCTTTATACATACATACTAGTTACGAGTATACTATCTCTTTATCAACCAGTCTATATATTAGCAGCAGACACAGTACAGTGCGGTAGTTCACGGCTGTGGCTACCTCTGTGTCGGCACTCGGCAGCCCGTCCATAATTGTATATACCACCTAACCGTGGTTTTTTTTTCTTTCTTTATACATACATACTAGTTACGAGTATACTATCTCTTTATCAACCAGTCTATATATTAGCAGCAGACACAGTACAGTGCGGTAGTTCACGGCTGTGGCTACCTCTGTGTCGGCACTCGGCAGCCCGTCCATAATTGTATATACCAGTGACCTAACCGTGGTTTTTTTTTCTTTCTTTATACATACATACTAGTTACGAGTATACTATCTCTTTATCAACCAGTCTATATATTAGCAGCAGACACAGTACAGTGCGGTAGTTCACGGCTGTGGCTACCTCTGTGTCGGCACTCGGCAGCCCGTCCATAATTGTATATACCAGTGACCTAACCGTGGTTTTTTTTTCTTTCTTTATACATACATACTAGTTACGAGTATACTATCTCTTTATCAACCAGTCTATATATTAGCAGCAGACACAGTACAGTGCGGTAGTTCACGGCTGTGGCTACCTCTGTGTCGGCACTCGGCAGCCCGTCCATAATTGTATATACCAGTGACCTAACCGTGGTTTTTTTTTCTTTCTTTATACATACATACTAGTTACGAGTATACTATCTCTTTATCAACCAGTCTATATATTAGCAGCAGACACAGTACAGTGCGGTAGTTCACGGCTGTGGCTACCTCTGTGTCGGCACTCGGCAGCCCGTCCATAATTGTATATACCACCTAACCGTGGTTTTTTTTTCTTTCTTTATACATACATACTAGTTACGAGTATACTATCTCTTTATCAACCAGTCTATATATTAGCAGCAGACACAGTACAGTGCGGTAGTTCACGGCTGTGGCTACCTCTGTGTCGGCACTCGGCAGCCCGTCCATAATTGTATACTAGTATCCAATCCATCCATCTCCATTGTTTACCTGAGGTGCCTTTTAGTTGTGCCTATTAAAATATGGAGAACAAAAATGTTGAGGTTCCAAAATTAGGGAAAGATCAAGATCCACTTCCACCTCGTGCTGAAGCTGCTGCCACTAGTCATGGCCGAGACGATGAAATGCCAGCAACGTCGTCTGCCAAGGCCGATGCCCAATGGCATAGTACAGAGCATGTCAAAACCAAAACACCAAATATCAGTAAAAAAAGGACTCCAAAACCTAAAATAAAATTGTCGGAGGAGAAGCGTAAACTTGCCAATATGCCATTTACCACACGGAGTGGCAAGGAACGGCTGAGGCCCTGGCCTATGTTCATGGCTAGTGGTTCAGCTTCACATGAGGATGGAAGCACTCAGCCTCTCGCTAGAAAACTGAAAAGACTCAAGCTGGCAAAAGCACCGCAAAGAACTGTGCGTTCTTTGAAATCCCAAATCCACAAGGAGAGTCCAATTGTGTCGGTTGCGATGCCTGACCTTCCCAACACTGGACGTGAAGAGCATGCGCCTTCCACCATTTGCACGCCCCCTGCAAGTGCTGGAAGGAGCACCCGCAGTCCAGTTCCTGATAGTCAGATTGAAGATGTCAGTGTTGAAGTACACCAGGATGAGGAGGATATGGGTGTTGCTGGCGCTGGGGAGGAAATTGACCAGGAGGATTCTGATGGTGAGGTGGTTTGTTTAAGTCAGGCACCCGGGGAGACACCTGTTGTCCGTGGGAGGAATATGGCCGTTGACATGCCAGGTGAAAATACCAAAAAAATCAGCTCTTCGGTGTGGAGGTATTTCACCAGAAATGCGGACAACAGGTGTCAAGCCGTGTGTTCCCTTTGTCAAGCTGTAATAAGTAGGGGTAAGGACGTTAACCACCTCGGAACATCCTCCCTTATACGTCACCTGCAGCGCATTCATAATAAGTCAGTGACAAGTTCAAAAACTTTGGGTGACAGCGGAAGCAGTCCACTGACCAGTAAATCCCTTCCTCTTGTAACCAAGCTCACGCAAACCACCCCACCAACTCCCTCAGTGTCAATTTCCTCCTTCCCCAGGAATGCCAATAGTCCTGCAGGCCATGTCACTGGCAATTCTGACGAGTCCTCTCCTGCCTGGGATTCCTCCGATGCATCCTTGCGTGTAACGCCTACTGCTGCTGGCGCTGCTGTTGTTGCCGCTGGGAGTCGATGGTCATCCCAGAGGGGAAGTCGTAAGCCCACTTGTACTACTTCCAGTAAGCAATTGACTGTTCAACAGTCCTTTGCGAGGAAGATGAAATATCACAGCAGTCATCCTACTGCAAAGCGGATAACTGAGTCCTTGACAACTATGTTGGTGTTAGACGTGCGTCCGGTATCCGCCGTTAGTTCACAGGGAACTAGACAATTTATTGAGGCAGTGTGCCCCCGTTACCAAATACCATCTAGGTTCCACTTCTCTAGGCAGGCGATACCGAGAATGTACACGGACGTCAGAAAAAGACTCACCAGTCTCCTAAAAAATGCAGTTGTACCCAATGTCCACTTAACCACGGACATGTGGACAAGTGGAGCAGGGCAGGGTCAGGACTATATGACTGTGACAGCCCGCTGGGTAGATGTATGGACTCCCGCCGCAAGAACAGCAGCGGCGGCACCAGTAGCAGCATCTCGCAAACGCCAACTCTTTCCTAGGCAGGCTACGCTTTGTATCACCGCTTTCCAGAATACGCACACAGCTGAAAACCTCTTACGGCAACTGAGGAAGATCATCGCGGAATGGCTTACCCCAATTGGACTCTCCTGTGGATTTGTGGCATCGGACAACGCCAGCAATATTGTGTGTGCATTAAATATGGGCAAATTCCAGCACGTCCCATGTTTTGCACATACCTTGAATTTGGTGGTGCAGAATTTTTTAAAAAACGACAGGGGCGTGCAAGAGATGCTGTCGGTGGCCAGAAAAATTGCGGGACACTTTCGGCGTACAGGCACCACGTACAGAAGACTGGAGCACCACCAAAAACTACTGAACCTGCCCTGCCATCATCTGAAGCAAGAAGTGGTAACGAGGTGGAATTCAACCCTCTATATGCTTCAGAGGTTGGATGAGCAGCAAAAGGCCATTCAAGCCTATACAATTGAGCACGATATAGGAGATGGAATGCACCTGTCTCAAGTGCAGTGGAGAATGATTTCAACGTTGTGCAAGGTTCTGATGCCCTTTGAACTTGCCACACGTGAAGTCAGTTCAGACACTGCCAGCCTGAGTCAGGTCATTCCCCTCATCAGGCTTTTGCAGAAGAAGCTGGAGGCATTGAAGAAGGAGCTAAAAGGGAGCGATTCCGCTAGGCATGTGGGACTTGTGGATGCAGCCCTTAATTCGCTTAACAAGGATTCACGGGTGGTCAATCTGTTGAAATCAGAGCACTACATTTTGGCCACCGTGCTCGATCCTAGATTTAAAGCCTACCTTGTATCTCTCTTTCCGGCAGACACAGGTCTGCTGGGGTTGAAAGACCTGCTGGTGACAAAATTGTCAAGTCAAGCGGAACGCGACCTGTCAACATCTCCTCCTTCACATTCTCCCGCAACTGGGGGTGCGAGGAAAAGGCTCAGAATTCCGAGCCCACCCGCTGGCGGTGATGCAGGGCAGTCTGGAGCGACTGCTGATGCTGACATCTGGTCCGGACTGAAGGACCTGACAACGATTACGGACATGTCGTCTACTGTCACTGCATATGATTCTCTCAACATTGATAGAATGGTGGAGGATTATATGAGTGACCGCATCCAAGTAGGCACGTCACACAGTCCGTACTTATACTGGCAGGAAAAAGAGGCAATTTGGAGGCCCTTGCACAAACTGGCTTTATTCTACCTAAGTTGCCCTCCCACAAGTGTGTACTCCGAAAGAGTGTTTAGTGCCGCCGCTCACCTTGTCAGCAATCGGCGTACGAGGTTACATCCAGAAAATGTGGAGAAGATGATGTTCATTAAAATGAATTATAATCAATTCCTCCGCGGAGACATTGACCAGCAGCAATTGCCTCCACAAAGTACACAGGGAGCTGAGATGGTGGATTCCAGTGGGGACGAATTGATAATCTGTGAGGAGGGGGATGTACACGGTGATATATCGGAGGGTGAAGATGAGGTGGACATCTTGCCTCTGTAGAGCCAGTTTGTGCAAGGAGAGATTAATTGCTTCTTTTTTGGGGGGGTCCAAACCAACCCGTCATATCAGTCACAGTCGTGTGGCAGACCCTGTCACTGAAATGATGGGTTGGTTAAAGTGTGCATGTCCTGTTTTGTTTATACAACATAAGGGTGGGTGGGAGGGCCCAAGGATAATTCCATCTTGCACCTCTTTTTTCTTTTCTTTTTCTTTGCATCATGTGCTGATTGGGGAGGGTTTTTTGGAAGGGACATCCTGCGTGACACTGCAGTGCCACTCCTAGATGGGCCCGGTGTTTGTGTCGGCCACTAGGGTCGCTAATCTTACTCACACAGCTACCTCATTGCGCCTCTTTTTTTCTTTGCGTCATGTGCTGTTTGGGGAGGGTTTTTTGGAAGGGACATCCTGCGTGACACTGCAGTGCCACTCCTAGATGTGCCCGGTGTTTGTGTCGGCCACTAGGGTCGCTAATCTTACTCACACAGCTACCTCATTGCGCCTCTTTTTTTCTTTGCGTCATGTGCTGTTTGGGGAGGGTTTTTTGGAAGGGCCATCCTGCGTGACACTGCAGTGCCACTCCTAGATGGGCCCGGTGTTTGTGTCGGCCACTAGGGTCGCTAATCTTACTCACACAGTCAGCTACCTCATTGCGCCTCTTTTTTTCTTTGCGTCATGTGCTGTTTGGGGAGGGTTTTTTGGAAGGGCCATCCTGCGTGACACTGCAGTGCCACTCCTAGATGGGCCCGGTGTTTGTGTCGGCCACTAGGGTCGCTAATCTTACTCACACAGCTACCTCATTGCGCCTCTTTTTTTCTTTGCGTCATGTGCTGTTTGGGGAGGGTTTTTTGGAAGGGCCATCCTGCGTGACACTGCAGTGCCACTCCTAGATGGGCCCGGTGTTTGTGTCGGCCACTAGGGTCGCTAATCTTACTCACACAGCTACCTCATTGCGCCTCTTTTTTTCTTTGCGTCATGTGCTGTTTGGGGAGGGTTTTTTGGAAGGGACATCCTGCGTGACACTGCAGTGCCACTCCTAGATGGGCCCGGTGTTTGTGTCGGCCACTAGGGTCGCTTATCTTACTCACACAGCGACCTCGGTGCAAATTTTAGGACTAAAAATAATATTGTGAGGTGTGAGGTATTCAGAATAGACTGAAAATGAGTGTAAATTATGGTTTTTGAGGTTAATAATACTTTGGGATCAAAATGACCCCCAAATTCTATGATTTAAGCTGTTTTTTAGTGTTTTTGGAAAAAAACACCCGAATCCAAAACACACCCGAATCCGACAAAAATAATTCGGTGAGGTTTTGCCAAAACGCGTTCGAACCCAAAACACGGCCGCGGAACCGAACCCAAAACCAAAACACAAAACCCGAAAAATTTCAGGCGCTCATCTCTAGAGATGAGGCCCATCTTCGGAGCTCCACACAGGCGGTAAGGACTGGACGTAGTGGCGAAGCTGGAGGTACATAAAGAAGTCTTAGCGATGAAGTACAAACTTCTCCACTAGGTCCTGAAAGGAGTACAGAACACCTCCCAGATCAAAAATATCTCTCACCACCGCTATACCTTTCTGTTTCCAATTTTGAAATGTGATGTTTTCCAAAGCCGGGGTAAAACAGGGGTTGCCCAAAATTGGAATAAATCGAGATTGCCCAGGATGTCTACCCAATGCAAAAGTTATGGTCCCCCAAGCTTGGTAAGTATCCCAAAATAGTATATTGTTTTTGACACTTAAGGGTAATAGATTTTTGGGGTTATATATCAGTGCACGCAGATCATATGGTGCCACAACAGCTTGTTCAATATCATAATTAGCAAAGGTAGAAGACTCTGACAGCCAATTTGCAAGGTATCTAAAAGAATCTG
This sequence comes from Pseudophryne corroboree, assembly GCF_028390025.1. NCBI lineage: Eukaryota > Metazoa > Chordata > Amphibia > Anura > Myobatrachidae > Pseudophryne > Pseudophryne corroboree. Next base: position 148,202,688 of record NC_086448.1, on the reverse strand, counting down.
CTCTGGAGAACGCTGCCAAATCCGGTACCGCCAGCCCCCATTGGGTTTCCTAAGTTTGAGTTTGGATAGGGCCATGCGGGGTCGCTTGCCACTCCATAAAAATTTCGTGAATAGTCTATCATAAGTTAGGAGGTCAGCCTTAAGTTGAAGAGGTAACAATTGAAGAGCATAGGAAATCTCAGGGAATATGATGCTTTTTAGTATGGCTACTCTACCAAGTAAGGAGATAGGGTGCGTAGACCAAGAAAATAGAGATTGTGACACTTTAGTCAGGATAGGAGAAAAATTGACCGAATAAAGATTGGAAAGCTCTGTAGGAATAAAGATGCCCAGGTATTTAATTGTGGAAGTGTTAAATGTAAATTGTGACAGGACAGGAGAAGAGGCCATGTGTAATGCGGAAGGGTTAAGTAGTAAAAGTTCGGACTTAGACATGTTAATTCTGTATCCAGCAAAGGAACCGAACATGAGTAGTATGTACATTATGGCCAGTATCGAATTGTGGGGTCCGAGACAAATAATAACATGTCATCAGGAAAAAGACTTAATTTCAATTCCTGGTGACCGATAGAGATTCCAGAAAACTGCGAGAGTTCTCTCAAAGCTACAGCCAGAGGCTCAATAGCTAAGGCGAACAGTAAGGGGTACAGGGGGCAGCCCTGTCGGGTACATCTATGTAACTGCACCGGTTCAGAGAGGTATCCATTGCAGAGTATACGGGAGCTCGAGGAGGCATATAGTGTCTGCAGCACACTGGAGAGGCCCAGCGGAAATCCAAAACACGATAGTGTAGTAAACAGATGATCCCAACTGACTAAGTTAAAAGCTTTCTCAGCATCTATAGAAAGTATAAAGTGTGGGTACTGGTCTCCGCCTAGCCCCACCCAGTGCGCTGCAGCCAGTACTTTTCGAATATTGCTAGATGAGTGTCTCCCAGTGATAAATCCAGTCTGGTCTATGTGAATTAAGGAAGGTAGAAGGGGTTTTAATCTGTCTGCTAAAATTTTCGTAAATAGTTTGTAATCTTTATTAAGTAGTGAGATGGGCCTATAGCTGCCCGGGAGATTAAGATCCTTCCCCGATTTAGGGAGAAGACGAATCATGGCATAATTAAAATAACGTGGGATTTTATGGGAACACATAATAACGTTGAACACGTCCGTCAGGGTTGCCACTATACGGGATTGTAGGATTTTATAAAATTCCCCTGAAAATCCATCGGGACCTGGAGTCTTAACTGGCTTCAAAGATCTTATTGCCTTCTCAACCTCTTGAGGAGTAATTGGAGAACAGATGCCTTCGGCCAGAGAAGAATCAAGTACTGGTACCTGTAGAGATTGCCAAAAAGAAGATTTAGAATCCAAATCAATCTGGGGGGATGCGGATCTGAATAAAAACCAGAAAGTACAGCCGCTATATCTCTAGATTCTGTGGCGAGGGAGGCACCTGTATAAGCGAGTCTGGGGAAGCTCCCTTTAATAAGTTTGATAGCAGTCGTCCCGTTTTATTACCAAAACGGTGAAACCTATGATTTTTATGGACAGCATGTCTATCTGCTAAAGTCTTTAAAGTGGCCTCAAAGTGGGTTTTAGCTGCAAGGTAGAGGCGTCTAGAGGATAATGTGGGTTTCTTTTTTAAATTAGTATAAGTCTCAGTCAATGTTAGTTGGGCTAATTTAAAAGTAGCAGCAAACTGCTGTTTGTGGCGGGATACAAATTCTATTATACGGCCTCGTAGAACAGCTTTTGCGGCCTGCCAAAAAAGTTGAGGGTCTGTTTGTGCCATGTCAGCATTTTTTCTCTGGAAATCCTCCCAAAATACTATCAACTGTTCCCTAAAGGAAACAGAGGAGGCGAAGTCAGTAGGAAATCGCCGCCTACTAAAAGCGCCTACATCGAGAGAAGTAGAAAATTCCACCCAAACTAAAGAATGATCAGAGATGGCCATAGGTTCTATACTGGTCTGCACTGAACTGGGGATCAAAAGAATCAGACATTAAAAGGAAGTCTATACGTGACAATGTATGATGAGCGGCAGAGAGACATGTATATTCTTTCTCCGTAGGATGAAAGAATCTCCACACATCAGTAGTCTTCAATTGTTGCATTATATAAGGAATACCAAGCTTGGGGGGGGGGGGGGGTCTCGATTGTGTACAAGAATTAGTATCCAGCATTTTTGAGGATATCATATTGAAATTCCCGCCTATAATTAATGGTATAGATGAATAGGGGAGAAGTTTTGAAATGAGTAGGCGGATAAATTGTTTAAAGAACTTATTGGGGGCATGAACGGCACATAAAACATATCTCATATTATAAACATCAATTTCTGATATTAGAAACCGGCCTTCTGGGTCTGGGATATAAGTAATTATCTAGATAGGGAGCCTGGATCTAGCTAAAATCATAACACCTCTAGCTTTTGTGGAATAGGGGGAATCAGCAAGAACACGCCAGCCCAGAATACCCAGTTTTTGGGCTTCAGGGGAGGAGATGTGTTTCCTGCAAAAGTACAAAATCTAGCTTTAATTTATTAAAGTACATAAGACATTTTTTTCTTTTAATCTGTGAGTGTATACCACTGACATTCCACGTCGCTACTTTAAGAGTGGCCATAAACCTGTCCCATACTGAGAAAGACAGACATATAATATACAAAATAGTGTAATATAATGATAGCAATTTGTGAACAGAAAAGTAGGGAGATACTGGGGAAAACATGAGGGGGGGAGGGCAGGACAACCAGACATACCCAGCCGTACCAGAACAACACGTAAACATACTAACAATAAATATATATATATATATATATATATATAGTCTCAGAGAATTCCCTGCCCGGAAAACTCTGAATTCTCTCTTCAAGAGACTTCACGGCAGGCAAGGAAGACCTTGCTCTATGCAGCACGGAGTTACCCACTCTTAGCCACCACCACATATCACGATCAAAAAAGGGAATACTGGATACCCAAACAGAAACATGCGACCACAGGAAAGGAGGGAGCAGTACGGAGACTTCCCTTTGTCCAAGGACATGTTCAGAGTCAGACAAGATGTACATGACAGCAACACCATATCCAAAGTATTTGCACCGAGACAGTACAGTCAGTCAGCCTCAGTGTCGGAATGGTAGGCTTCGGAGAGATATGCCTCTGCATCCTCAGGAACAGTAAAGTCTTTAAACGAGGTACCCTCAAATACCCACAATCTTGCCGGGTAAAGCAATGCAAACTTACGCCCCGCCTGGGCTAAATTTAGAACAGGTAGGGGAAAAAGCTTTACACATCCTGGTGAGTTCAAGGGAATAATCCTGAAACACTAAGAGCCGAGATTCTACCCAAATGAGATCCTTCTTCTTGCGTGACGCAGACCACAGGGCCTCTTTGTGTAAAAAAGTTGAGACACCGAAACAGCACCGGTCTGGGTCTGGTAGAGGCAGCGGAAGACAGACGGGCAGGACCCGTTCTATAGGCCCTCTCCACAACCAAATCGTTACAAATGTCAGGGATACCCAATAGATCAGGCAAGGTGTTACGTAGAAAGTCATATAATGCGGGGCCCTTGATGGCTTTCGGAAGGCCAATCAAACGGAGGTTGTTTCTACACGATCTGTTCTCGAGATCGTCCCACTTTGCCCATACCAATGCATCAGATTTATGTAACTTCACCATTCCCTCCTTCAGGTTAGCTATAGCTTGGAAATTATCCCCAGCAGTGTGCTCAACATGAGAGATACGTTTAGCAAGTTGTTTACACTGGATTTTTATGTCAGTGACTGCTTGTTGCAAAGCTGCAGCATGTGTCTGTGCCTGTTCCTGGAGCAGGGGCTGCACTGTCTCTCTCACTGCTTTAGCTATATCTTGGTAGGAAAGAGGGAGGTCATGGGGCTGCTCAGTGTTGGGAGGCTGTTTACCTGACCTTTTTGGAGCAGGTCCATCAGTCTGTGGTCCAGAAGCATGGTTCCCGGCATCAGGCTGAGTGGCAGCAGCCATTTTGGATGCGGACCCGCGATCAGAATCGGGCAGCGAACGGGCTGATTTCCCTGGCATCCTGGCCAGGAAACGATCCATGCACAGCGGGGGCAAGTTGAGGCAGGTATGGAGTGCTGTGAGGGGGTGATTTGACGCAGAAAAATGGTGTGGAGCAGGGTAGATAGGCGGCTGGCACCGGAGCTGGCTCAGGGAGCTGCTACTCCATGCAGCACCAAACCAAGTCCTCTTTGTTTTATTTTAATCATATTTATATAGTGTTACCACTAGGATGTGGGCGCAGGGCGTACAGGTAGCGGGGCAGGACGTATGCACGTGCCTTCGGTGCACATGCACTCAAAAAGGGGGCACATCTCTGCCAGCTTTTCTATTGGGGCGGTGCAGCCCCCTCACTGTCTGTCACTAATGGGGGCATGCCCCAGCCGTCGGCGTCATTAATGGGGGCATGCCCAGCACTTACGAAGGTGCTGGACTTCACCCAAGCTCACCCTTTAATGTGAATAGATAGGCATGAGCGTGCACACAGTATGTATTTGCGTGCAGCAGCATGGCTCCAGGCAGGCTGTTTTAGCAGAACACCGCTAAAGGGCCAAGACACATTTTGCCCTTTAAAAATTTGGGTAGTTCGTGGCGCCCTGCTAAAACAGCCTAGCGTGAAGACTACTAATAGTCAAAACACTGGAGTATACAGGAGTATGACAGTAGAGGCTCTGCCTCACCTTACCACACATCACTGGTAATCAGTACCCGTCGCCATTTCCTCTCAAGGCCTCTGGATACCCCATCTACCAGTGCCGTTTCTTGCGGCGGACTAGCCATGCCTTCGCATGGGGCGCCCGCCGCGACACTTTTGCTTGCTCTTGGTGTTCCATCTCCTCCCCGTCATTGGCAATCCACTTGGGGTGCGGAGTTTCGCGTAATGATGTATTGGCATCATGACGTATGGCGTCATTTCGAGAAACTCCATCCCTGAGCAGAGTACTAATGACAGGGAGGAGGGGGAGCAACTTGCGGGCAGGCGGAGGAGGGAGATGCGGGCTGGCAGGCGCTGTACACACCCCTGACAACGAGCACTGCACAGCCCTGGCAACTAGCATTACACAGCCCTGGCAACTGGCATCACACATCTCTGAGCAGTAGCGGATCTTGCCACGGGCAAGCAGGACTTTTGCCCGGGGCGCCGCCTTCCGGATGGCGCCGCACCATGGCAAGATCCGCTACTGTGCTACTGTGCCCCCCGCTGTGTCCGCTGTGTCCCCCGCTGTGAAGGGAACTAGACGCTACCCGTCTAGTTTCCCTTCATGGAGAGGACCTTTGCTGTGCGGTGCGTGATGACGTCATCGCGCACCGCACAGCATTGTGGGACTGACACAGACACTAGGGGTCACAATTGACCTCTAGTGTCTATCTGTCCCATAGATCCGAGGAGAGGAGCGGCGCCGGTGGAGGTCTGCAGCGGTCGGGAATCATGAGCGGGGATAGTAAGTATTAAAAAAAATTTTTTGTGTGTAAGCGGCGCTACTCCTACAGGGGGCACAAATGGGGGCACAACTCAACAGGGGGCGTAACTGACCACGCCCCCTGTATGAAGCCACGCCCCTATTTTCCGCCCAGGGCGCCAAAAGGGCTAGAACCGGCCCTGTCTCTGAGCCCTGACAATGAGCACTACACACCCCTGGCAATTATCATAACACAGCCCTGGCAACTAACATTACACAACCCTGGCAACTAACATTACACCCCCTGAGCCCCGACAATGAGCATTACCCCTGACAACGAGCACTACACACCCCTGGCAACTAGCATTACACACCCCTGAGCCCTGACAATGAGCATTACCCCTGACAATGAGCACTACACACCCCTGGCAACTAGCATTACACACCCCTGAGCCCTATCAATGAGCATTACCCTGGCAACGAGCACTACACACCCCTGGCAACTAGCATTACACACCCCTGATCCCTATCAATGAGCATTACCCTGGCAACGAGCATTACATACACCTGGCAATGATCATGACATCCGTCCCAGAGCATGAAACCCCTGGCAATGAGCATGACACCCAGCACGTGAAATCCTTGGCAACGAGCAGGTAATTTAAAAGTAATTAGAAGCTTTACTGTAGGCCATAATGTATCAAGGGCATTGTGGTGTGTTGCATAATATGGTGCAGGGGGCATTACTGTGTAGGGCCTAATATGGTGGAATTTATTTTTTCTTCCCTGCGGTGGCCATGATCTGTTGATGCAGGGTCACAAACTGGGGTGTAAAGTAGTCTTTTCAGGTGAGACCATGCCCATTTTAGAGAGACCACGCCCATTTTATTGAGGCCCCCCCGCGCGTAAATTTGTGGTTTTTATATCTAGTGGGAAGGGCATTTTTTTAATGTCAATGGCTGGGGGGGGAGGCACATCTTTAAATCTGACTGGGAGCCAAATTGCCTAGAAACAGCCCTGCCATCTACTGCATGTTTAGGCAGGGGTTTCACACACTATATTCTTATTTCCAATAGTCCCGACCCTGTTATTGTGTGTGATACAGACCTTTGTGATAAAATTTTTCCAGATCAGTGGTGCTAAAATTGAACTCTTAGTACATTACAAAAAAAATTTTTTATAAATAGTAACATATTGTGTTTGATTGAAATATTATTGTGATATAATAATCGTAGGATAGGTACTATGATAACAAACACATTCAGTATATTGAGCCCTACACACATAAATTTGGAAATAATTACCACTAGATGGAGTCTGAAGCTCGGACAATATCCGTGCGTTGTTATATGAGTATACAGTATTGAGCGCCTCAAAATAGATGTAGATATAATTGTCACTAGAGGGAGCCTGCAGCACAGATAATATCAATATGTGGAAATAAAGAACAGTTATATTGCAATAAAGGAAAAGAATGTTGCCTTTTCAACCTGAGAAATAAATCTCATAGTAATAATACATCGCAGAGATTGACGGATTGACAGGCAGAGGCGTTCAGGGAAAGGAGAGATGAGGCAGCTGCCATTGCCCAAGGCTTATTACTCAGCTTGCTGTCGCAGATGACTATTGCGACTGATGGAGTGCATTTACCCCCTCCTGCATTTGCATTGCTATGGATTGCATTTGCGCAGCTTTGCTGTTGCAGTCAATGCTGAATTAGGCTCAATATTTTATACAATATAAATTTTATCTATGTTTTTAATATTTTTCAGCTGAAAGGCTGTTTTTAATTCTAAAAAAATAAACAGTACACATTATGCAATACAGTACCCCTAATTCACTTTACTATATTCAGTGTCCACAGTTCATATTATGCCACATTAAAGGGCCCCCAGTTCATATTATGCCACACTGTTATGCCTCCACTTCATATTTTCCCATATTACAGTGACCCAGTTCATATTATTACATCTAACATTATAATGCCCTCCAGTTCATTTTATACCCCAGTAGAATGAGCAGGTCCAAGGATGTAACTAGATATATTGTAGCACGAAAGGCAAAAGTTATAAGGGCCCCTATGTACCACCCAATGGTTGAAAATGTATACAACACATGTACCTTTGACAGGGAAGCACATCTATGATCATTTACTCTGACAAGCCCAACACAGGGCTAGTCCGCCCCGCATGTCAAGCCCTAACCCCCCTCCCCGCACAGGTGCAAAAGCATCGCACTGCGGTGATGCTTTTGCACCTGGTGAGTAGCTCCCTGCCAGCGCAGTTCCTGCGCGCTGGCAGGCCGCTACCGATGCATCCCAGGTCACAACAGCTGCATGTGACATCACGCAGCCGCTGTGGCCCGCTTCCCCCCAATGGTCCGGACACACCTGCGTTGTCCGGACCGTGACCCGGCACACCCCCTCCCGCCACGCGACCGCCTCTACCTGTCAATCAGGCAGCCCAGAGATGCTGTAAGCATCTCACTGGGCTCCCGGGTGCACGAGCGTGTGAGAGTGGCGGTGTAGTGCCTGCTGCCGTGCAGGTGTACACTCACTACTTACCAGGCGCAGCACCCTCTCACCTTCAGGTCGTGGAAACTCCGACAGACCTGGAACATCAAAATGGAACACGACGACCTAGGGGGAAGGAGATGGTTGAGTGCCGTTCCGCCTAACTGCGGACCGAAACGCCCTCCGAGACCAAAGGAAATAGAGCTTTCGGGCTAGGTGAAGGTCATCCTTGGCACTCGGCCTCAGAGCCGGAATTTCACCTATCGGTACTCTCACACCAGGTGTAAATTCAACCTTGTACCAGCGTGCAAGGGCCACCGTTCGCCCTGAAGGAAGGGAGACAGATAGGGATAAACACACACAAAAAAAAGACACACGGACAGAGATGTTTCTCACCGTCACAAATCTTGCACGCTGAACTTCTCCTTCCTCACTTGCAGGCAGAGTCGGCGCAAGCCGCTCAGCAAAGGGATCCAGTGCAGGGAGGCGCCAGGGGCTGGAGAGGCACTCTCCCTGCACTGCATCCCTGTACTGAGCTGATGTCCCCCTCACTGGCATTTCTATAATAGGTG